>NC_054845.1:24825178-25136785 GCF_018345385.1 Vulpes lagopus
AGCCAAGCCGGACCTGGACCAGGGGGGCTGGCCTCCCCCTCCCCTAAGTTACAGCCCTCATGGCACCCACACCCCACACTCACCTTCCCAGCGGAGGGCCACCGGGTGCCAGGGGGGTGTCTGGGCTCCCGGGACACAGCGGGGGCAATGACGGGGCAGCAGTGCGGCTGGCAGGAGGCGGGTGGCCGGGGAGGGCGTGAGCGAGCCTTGTGTCCGGGCGGGAGCGGGCAGGGCGGTGGAGCTGGTCCCAGGGCCACTGCTGGGAACAACTGGCCAGGGCGCTGCGCGCCGGCTCCCTCCCCGCGGGCGGGGCACCGCCTCCTTCCCCTCCTCCCGGAGCTGCCGCCTCCTTTAACCCCTGCAGCACTTGGCTCCCCTCCCTGCACCCTGCGCCCCTCCCTGCACCCTGCGCCCTTCCCTGCACCCTGCTCCCCTCCCTGCACCCTGCTCCCCTCCCTGCATCCTGCGCCCCTCCCTGCACCCTGCGCCCTTCCTTGTACCCTGCTCCCCCCCTGCACCCTGCTCTCTTCCCTGCACCATGCGCCCCTCCCTGCACCCTGCTCTCCTCCCTGCACCCTGCGCCCCTCCCTGCACCCTGCTCCCTTCCCTGCACCCTGCACCCCGCGCCCCACTGGGCCCCCCTCGGGCCCAGAAATGCGGCCTCCCCTCCCGCAGCCACAGCCCCGCAGCCAGCCTGGGACCCGCAGCAGGACCCGCAGCAGGGCATCGGAGGGCATGGGGACAGGTAGCCAAGAGGTCCCGTAGCCCAGGGAAGAAACCCGGCTGCAGAGAAATGGGCAGAGGGCTGCTGGCTGGAGAAGGGTGTTTGGTCAGAGGGTAATGGTGATAACCACGAGAGCACCAGCTCCCGGTTTCTGTAGAGCACCCCTACTACTACGCCAGTCCCAACTCATTTTGTGACAGGAGACCTAGACTCACTTCCGAACCTGTTTGGGTTTTTTTTTTCCTTTATCTGTCAAATCTGGGATAACAGTCACTGCTTTTTTCTCTCGGCTGGGTGGGCTGGGTGAAGACATTTGTGACCCTATATTCGAAAGCGATGTGAAGTGACCTCTAGCTAATGAGATGCCTGCTTCAGTTCTCTTTGAAATACATCAATCACAGGGACTGACGGATGGAGAGAGAATAGAAATGTCATAAAGCAAATAGGCCAGAGAATTCATTATAGAATCCAGGGAGTTTACCTGATAATCCTTTCAACTGTTCTATATGCACACAAAAAAAATTTTTTTTAATTACAAATATCAGGGGAAATGCGATTTGAAAAGTTTGCAGCACCATGTGAATGATAAGAGTGAAGAAGCAGACGGGATTATTTTGGGCGGGAGGGAAAAGTCATTTTGCTGCACACCTGTTGCATGCCAGGCACCTAAAAAATATTCTCTCTCACTTAATCTTCAAGTCTCCCTTATTCTAGCTGAAGAAAGTGACCTTGGAGAGGTTAGGGGACTTGTCCAAGACCACGCAGGGTGCTATGGAGGGGAAACTCAGCCTCGGACAGGCTGGCTCCAGAGCCAAGCTCCCCACCACTCAGCCCTCCAGAGACCGACAGGCTCTTCTCTTGCCCATCTGGGCGGCCTTTGTAGGAGGTCCTGGGCCAGTGATCTGCATCGCAAAGCCTCAGTTTCCCCTGCTGTACGATGAGTTTGAATCCACAGGTCCTCAAGATGTCTTCCAGTTCTAACACTCACTAATTTGTATTAATTCAGCCAAACCCTTCTCCAAGCTTCAATCTTCCAAAGAGTAAAGTGACAAGGAAGGCGCAGAGGAGGGGCAAATGGCATCAGGAAAAATTAGGGGGGCATCCAGGGCCAGTGACAGTCAAGCCATCCGAGGGCTGCTCCCCCTCACTTGGGCAACAGTGAAACCCTTGTGGATTCAGGCAAGAGGGGCACCTTCCCAGCACCCTGTGTGGACAAGGTGGAGACAGAAGCATCATTGCGCCCACTCCCTGCCTCCAGAACAAGATGACTTCACCCCTTGCTAAGTGGAGAGCCTGGGTTCCCAGAGTCCCAGATTCCAGCACATCAGAACCTACCAGCCTTGCCAGTGGCCGCAGACTGTGTGTGTGGTGCTGCCAGAGACAGAGATGGGAGAGAAAGCCCCACTGGCGGTGCCTCTGAGCCTGAGGACTGTGTCGGGAGACCTGCCCAGTGGCCTTGGTTCCCTGCCCAGCCCTCGTTGGCCCCAACTCTGGGGCAAAGGTGAATCCCAATAGCCTTGTCCTGCTCACCCCCACACCCCTGCAGACCAAGGGTGGCTCAGGGGCTTAGATCAGCCCCGGTCAGGTGAGGGAAGGGAGAGATTCCACGTCAGCCATCTGGGCTCCTCTAGAGGTGGATGGGGAGTCTGCCACAAAAGTGGGAACCCCTCTCCCCATCCCCAAGTGCAGGACTGCACATCTGATTCCAGGGTGATCCTCTCCATCTCCTAAAGCACACCCACTATCACCCTGATTGACACCAAACTGTCCCCGGCTCCCCACTGCCCACCAGATCCAGTCTGAGCTCTGCAGAAGGACCCTCTGTGACACAGCCCCACCTCTGAGCCTTTTCAAGGCACAATTCCCTCTTCCATCAGCAATCAGGCTTCAACTCAAAAGCCACATCCTCCCTGGGTCCTTCTGCAACTGCACCATTTGGTAGGTACCGTCCCTTCCTCTGAACACCCAAGGCTCTTGCTCATACATTAACGCCAGGACACTCACTTGTCGGGTGCACTTCTAGATCTCCCAGTGAGTTGAGCAAAGATTTATTCTTCATCCTCTTCCCCGACCCCAGGTGCTCAATGCCCAACATAAGGTGGGCACCTAGATTCTCAAAGAATGCAGATGAAAAAACGGATGGTAGAGAGATGGATGGAACTGAATAAAAGAGCACTTTTAAACGCTTGATTCTGCACCAGACTGTACCCCAGACAACTTTGGCAGACTTTTATCTTCGAAGCTGTATCAAAAACTGACTTGCTAAGATACGAGGACCATGTACATGACGTCCCAGGCGCGCCCCAACCACCCCAGGTCTGCAGCAGACAGGAGGAGCTCTGAGACATGCCAGCCTCAGCTGCTTGCCAGGAGCCCCTAGAGATGCCTCGCTCTATCGTCCACCCCAAAACACCCCTCTTTCCCAGCCCTCCTGCTCCAGCACCTGGGCACAGAAGCGTGAATTCAGCAAGTCTCTAGAAACCACACAGACAGGAAGTCGAAGAGCTAGAGGATCCCAAAGAAAAACAAAAGCCTTCCCTTTTATTTCCAAGAGCTGTCCCATAGCTGATGCTCCACCGCCGCCGCCCCCCCACCCGGGCTTTCCCATGTCAGTCCCAGCATCTCACACACATGCCCGTGCACACTCACACGCAGAGTGAGAGCTGCTTTCTGCAGAAGCCGGCTCAGCCCCTTTTCCCTCCCCTGCTCTGCTCAAAGCCTCCTCCCTGGTCCAAAGCAGGCCGAGGGATTCCCAGGGTTTCCCGTCTCCCCTCCCCCTCCTAAGCCAACCCTTGCCCCTTTCTCTCCTCCCCCCTCCCATCCCCAACTGCAGGACTGCACATCTGGTTCCAGTTGTGGTTGGTCCTTTCAGGGGTAGGCCTGGGGGTTTCTCATAAAACTGAATAATACCAGTGTTGGAGCCTGTGGAGCTGGGGGAAGGGTGGGCAGGAGGCCGGAGGGGTGGGAGGGAGAGAGGCCGGGCAGCAAGGAGGCAGGGAGACACAGAGAACCCCCGAAAGGAGCAGGGCTGTGCCTGGCATCCAGGAAGGATTCAATGGATGCTTGTTGAGGGAGGAAAGAAGCCGGAGAGACAGAGAGCAGGAGAGCCAGGAGGAGAGAGGGCAGGACAAAGAGGGGATCAGAAACAGAGACCCAGAAGGAGGAGAGCCACGAAGCTGGGGGTGGCGGGACAGGGCCACTGCGCCACAGAGCAGCATTGAGAACTGGGAAAATGAATTGTGCCTGTCGGGGCCAGGTGCTGAGTTAGGCACTTCCAGTGCAACAGGAGGGATGTGACAGAAAGGAGGACAAAGGGACATACAGAGACTGGGGAGAAAGGGCCAGGATGACGTCCAGAACGTTGGATCCCGATTCCCCCAGGCCTCTGGGCCCCAGGGGGGAGCACAGAGCTGCTCCCAGGTTTTCCCTCATTCCATTTGCATCAAGATTTGAGTGCCTACCCTGCACCAAACCTTTCCCGGGTATTTTTCCCATTTTTCCACTATAGCAAAATGGCTATAACTCCTATCAGTCTCAGAAACAGGCTCAGAGCAGTTAAGCGACTTACCCAAAACCACAGGGCAGCTGACAGAACACACAGAATTTGAATCCAGGTCTTGCAACTCAAGGGTGGGCATTGTGGGCCCCTGCACACCCACCAGGGGTCATGTCATGTAACCCCCACTCTTGCAGGGCCAGATGCACTGAAGGGCAAGCTCCTGTGGGGGGGGCCAAGAGTAGACCAGCACCATCCAGCAGGCAGGGACTGGCTTCCCAATCTCCCCAGGATGGGGGCAGGAGGGGCTGGAGCTTCCTCTCTAGCACCCTTGCCCCCCCCCCAGTCTCTTCCTGCCTCCCCCCACCCCCCCAGGAGAGAAGGCAGGGCCATATGCCCAGGTCCCAAGCAGAGAGGAGAGGCCGTGGGCCTCAGAGGGCCTCAGAGTCCAACTGGGCTCAGAGCACAGCTGGCTGGGAGCCAGGCCCTGGGGGACACCCTCGGCACTTGGTCAATGTCTGTGCATTGGGTTCCACCCTCCCCCCTCTGACCACCCCTCCTTTGCCCCCCGCCCCAGGGCAGCGAGAGAGGAGTCCAGCTTTCTCCCAGGATCCTTCCTCTCAGGGCTACCCCCTAGCACCCCCCACCTCAGCTGGCCTCCCTGTCCCCTAAAGCTGGCTCCAAAAGCCTCGCCCCACCTTGTCACCCCACAGAGCCCCCTCCCTTCCTTCTGGGATGCCGAGTTCCAAAGCCCAGATCACAGGTCTCTTCCTTTTCTAAGTGTCATCCTCAACTCTCAGGCCAGACTAAGGCCGCAGGAGGGGACCCCCCTCCTCACCACTGCCACCTCATTTGCATCTCATTTGCATGCATTCCCAGCATCTCTGGGAATGCAGAACTGGGCAGGGCCTCAGCCCCTTCCCTGCACTCCCTCCCAGGGAGGGAGACGGTCTAGTCTGGTTTCCTACTCTCAGGTTTGCTACTGCGTCCGTGGTCTGAGGGCAGAGGATCAAATGGGCAGGAGAAGCATGAGAAAAATGGCCTGCCAACAACTTGTGCTTGAGACACACACGCTGGCAGCTCCTCCCTCTCGAGCCTGCCTCAGTTTCCAGCCAGGAAAGGCACTTGAATCCAGCCCCAAGGCCTCAGACTGGGAGTCAGGGCCTTGGGTTCCAGCCCCGCTCAGCCCCCGGTGCCCTGGTGACCAGAGAACATCATCCCTCTTAGCTTCCATCCTCATATTTGACAACCTCTAAGGTCCCTTGGAAGATTCCTGAACACGTATCTGGAGAGACGCTGGTCCTTGGCAGAAAGTCACTGCTGTGCCAGTTCACTGCACACAAATCCCTGTTTCCCCCTTAGAAACTCGATTTTAAAGCTGGAAGAGCTCTGGGATGTAATCGCCTCTGGGACTGGATTCCTCTCAAGCCTAAACCAGCAACGATCACTGGCTTCGGCCTGGATCCTTTCGGAGGACCCGCAGCCCTGCCTCACACGGCACGCCCACCACCCTAACCCCATTATTACAAGGTCCCTAGCCTGGACAGTAGGAGAACCCCCACACCCTAGGTTATCTGGATCTCAGAAAGGTGTTGGCAAGAGCCCTGATGACATGCTTGGAGACGAGATAGAAAGCCGAGTGGATTCCTAGCCAGCCAGCCAAGGGGTGTTGATTAATAGATCAATGTCAACTTCCTGACTTGCCAAAGGGCTCTGTCCTCTGCCCTGGCTTGTCCAACATACTTATCAGTAACTTAGATGAAGCTTTAGAACAGAGGCTTACCAAGTGCACGAAGGTGGAAAAAGCAAAAGGAAGAGCTAAGACGCTGATCTGAACCAAAATGCAAAACTGACTTGATAAACAGGCCAGAATCAGTAAGCGAACATTTCTTTTGGGGGCAAGTCCTAACCTAGGGTTCAAGAGTCATAAAAATAAAAAACCCTGAATTGATAATAGTTGGTGCAATTAAAAAAAAATAGTTCATGCAAGGAAAGATCTAAGATTTAGTCAAAACAGAAATTCAGCTCAGCTCCCAGTAGGATATATGGCTGCCACCAAAAGGCACGTGCTCTTTGGGTTGCATTAACAAAGGTGTAGAATCTAGACCAAAGGAGATGAGAGTTCCACTCTACGCCATGCCTCTCAGACAGCACTAGAAGTGTCTAGTTCTCGGGCAGCCCCAGAGGCTCAGCGGTTTACCACCGCCTTCAGCCCAGGGCCTGATCCTGGAGACCTGGGATCGAGTCCCACATCAGGCTCCCTGCATGGAGCCTGCTTCTCCCTCTGCCTGTGTCTCTGCCTCTCTCTCTCTCTCTCTCTGTCTCTCAAGAATAAATAAATTAATTAATTAATAATAAATAAATAAAAGTGTCTAGTTCTCTCCTATATTCTATAAATCAGAGAGCATCCTCAAGAAGATAGCAGAAGACACTCGATAAGTATCCTTTGAATAAAAGTATAAGAAAGGGGGATCCCTGGGTGGCTCAGAGGTTTA
Source organism: Vulpes lagopus (assembly GCF_018345385.1). NCBI lineage: Eukaryota > Metazoa > Chordata > Mammalia > Carnivora > Canidae > Vulpes > Vulpes lagopus. The sequence goes on from NC_054845.1 coordinate 24,831,894, forward strand.
GCACCTGCCTTTGGCCGAGGGCATGATCCTGGAGTCCCGGGATCGAGTCCCGTGTCAGGCTCCCGGCATGGAGCCTGCCTCTCCCTCTGCCTGCGTCTCTGCCTCTCTCTCTTTCTCTATGTCTATCATAAATAAATGAAATCTTAAAAAAAAAAGTATAAGAAAGATTAAAGAAATTGGGCCCAATTTTTACTTCAGCTGATTTTTTTTTAAAAAAGGACACAGCATGCATCATCAAGTATTTGAAAAACAAACTACCTTGAGAAAGTGAGCCAGGGCAAACACTACTGCCCACATCCACCTCCTTTGTCTCTCTGCCCCTTCATCTGTGAATTCCTTGAAGCCGGGGACCACCTCCCATTCACCCCGGAATGTCCAAAAGGCAGGACCAGTCAGGGGCTGAGCCGCTGTGAAAGCCAAAACAGCGTCCTGACAAGGCCAGGCCCGTGGGCGCTGATCAGTAGGGAGCGTGCTGGCCCGGGCACGAAGGCTAACCTCTTGCCAAGCCGGCTGCTGAGCCGGAGGAGGCGAGGGCCAGGCTGGTGGTGGGACGCTGGGCTCGCCGTGCTGTCCCAAGCTGGCCGCCTGGCCTCCCGCCCCCCGAGACTCACCGCCCGCCACTACTCTGTGGGGACCGGCCCCAGATGGGCACCGCTGCCCACACCGTGGTGCTGCCCCCTGGCCCAGGCCCTGCCTCTCATCACCTGCGTGCGGCCTCAGGTATCATCTGCACATCGAGATCCTTCGCCCCCCAACCGACCCTCCTCTCACCATCCCTTCTCCTTAACACCGAACCGTGTGCCTCAGTGTCCCTCTTCTGACCACGTCCTGCTCTGTGCTCCGTGCCAACGGGCTGCTAAGAATGCCAGCCCTCGCCCTGCTCCCACCTCCCCATAGCCTCTTTACTTATGGACGGCTCCCGGGGCTGGCCGGAGACTTCCTCCTGAGGACTCTGCTCCTGAGGACTCTGCTCCGGCCCCTACACAGAAGAACCTTCCACCCCGCCCTCCCTCCTGGAGTACGAGAGCCAGGGACACCCGGCCCCGTCCTACTGAGGCCCAGGGGCGGACGGGGGAGAGTCGAGGCTTTCGTGTCGCATGGACCATCTCCGAAGCCTGTGTGACCTCGGGCAAGTTATGAACCACTCTGAGAGAGGAGCGCAGTCTGACGCACGGCAGCCCTCCCTATATTCCTGCTGCCCCCACATCCTCCTCCTTCAGAGGAGCCATCACCATCCCCACCCCAGGGTCCCGATTCACCTCTGCTCCCGTGTGTCTCTTACGCTCTATTTAATAAGCACATTTATCAAGTGCTTTCCATGTGCCAGGCCCTATTCCTCGACCTTCGGAGGTATGAACTTTAATCGTCCTAACAACCGTCTGGGTATCGACCACGATTAAGCCCATCCTAAGGTAAGGAAGTGGATGCTCAGAGACATGGGCTATGATTGCCACCACTCTCCTGGCTGAAGCAGCAGCAGTGCATCAGCAGGGACCTCAGGGCCTGGCCCATCGACATCCTGTGCAACGCAGGGCTCTCCTGTGCCTGACTGATGCTCGCTCACGGCCTCTGCTTTCACACACCAGGCCCTCGGAGTTCACTCCCACACCCAGCTGAGATTGGAAGGTTCCACTGAGTGGCAGCCTGTTTACTGTGGCTCCCAGTTCTGCTGCAGAGAACAAGTCCCTTTAAAGCTTTATTCAGAAATATCTCTCTCTCTCTCTCTCTCTCTCTCTCTCTCTCTCTCTCTCACACACACACACACACACACACACGCACAGCTGCTCACAATCTCCCCACTTCACAGGATGGACATTCCCAGCTCTTCCATAGTTTCTGGATCTTTCCACCTTCCAGGTGATCGGTTGTTTCCCTGCTTCTGAGCCTGCCCCATGGGCCTTCATCCACGCACACAGTCACCCATTCGTTCAACAAATGCTCTTGAGTGCCTGCACTGGGGCAGGCCCAGAGGTGCCAGCTCTGGAATATTTGGTCTAGAGGAGGAGACAGCAAACAAACAAAAGCACAAACGCGTAACACAAATAGTGCTGAGTGGTGCAAGGGGAAAGAGCAGCACGCCAGACGGAGGGATCGCTTAGATCCTAACAGCTAATGCGCACTTCACATGTGCCAGGTCCTGTTAGAAATCCTGCACGGGCCTTATTAGCTCATCCCCCCCGCCCCTCACCACAGCCCTGGGGATGTCCTTCTAAGCCCACTCTGAACAGTGGAGGGAGCTCAGACACAAGAGGCAGAGTCACTTGCCCAAAGCTAGTAAGACAACAGCAGAGAAGCAGCGGCAACAGGCCCGAACCCCAGCCGTCCTCTTACACAGCAGGCCATGTTGTCTCCAAGGGACTCAGGGAGGGGTCCTTAGGGCTCAGTTCCCAAACCAATGACCCCTCACACACATGCCAGGCCCACCCTGGTGGTGACCTGGACCCCATACTGTCCTTTTATCCATGTCGCCTGGTGCAGCACTAGCTTCACTAAGACACTAGTCACCCAAACCCCAGACCCTCAGCTTATTTTCCACTTGCTGTTACCTTCAGACGTTGGACCTTTGACCTGGTTGATTTCAAGGTGGCCGGTAAAGGGTATGAATGGGGCCAGAGGCCAGCCCCATTCATCAGGCTTGCTTGAGACATGGCTTCTGGTGTCACTTGGATGTGACCAGGGATGGAGCAAGAAGAGTTCCAAACTCTGGGAAACAAGCCCCCCAGGCTCTCCCCAGGGCCACCCAACCGAGGCTCACAAGAATCTAGAGTTGACTAACCCAACCTTCTCATTGTAGTTATATGGAAACTGAAGCCCAGAAAGGACAAGTAGGGGGTCCCAATGTCACCACAGGGAGGAGGAACTCGATGGAGCCAACCCTAGAACCATGGGTCCAGCTCCCCACCCAGTGCTCAGGCCCCTGCACCACACTGGCCCCCAGGAGAGCTGGTACTGGCCTTATCCACCTGGGGAGGGAAGCCGGACCTTGCTCATTTAACCACAAGGAAGGAAAGGGGGGCTCCAGCCGCTGGAGTGGTGAGGGACCCACAGGGCCCAATAAAGGATCCTAGGGTTCCTGGTGCAGCCCAGTCCAGCTCCCCACCAATGACGAGTATGGAGGCTGGACCAGGAAGGGTGAGCAGGGCAAGGGACATCAGCTGGGGCCCCTCCCTCTGGGTGCTCCTCCCCAGGGACCCCACGGGTGACTGTTTTCCAAGGAACATTGTGTTCGAGCTGTGAGTCTTGGCTCCAGCACCCTACCCTGGCAGATCTCCAGCTGCCTGTTTAATAATGTACAGCCAATCGGCCATTAACAGCAGGTTCCAAAAAACAAAACAAGAAAAAAAAAAGTTTGATGGTTGTTTTTGTTGTTGGTTTTTTTCTTTTCCTTCCAGGTACCTGGTGATGGTTATGAGGAACAAGTCTCTTCTGGCTGGTGTCCAGGGCAACCACCGCCTGCCCAGGCTGAGGGGTCCTGGCAGGTCCCACCTGCCTCTGCCTGCCCCGCCCACCGTGCCCAGGCGCCAAAGTGCCCGCTCCCACCTCCACAGTCCTGGCGACACCCTGGGCCCACTTCCCAGGGGCGGGCAGCTGTCCTGGCACCTGGGAGGTCCGGAGAGGCCTAGCGGGGCCAGAGGAGAGGATGTGGGATGTGCTGGCAGGAGCAGAGGAAGGGCAGGTGGGGGCCCAGCGCTTCCTAGGAGTTCCGCCCTGTCTGGCTGCAGCCAGGGGCAGAAGGTGGAGCTGGGGCAGCCCAACCAGGTACGAGAACCTAAGTCCGGAGCCAGATGGCCAGCTCTCCTGGGCTGGACCGGGTGAGGGGGTGAGGATTCTGGGGCCTGCCCTCCTTGGCGCCAGATCGTCTCCATCTGAAAGTCAGAATTTGCAGCAGAATCAAGGGAGGTGGAAAGCAGAACACTCACGGGACAGTCCTTAGGACAGAGAGTATAAACATCGATCCTGTAAGAACAGATCCAGGGGTGAAAAGATTGGTTCTGGGCTAACTGCAGCAGCAGGCCCAGGTGAGAAAGCCTGCCAGACTCTCCTCTCGTCTCCAGCCTGGCACCCCAGGAACGGGAGTGAGGCCGTGCAGGGGGCGGGAAGAGCTGCCAGGGGCCAGGGCTGGGTCCTCACAGCTCTACTCGGCTCCCTGATCACCCCGGGCCAGTCTGTGCCCTCTCTGGGCCTGCATCTTACTGCCATGCCAAGAGAGCTAGTCGGGGGGGCATCCCCCATCCTGCCTGGGGCTCCCAACCACGGAGGGATTGCCAAGGCCAGACACAGGGCAGACAGAGGAGCCCGTAATCATGTTGATGATGGGGATACGTTATCATTTATCAAACTCTCCGTATGTTCCAGGCACCATATTTTTTTCTCTCTCATTAATTCTGCTGGGCAGGTGCTATTATTGTCACCATGGAACAGATGAGGACACTGAGTCTTGGAGTAGTTGAGGAGTCACCTGCTCAAGTGATGGTGTGAGTGACAGAAGCAGGACTTGGACCCAGGCCGGCCGGCTGACCTCAGGGTTCATGCTGCCTTGAAGATTCCAATCAAGGGGAGTGAGTGACCCAGCCCCCAAAGCACTAAGAGCCCTGCACATCTGACTGCTGCCTCCCAGCCTCTGCCTCACCCACGTGGGGTCACCAGCCCCCTCTCTGTCCTTTACCTGCAGCTCCCTAGGCCCCCTTGGGCTTCCCATTTCCCCCAGGGCAGTGGCACCCACAGCCACAGCCACACAGGCATGCACACTCACACACTCATGCACACACACACTTGTGCACATATGCACAGGGCCCCATTCACGACACGCAAGCACATGCACTTAAACTCATGCACACACACACATCTGCACACACGGGCATGAAAATATGTGTACAGGATATACGTGCACCCTCTGTGCACACACGCTCCCAGGCCTGATGGCCCCCGAAGATCCACACTGACACACACACTGGCACCCATGCAGGTACCTGCACACGTGCACACACACACACAAGCATACACGCGAGCCGCAGCCCTGGGAGGCTTGGCGTGGGCACCCTCGGACTGTCTGGGCAAGCAGGACCGGACAGATGTCGGCCGTGCCACCCGGGTGGTTATTCCAAAGGCAAGAAGGCCGTCGGCTAATAATACTGCGGCGCATTCCTGGCCCGAGATAAGCGGCCCCAAGCATCCTCGGCACGTTCTGGCCTCGCTGCCTCACCCCTGTGGATTCCACCCACAGCGCCGTCCTGGAGGAGCCCCAGCAGCCGGCGCCGCCAGCACAGACACCTTGGCCAGGGGCCTGCCACCCGGCCCTCCCCAGGGACCCAGGCCCACTGCAGGCCTCAGTCTCCCCACAGAGATGTGCACGCAGGGAGGAGGGGACGTCGGGGTCTATCCCGAGATGGGGACTAAATTACAGGATCTGTGTGTTCCGGCAAACACACACCCCACGGGCCTCCAGTGCTAAGGACACGACACCCGGGCGGAGCCCCCACTGCCAGGGGCTGTTCCAGCGCCTCATGGCATGGCTGCTGGCCACGACTCAGTGACATCACTGTATCCCTGCAGCTGAGGACTGAAGTCCACTGAGACCCCACTGCTAGGAAGTAAGAGACCCAGAATCAGGACCCAGGTCTTCTGGCTCCTAAGTCAAAGGTTTTTCCCAGGACCTCAAACAACCCCCCTCCTGGCTGCCTCTTATGTATTTTCAGTGCCACCAGGTGGATGAGGGACATCTCAGGAATCGCCTTTCTCAGGGAAAAGATTTGTGTTCATTACAGGCTCAGGAGGAGGAGTCTCAGTAACACACACACACACACACACACACACACACACACACATACACGGGCAACACCCCCCATAAAACTGTCAGATGATAGGAGATGTTCTGGGGCATCACAGCTGCCTTGAGGGGTGAGGAGTGTCCTTGGAAGAAAAGACAGGAGAATATGAGCTCCTAAACCCCCAAGTCCCCGAGGGTCTGGGAGGGAACAGAGCTGTGAAGACAGAGAACGGGGCTCCCCCATCCCTGGAGTCAAGAGGGAGAGAGAGAGGCCTTTGGATTTTAGGGCTGGAGGGCCAGGAGAAAGGGCTGGCCCTTGGGGAACAAGGCAGGGTCCGGAGGATGACATGAACATATGAAGTCTGTAGGGACCCAGAAGGGACACAGAAAGAATGGACGGGAAAGAGAAAGAACAAAGCTAAGGAACCTGAGGTCCCTAAGGAAAGAGGCAACAGGGGAAGAATAAGAGATGTGGTTGCAACAGAGGCCAGCTGGAGCTAGAAAGTTCTATCACACCTTGGTGATCCCGGGCAGCCCACACTTTGGTCTTTTTCTCATCTTGTAGCCCAATCATGTCCCAGGGCAGCAGTCCTAGAGTCTGTGCACACACACACACACACACACACACACACACACACCTAAATCTCAAGTGTCCCTCTTGGCAACTCAGTCAATGAGGTCAAGAGCTGCTCTGGACATTTCTCATATAAGAACAGTGGGGTCCAGGGAAGGGCTGTGGCTTCCCAAAGGCGCCAGCTTTCCTTTTTGCTGAGAAAAAAAAAAAAAAAGCCAAGAAGAAGACCCAAGTATCCCTATCTCTTCAATTCCCCAAGAGGCAGCCCTGCCAACCGGCAGAGCTGAGGCCAGAGGCCTCAGAGGCAAAGGGAGAGCGGAAGGAAGCAGGCCCCGGGGACTCTGGGGTGTGACTTTCCCAGCGCCCAGAGGAGATGAGGAGATGGGATGGTGGAGGATGATCAGAGCAGCATCCCAAGCTTGACACCAGCCCGCCAGGCTCCAGGAGGGCAGGACCTTGGCTGGCGATGAAGGCAGAGGGCACAGGTCACGGTGGGGAGTAAGGCTGAAAGCGGGGGGCTGTGTTCCCATGAAGACTCAGGCCGCCCCCAGCACAGGCTCGGTAGGGCAGCTGTGCTTCCCAGAGCCATGTGGCCCCACAGCCTGCAGACGGCCCGTCCGGCGTTGCCTACTGGCCACCCCAGCCCTCCCCACTCTGAGCAAGCCAGGCAGCCTTACACGGACATCTCAGGGACACAGTATGTATGAGATGAGGCATCAAGGGACACAGGCGTGTGAACTCCCCCTGCCCCCCAACTTCACCCTGGGGTGTGCTCTGTCTCCACCGCTCCTCCTTCCAGAGCCCCCTCTTCCCTGGGGACAAGCCAGTGGACCCAGCGGCCAAGGCCAGAGAGGAGAAGCTGACACGGGACACTGGGCTCTGGATTTCACATCCAGCTGGACAGAGACCCCAGCTGGACGCCTAGAGAGAAAGCCGGAAAGGAGAAAGCGACTAAGGAATGAGGACCCGGGATCCCTGGGTGGCGCAGCGGTTTGGTGCCTGCCTTTGGCCCAGGGCCCGATCCTGGAGACCCGGGATCGAATCCCACGTTGGGCTCCCGGTGCATGGAGCCTGCTTCTCCCTCTGCCTGTGTCTCTGCCTCTCTCTCTCTCTGTGACTATCATAAATAAATAAAAATTAAAAATTTTTTTTAAAATCACTTTAAAAAAAAAAAAGGAATGAGGACCCATCGAAAAAGTGGTCACATGTTATAGTAGATGTTGGCAAACTGAATTTAAATAAAACATTAAACCAAAAAAAAAAAAAAGAAGGAGAAGTGATCACATACCAGCAGCTGACTGCTGAAGGGACAGAGGCAAGAATATGTGTAGATACATGATTATTACAGAAAGAGACAAGAACAGAGTTTCCACATTTATTTGCCTGAAGCAAACAAACCAATCGAAATGGGACATTTTTGAGATAATCAGGGAAAACTGAACACACACTCGGTATTAGCTTCTCCTAAGAAATTGTTATTAATTATGTTGACTGTAATAATGGTATTATGGTAATGTTAAAATTAAAAGTCCTTATCTGTTAATGATACATAGCGAAGTATTTACAGCGGAATGATATAATGTCTGGGATTTGCTTTAAAAACACTCTAGCAAAAAAAAAAAAAAAAGCGAGTGAGGGGGGCAGATGAAACAAAAACAACAAAAGTTGATGGTTGTCGAGCGTGGGTACAAAGGAGTTCATTATGCTATTCTTGCTACTTCTGTATGTTTTAAATCTCCCACAACAGAAAACTGATGAACACGCAGGCGCGCGGTGGGGTGGGGTGGGGTGGGGTGGAGGGATTCATCTGACCCGTGTTCCCTAAAGTGTGGAATTAGGATGATGTTAGTTGGAAACATGGCTCAACAATTTTATTCCAATATTTTTGTGTATTAAAAGAAATTAAAAATATATAATTGTAGAGTAAGGCTTTCCATTCTTTTTTTTTTAAGATTTTATTTATTTGAGAGAGAGAGAGAGAACCTGAAGCAGAGATCATGACCTAAGCCGAAACCCCGAAACCCAGAGCCAGATGCTTAACCAACGAAGCCACCCAGGCGCCCCCGAGTAAGTCTACACATTCTATCACTTAAATGAGTAAAAGGTTATAAAGGCAACTTTTTTTTTTCTTAATGTAGTAATAGTGCAAGCCAGTGAGAACTCAAACTAAAGTGGCAGGCAAAGGGGAATACGCCGGGCGCGGGGGGCAGCTGGGAAGCCACCAAACCCACCCAGACTTCCCACGGCCAGGGAAGCCACACACGGCGCCCAGGCGTAGGCACTCCCCTCCCTCACTGGCATCCTGGACGGGCAGGTGTGCCTGAGACATCTGCCACCTACACCGCACCGGGCTCTGCCGGCGAAGAGCTGGGATGCAGAGACCACAGTGGGTGACGGTCACTGCCCTTTACCAAGACCAGCTTCCCCCGGCCCCGTGCTTGCACAGTCTCCCACCCCAACCCCCGCCACAGCTCTCGGAGGGAGACCACACCATACCCATTTTACAGATGGGGAAACTGAGACTCCAAGAGAAGACGTGACTTTCGCATGGCCCCCAAGGCCAGTGGGTGACAGGGTCAGGATTTGAACCCACATCTCCCAGACACCCAGACTTGCAAGTTGAAACAAGAAGGCAGCAGGGTAACTGGCCCGGCAAAGGGCTAAAGTGCTGAAAGAACTGGAAAGGAAGACAAGAGGGACGCGATCCGTGGGAGGGAGAGGTGGGCCGGCAGGGCCTGGGCTGCACGATTGCTTGGGTGCCCGCCTGGTTGTTACCCAGAAGCGTCAGGTAGCGAAGGACAGCGGCAGACTGAATGAAGGTCACGCAGCCGGTGCAACCGGAGGGTAGGAATGGAAGGCTGAGCCTCGGTCAACATTTCAAAACACACACTTCTGAACTTTGGGCTGGAATTATACCGACTCAGCATGGCAAACGTAGGTTATTGGGCGCCTCCTGGAAGTTTCTAGTTGGTAGCCAAAATGTGTCTGATTAACAAAAATATGGGGAAATGCATGTAATTTCTCCAGATGTGAGCTTCATGGAATACTAATAAAAGAATCCTGTCATTGGGCACCAGAACCTGGAACAGACCCGAGGACGGGGGTAATGCCCTGGAAGGGCCCCCTGCCCACCGGAGTTTCTAACCTGCCAAGGCTGGGAAACAGGGGAAGGAACGCTGAAGGACACGAAGCTGCGCCAAAGCTCCGAGCACCCAGGAGACCCCCCCTCCATCCAGCCTCCCCGGGAGGCCCAGGCTCCTAAGCGAGTCCTGCTCCCATTCCTGCTCCTGCTCTTGGGGCCCCGGCTGGTGTTGGACAGGCGGACCGGAGCCTAATGCTGGCTGGGGGCGGGGGGGACAAGGGGAGACCCCCGGTTATCCCAACTCCACTCCCCAGCTGGGAAGGGCTGGGCAGGCAGCATGACCTACCCCTTCCCCACCCCTGTTTCCCAGGCCTTCCCACTTTCCCCTGCCCATCCAGATAATAATAATAATAATAATAATAATAATAATAATAATAATGACTTCCTCATGGGGCTGTTTTGAGGATTCATTGACATGATCCATGTAATGTGCTCAGCATGGAAACTGGTGCCCAATTGCCTAATAGGTGATAACCACAGCGATTATTATCATTAACGAGATCCACAGTGGGGCCCTCGGGCACTGAGGCCTGGGCCAGAGGAGGCCGCAGGGTGGGCAGCAGCCCTCGGGACAAAGGAGGCTGAGAGGGGAGAGCAGCCCAACCTCATCCTCTCCAGGAATGCGGCTGGCGGCTGGGAGGGTGGGGGGCGAGGGGAGATGCCTCGCCGCTGAGGTCAGGCCCTATTTGGAGCTGGCAGGGTGTTTATCATCCTCACGTGTGAGGGGAGGGGGGAGCGGAGAGGGGGAGGAGGAGAAGCAGCTGCTGGGAGGAGGGGAGGACTCCCCGAGAGAGCCAGAGGGACCTGCGCCTTTGCTGGTGTGCTGGGAGACCCCACCGGCCCCTCCACGAACTCCCTCAGTGAGTGGGGGCAGGAGGAGTGCCAGCGGCACCCAAAAGTGCCCCCTGCCCAGCAGCTACCCTGTCAGCCAGGAACAGGACATCCGCCCCACCGTGGGCCCCACTTCCAAAGCCCATCACCACCACCCAGCAAGCTGGATCGTGTCATCCTCAGCTGACAGACAAGGAAACTGAGGCTGGGGCTGCTCAAGCTCACTGCCCAAGGATGCTCACTGACACCAGCCCCATTCCTGGATCTCCTCACTGCCCCAGAGGCCACTCACAGGGGTGCTGAGAGACAGGATGTGGCCCTAAGGAGGCACAGGTGGCCTGCGCTGGTTTGCCCCAGGTCCGTGCAAGGCAGGCTGAGACTCATCATCCTGCCCCTGCAGACACACAGCCACCAGTCAGGAGTCCAGGACAGCTCGCACCTCCCCACCCCCGGCCAAATACAACCACTTCTGTTCTTGACATTCCAATCAAGGGGCCCCAGCGGCTCCTTGGGTTCCCTGATGCTCTCTTCTGGCTCCCCACCGCCAGAAGGCAGCCCCTCCGAATGAACCCAACTCACTCCAGCTGCCATTTCAACCTGTTTCCTCCTAGGCTGTCCTCCCCCGAGACCAAGAAAATCATCTGGTTACCCTGAGGGATTGTGGCCATACCTGCTCCTCTACAGAAGCTAGAACCGCCCTGGGCCTCGGTTTCCCCGTATGGAAAGAAGGAGGACAAGTGACCCACAGGGAGGGAGGAGGAATGCTGAGGCCCTCAAAGCAGGGGAGGGCTTGGGGGATAGGCCTAGAGCTTTCCTCTGGCCAGTTTCCCCCTAGTTTCCGGATCTTCCCCAATTCTGGGAAAGCCAGGCCTCCTCCACTCCCCTCTCTGCAAAACTCCAGTGAGCTCAGCCCTGTTAGAGAGCCTTGCTTGGCAGCTATCATCTCCTTGCTGGTTCAAATCCCCGGAGGTCTCCCTGAATCTCCGATCACTCTCCACCCACACCCCAGGATATTACACACATACACACACACACACACACACACACACACACACACACATGCACGCGCACACACACACGTGCCTCATAGCCTCAATTCCTGCCTGGGCTCTGTGGTTAACCCACTTTGGTCTCTCTGATTACTGTCTCCCATAGGATCAGATCGGGCAGAGGAAGTCCTGCTGCTAACACCACCTTAGCCTCTCTCCCAGAAGGGAAGGTACCCCATGTGTCCCCTGAAAACTGGAGGCACGTCCTGGAAGGCAGCTGAAGCCAAGCCCTGTGGAGGGGATGTTCCCACTCAGGCTTCTGAGGCAGGCATTTAAACTCCCTCTTCTTCTTCTTTTTTTTTTTTTTTAAGATTTTATTTATTCATGATAGAAAGAGGCAGAGACACAGGCAAGAGGGCGAAGCAGGCTCCATGCAGGGAACCCAACATGGGACTCGATCCTGGGACCCCAGGAGGGCGCCCCGGGCCAAAGGCAGGCGCTAAACCACCAAGCCACCCAGGGATCCTCTAAAGTCCCTCTTCTTTTTTTTTTTTTTAAAGTCCCTCTTCTGATCCCCCCAGCCACCTGAGGATAATAATGATTCCTGCATGTTACAGATGAAAGGAGCAAAATCTGCCGAGATCAACTCAAGGAGGGTAGGAGTCAAAGACCAAATCTGCAAACTAAAGAGGCGCAGGCCAGAAGCGCATACTTGCATCCCAAACCAGCCAGATGGGACCTCTGCATTCCCCCTCCATCTACCTACCTTGACAAGTGAGAAGCTAAGTGGCTTGCATGCTTCCTATTGAATGGGTGGGTGTGACAGCTTTCTGTGTCAACTTGTCTAGGCTACAGTACCCGGTGATTTAATCAAACACGATCTAGGTGTTGGGTGAGGACAGTTAATATCTATAATCACTCAACCTTAAGTAAAGGAGATCACTCTCAATAATGTGCACAGGCCGCGTCCATTCAGTTGAAGATGCAAAGACCAATAACTAAGGCTTCCTGCAGAAGAAGAAATTCTGCCTCAAGACTGCAACACCAGGGATGCCTGGGCTGAGCATCTGCCTCCGGCTGAGCACCTGCTTCCGGCTCAGGGCATGATCCCAAGTCAAGTCCGGGGATCGAGTCCCCCATCGGGCTCCCTGCAAGGACCCTGTTTCCTCCTCCGCCCCTCTCTCTGTATCTCTCATGAATAAATGAATAAAATCTTTTTTTCAAAAAAAGACTGCAACACCAGCTTCTATCTGATTTGCTAGACGGCCAGCCTCCCCTAGAGATTTCAGATTTGCCAGTCCCCACAGCTGTGTAAGCCAATTCCTTAAAATAAAATCTTTAATAAAATCTTTTTTTAATTTATTATCCAGCTGTATTGAAGTACAGAATAATCCTTTCGCACTTATTGAATTATTGAGTTAAGAACTTTGGCCACACATTTTAGCCTCTAGCTTAATTGTCCTTCTTTATCCATCCATTTTTGAGAACTTGCATGCATGATACCACCCTAGACATTGTTATTAACAAGTATTTTATAGATTTTGTTACAATAATCTCCCTGAAGATTAATCTGATTCATTTTTCCAATTGTTACCCATTACTTGATGTAACAATTCTTAACTATAGAATAACTCAGGGCATCTGTATATTTGATGCTGAAAACCATTAAAGTATAAAAAAGAAATAGATGAGTTTTCTCAAATAACAAAAAAGAGAGAGAGCCATACTTAATCTTGAGTAAGCTCAGGTGAGTGACACACATGTAATTTTTATCTATTAAGAGTATGATGTTGAAATAGAGATTAAGTTAAGAGTCCTTGGTCTACAATAGAAAGTAGACCTTTCTACATGCCTTCCACAATTTGGTTCCTACCTACCTTTTTGAATCATGTCTACTCAAACTCAAGATTTATTTATTTATTTGAGAGAGAGAGAGAGAGAGAGAGATCATAAGCAGGAGGAGAGGCAGAGGGAGAGGGAGAATCAGACTCCCTGCAGAGAGCATGGAGCCTGCCTGATGCAGGGCTTGCGCTCATGACCATGAGATGATGACCTGAGTCGAAATAGAGAGTCGGAGGTTCAACCGACTGAGCCACCCAGGAGCCCCAAAATAAAATCTCTTAATACACATACAGGCATACCTCAGAGATGTCACAGGTTCAATTCTAGAGCAACCATTAAAAACAAGAATTGCCACAATAAGGCTAGTCGAATGACTTTTTTGGTTTCCCAGTGCATATAAAAGATAAAAGTTACGTTGATGCTAGACTATAATCTAAAATGTGTGATTGAAAAATAAAAAATAAGAAAATAAGAAAATAAAATAAAATGTGTGTTGATAAAAAGTGCTAATCACCACCTGAGCTTTCAGCAAGTCCTCATCTTTTTGCCCGTGGAGGGTCTCGCCTCCGTGTTGATGGCCGCTGACTGCTCAGGGAGGTGGTTGCTGAAGGCTGGAGTGGCCCGGGCAATTTCTTAAAATCAGACAGTAAAGTTTGCCACAGCAACCGACTCTTCCTTTCATGAACCAATTCTCCGTAGCATGTGATGCTGTTGGAGAGCTTTCCCCAACAGTGCGGCTTCTTTCATAATTGGAGTCCATCCTCCAAACCTGCCTCTGCTTTGTCAACCAAGTGTATGCAATACTCTAAGTCCTTTGTGGCCTTTTCAACAATCCCCACGGCATCTTCACCAGGAATAGGAGCTGTCTCAAGAAACCACTTTGGGGGGACCTGGATGGCTCAGCAGCTGAGCGTTTGCCTTTGGCTCAGGTCGTGATCCCGGGGTCCTGGGATCAAGTCCTGCAGCAGGCTCCCTGTGGGGGAGCTCTGCTGTGTCTCTGCCTGTGTCTCTGCCTCTCTCTCTGTGTCTCTCATGAATAAATAAATAAAATCTTGAAAGGAAGAGAGAGAGAGAGAGAGAAACCACTTTGTTTGCTCATCTCCAGGAAGCAACCCCTCTTGTGTTCAGGTTTGACCATGAGATTACAGCCATTGGAGCACGTCTTCGGCTCCACTTCTATTTCTCTTACTACTACTTTTTTTTTTAAGACTTTATTTATTTATTCATGAGAGAGGCAGAGACACTTGACAATACAGCAAGGAAGTAAGAGATGTCAAAAATGCATGAGTCCTACCAACTTAAACTCCCAATGGCCATGGCAGGGTCAATTCGATCAAATAATAATAATGATGATGATAGCATTGTTTTGAAAAAGTGAATATCCAGGTTCCATACTGACATAAATTGGATGTAAAAAAAGGGGGGGGGCGGGGATAAGAGACCGTAAGAGACCGTAGAGTGAATAGGGACAGTAGAATATTAAGAACAGTCGGATTCCATTTATCCATGTAGAAGGAATGATGGAAACGCAAAATCAAATAAACTCAAACTAGGAGACATTCTACAAAATATCTGATGCGTACTCTCCAGAAGTGCTAAAGTCACGAGCGTCGAAGAAGGACTGCAGATCTGTTCCAGCTCGGTGGAGGCTAAATGCAACGTGGGATCCTGAAGTGGATCTGGGATCCGTAAAGGGGCGGTACTGGAAAAACCCGGCAGATTCTACTAAGATCTGTGGATTAGCAATAGCATCAGATCACTGTTAATTTCCTGGTTCCGATCATTGCGCAATAGATCTGTAAAGCTGTCAACATGGGGGGAAGTTGAGTGAAGGGTATATGGGAACTCTTTGTGCTATTTTGGCACAAACTTTCCGTAAGCCTAAAATCATTTCAAAACAGGGAAGGGAAAAAAAAAAAAAGCATTTACATGGATTCTAAGGAAGACACAGATTAAGGGTCAGAATGAGAGCCAGAGGGCAGTTAAAGAATTTATGTGTTGGGGAGGGAAGAGGGATTCAATGTGCAAAGATCCCCGGATGCCTCAGGGAATCAGAGGAGGGATGCTCAGACGAGAGGAGGAAGGATGCAGGCCGCTCGGAGTGCACAGCAAACAGATCTGGCTCCGGATAAGGTGACAAATAGAATACAAGGGCCTTCCAACTCTGGGATCACCACCTGGAGAGAGCCCGACTTGGCTAACAACCACGATGCCACCGCCGCCACCAGTGTCACACATCGCCAGCCACTGCGCACCAGGAGCTGAATGCACTCTCCATACCTACTAATTTCATCCTCACTACAACTGTACCTCCAGGAAGGTCTTTAGGACCTTTATAGATGAGGAAACTGAGATTCAGCACACCTCAGTAAACGACCCCAGGTCACTCAGCCATAAGCAGGGGAAGCAGCAAACAAATCCAGCTCTGACTCCCAAGCTCCCAAACCTTACAACAAAGGAGACTTTGACTGCCCCCAGTCCAACTTCCCTCCCCACAGCACAGGATGGCTGCTAAGAGCTTGCCATCATCTCACAGGACAGCCCAGCCCAGTGGGGACCATTCTATTGTCTCCCCTGGAGGTTAAAACTGGCCTGTTAATACAGAATTCTCTCCACCCAACCCAAATGCAGCCTCTTGTCTGGGACCCCAGTCACAAGGCAATGACGATGACACAAAATGCTAGGATTCACTACTTGCTCTAAGCACTTTCTATGCATTCACTCATTTAACTGTCACAATTCTCTGGCGAGGCAGGGACAGATCAAAAGCCCAAGTCACAATGAGGCTGTTGAGGAAGAAAAGTCAGAAGTGAGTGGGTCAGGTCTCTCACTATGCCATCCACTCTACTCTCTCCTCAAGGCTTTCCCTAAGTCTGGGCTCAGCTCCTGGGTCCCAGTTCCAGCACCTTCCTGGCTGCGTGAGCATGCAGCTCAACCATCTCAGCCTGTCTCCTCCTCTGTGCCCTAAGGGATCATATTAACGCCTACCTTTCCGTGTTGTTGTGACAGTTAGATTAAATGGATCCTGTCCACACAAGGATAGAGTAAGCCGGGCACTCATGGTGGAATTCAAGCCAGTGTGATTTTCCTAGTGCAGAGGAGGGCACTGGAGCTTTTCTGCTGTTCCTCCAATCATGTATGACCCATGAGTGACCTTCCTCCCCTGCTTCCTTAAACAGAACCCAGTTTGAACCCAGACACCTCTGGACACCCTCGCTTGGGTGCCCCGGCCCAGCAGGTGGAAATAGGCCGGGGAGTTAATCTGTGACTCACTCTGTGCTTTCTTGTGCCTCAGGACATGCATACCCCTCTCTTCCTAATGGCCCCCCGCTAACATGCCACCCTGCTTGCCAGCTATGGGACACAAATGACTCATCAGCCAGAGGCCAGAACCCTCAGGGAAAGGGAGCGGGGCCTCATAGGGCCCAGGCAGGGCAAAGCAGGGCACAGGACAGGGGGCCAGCAGGTGACCTCAGGCGGAGGAACCAATGTGGGGAGGGTAAGGGAGTATGGGCCATTGTCCTTCTGGTGGAGCTGGCCAGACCTGCTGGCTGGTGGAGTTCTGCGACGCTTAGCTGTTTGTTATCCTTGGGTCTCAGAATAACAGAATAAATAGAAGTTATCATTTATTGAGAAAGAGCCTATCACATGCCAGGATTTTACCTACATTTCCTCTAATCCTCACACCAGCGTTGCAAGGTTCGCTGATATCAGTGTCACCATTTTTATTCTGATGAGGAAACCAGCTTTTGGAGGTTGAGTGCCTTGTCTGATGTAACACAGCTCACATAAATGGCAGAGTCAAGATCCACGTGAGCCCAAGGCCAGAGGAGCCCCAGTTCCACCGGGCCCTCTCCCAGGACATGCAGGCTCTGGAAACTAGGGAGGCTCAGAAGGTTAAGACCGTGTTGGCAGGAGAGAATGCTGGGTTCCAGGAAGGCAGCTCAGGACGCCAGGAAGCAGGGGCTCACCATGCCCCAGGAGTGGGCTGGGCTCCCTGCTCAGCTGGCTCCAGCAGAGACTACAGACCCCCAGGCTAAATGCTGGAAGCAGTGGGAGGAGGCTGGTGTGGGCCAGGAGTCCAGGAGTCACCCCACTCCTTCCCACTTCCTTCCCACACCACCGACAAGCCTCCCCGTCTGGGCTGGGCCTCCCGCCCTCTGCCCCGCACCCTGGACCCCAGCCCTCACCCAGATCCCTCACACCCTCAGTGGGAAGCTCCTGTTTCAACAGGACCCTGGGATTTCCCTCTCCTCTCCCCCTCTCTGCCTCCTCTCCCTGCTCCAGGCTCCCACCCTCCCCCTAACTCCCCCCTTCTCTCAGAGGCAGCAGTCCCCTATGCGATGTTTACACAGCCCCAGAGTCAGAAACGCTAAAAACTATGAGACCTTTTGGGAACCACATTCCAGGAAAATGAGACGCCAGTCTCAGCTCAGTGTCACTTTCTCCCCCCAACACCCTGCCTCGCCCCCTCCCTGCTGGGGTGTGTGTGTGTGTGTGTGTGTGTGTGTGTGTGTACGCTCCCGGGAGCACGCACACACTCCTGACTGCTTACGACACATACTCCAAGCTGACTTATTAACTCCTGAAGGTCCTATACCTACTACCTCAGAGAGAACTTGAGGAAGATGGAATGGGGATGGGCAAGGTGTTACAACCTCTTGCTAATTTTTATAAAGCAGCAAGGAAATGGCTTCCCCCCCAGGACCTGCCTCATCCTTGACCCGCACCCCAGGGGAAGCAGAAGCCAGGAGAACACAGAGCCCAGAGGAACCAGTGGCTTCCTGGGGAAACTGCACCCAGGAAATTTGAGGGGTATCCAGAGGAAACACGAGTTACTCAGACGCTGTCATCAGAATCTTTGGGGATGGTAGACAATAATGCATATCTGTGGACCCAAGCCCAGGTTCACTGCATCAAAAGCTGAGGGTGACAGGAACATGCTTAACAGGCTCACAGGTGATACTGAGGCCCCCTGACAGGTGACATGAGGGAACAGTGACCCATAGTTCTTCCCACAGAAATCGAAAATGAGACTCAGCAGCAAGACAACAGAGGCTGAAAGCAGAACAGGGGAGATCCCCTGCTGCATCGAAAAGTCATCAGGCTTGGGAGCTCCAGGCCCACTGCCTGCCAGCTTCACACCTGGCACAAAGTATCGCACCTCAGTGTTCTCATTCGACAGTGTGGCCAATTACATCTGCTTTATGTGTGTTTTTTCAAGGATTAAATGAGTTGAGTGTCAAGTAGCCACCATGCAGAGGACACTCAATAAACAGTGGCCATAAACAATGTGATTGCAATGAAAAATCCCATAAAAGTAAGAGAAAAAATAGGTTCTCTGAAAAGGCCAACAGATTTGACAAATGTTTAGGTAGACTAACCAAGAACAAGAGAGAGAAGAGTCAAGTACTAGACTCAGAAATAGAACAGGAGACATTCCTGCCGACCTCATGGAAATAAAAAGAATTATGATGGAAGACTATGAACAATCATATGCCAATAAATTTGATAACCAAGAAGAAATGGACAAATTTCTAGAAAGACACACACTTCCTGGGTGCCTGGGAAGCTCAGTTGGTTAAGCGTCCGACTCTTCGTTTTAGCTCAGGTCATGATTTCAGGGTCATGAGATGGAGCCATGAGTTGGGCTCCACACTCAGCTTGGAGTCTGCTTGGGATTCTCTCTCCTTCTCCTTCTGCCCTTCTCTCTCTCTCTCATAAATAAATAAATAAATACATACATACATACATAAAATCTTTTTTTAAAAGATACAAACTTCCAAAACTGTCTCAAGAGGAAACAGAAAACCTGAATAGACCTATAAGCAATAGAGATTGAACTCACAATCAAAAAACTGCTCACCAAAAAAAAGCCCAGACTCAAACTGCTTCATGTGTGAATTCTACCAAACATTTAAAGAATCAATATCAATTCTTCCCAAACTCTTCCAAAAATTAAGTCTCCAACTAATTCTGTGAGGCCAGTATTACCTTGACGCTAAAACCAGATGAATACATTATAAAAGAAAGAAAACTAAAGACCAATTGCTCTTATGAACAGAGATGCAAAAACTCTCAACTAAATACTAAAAAATAAAGCCAGCTACAAATAACAATAATTATACACCATGACCAAATGGGATTTGCCCCAGGAGTGCAGGGCTGTTTTCACACCTGAAAATCAACTAGTATAATCCCATCCCATAATACAATCCATATCAAAGGAATAGAAAAACAAAACCACTTGATCACCTCAATAGATGCAGAAAAAGATTTAGACAAAACCCAGTAATATCTCCTGATTTAAAAAAAACTCAGCAAACTAGAAATAGAAGGAAATGCCCCTGATATAGGGCATCACAAAAAAATCCACAGCTATTGGGACGCCTGGGTGGCTCAGTGGTTGAGCATCTGCCTTTGACTCAGGGCATGATCCTGGGGTCCTGGGATCAAATCCCACATTGGGCTCCCCATGAGGATCCTGCTTCTCCTTCCACCTATGTTTCTGCCTCTGTCTATGCATCTCTAATGAATAAATAAATAAAATCTTAAAAAAAAATTCACAGCTATCATCATGCTTAATGGTGAAAGACTGCATGCTTTACCCTGAAGTCAAGAACAAGATTAGGATTTCTGCTCTTGCCACTTCTAATCAATATTGTACTGGAGGTGCTAGCCAGGACAGTCATAAGGATGAAGGGGATAAGAAACAAAAAACATCCAAGTTGGAAAGGAAGAAGTGAAACTATCTCTATTCACAAATTACATGATCACATATATAAAAAATGCTAAATAACCCATTTAAAAACTATTAAAACTAATGAGTTCATCAGGTTGCAGGAGGAATCTCCAATGTTCAAAAATCAGTTGTGTTTCTATACACTGGCAATGAACAACATGAAAATGAAATTAAGAAAGCAATTCCAGGGACGCTTGGGTGGCTCAGCAGTTGGGTGTCTGTCTTTGGCTCCGGGTCTGACTGGAATCAAGTCCCACATCGGGCTGCCTGCATGGAGCCTGCTTCTCCCTCTGCCTGTGTCTCTGCCTCTCTTTGTGTGTCTTTCATGATTAATAAATAAAATATTTAAAAAAACTTGTTGAAAGAAATTAAAGAAGATCTAAATAAATGGAAAGATATTCTATGCTCATGGCTCAGAAAACTCAATATTGTGAAGATAGTAATACTTCCCAAATTAATCGACAAATTCAATGCAATCCCTATTAGAAGCCCAGCAGGTTGCTTTGTAGAAACTGATAGATGATCCTAAAATTCTGGGACCCAGAATAGCCAAAGCAATTTTGAAAAAGAAAACTCACGCTTCCCAAATTTAATACTTACTACAAAGCAATAAAAATAGTGTAGTACCAGCATAAGGATAGCCATATGTATCAATGAAACAGAATTAATTCCAGAAATAAACTCATACACCTGTGGTCAATTGATTTTTGACAGGGTTGCCGAGATCATTCAGTGGGGAAAGAACAGTCTTTTCATCTCTTTTCAAGAGATGGTTTTGGGACAATTGGTTAGCCACATGCAAAGGAATGCAGTTGGACCCTTACCTAATACCCTAAATAAAAATTAACTCAGGGTGTCTGGGTGGCTCAGTCAGTTAAGCGTCTGCCTTCAGCTTGAGTCATGATCTCAGAGTCCTGGGATCAAGCCCCACGTCTGGCCTCCAGCTCAGCAGGGAATCTGCTTCTCCCTCTCCCTCTCCACCCCTCCTGTGCTCATTCTCTCTCTCTCTCTCTCTCAAATAAATAAAAGCTTAAAAAAATAACTCAAAATGGGGAAGCCCCGGTGGCGCAGCAGTTTAGCACACCACCTGCAGCCCAGGGCGTGATCCTGGAAACCCTGGATTGAGTCCCACGTAGGGCTCCCTGCAGGGGCCTGCTTCTCCCTCTGCCTGTGTCTCTGCCTCTCTCTCTCTCTCTCTCTCTCTGTCTCTGCATCTCTATGAATAAATAAATAAAATCTTTAAAAAAAAATAACTCAAAATGGATGAAAGATCTAACTGAAAGAGCCAACACTATTAAAATTTTAGAAGAAAACACAGGGTCAAATCTTTGTGACCTTGGATTTGGCAATGAATTCTTAAGCATGACACCAAAAGCAAAGTCATAAAAAAATAATAAATCAGACTGTATCAAAATTTAACACTTTTGTGCTACAAAGTGAAAGGACAACCCACAGAATGGGGAAAAAAAAAATACCTCAAATCATATCCAATAAGGGACTTGTATTGTGAACATATAAACAGCACTTACAACTCAATAATAAAGACAACCCAATGTTTTAAGTGAGCGAAGAATCTTAATAGACGTTTCTTCAGAGAAGTTATACCAATGACCAGTAAGTGCATGAAAAGATGTTCAACATCACTAGTCATCAGGGACATCAAATCAAAACCACAATGAGATGTCACTTCATATCCACTAGGATGGCTATAATCAAAAAGTCAGATAAGCAGGGATGAGGGTGTAGAAATATCATAACCTCCATACATTGCTGAGGAGACTGTAAAGTGGTGCGGCTCTGTTGTGGGTTGGATTGTGTCCCTCTAAAAAAGATATGTTTAGGTCCTATTCCTTAGCACCTGAGAACAGGATCTCATTTGGAAGAGACAATCAAATTAGAATGAGGTTATTGTTGGGGGCCTTAATCTAGTATGACCGGTGTCTTTATCACAATCTGGACACAGAGACAGGTGGACACAGAGGGAGGATGATGTGAAGACAGACAGGGAAAATACCATATGAAGACAGAGGATTGAGGTGATGCATCTGTAAGACAAGAGGTGCCAAAGATTGCCAGCAAACCACCAGGCACCAGGAAGAGGCAAGGGAGGGTTTCCTCTACAGCTTTCAGAGGGGCATGGCCCCGCCAACACCTCAATTTTGGACTTCCAGCCTGCAGAACTGTAAGACAATAAATATCTGTTGTTTAAAGTCACGGGTTTGTGCTACTTTGTTACAGCAGACCTAGAAAACTAATATAAGCTACTTTGGAAAACAGTCTAGCGGTGCCTCCAAAAGTTAAGCAGAATTACCCTACGATCCTGCAATTCTACTCCTACGTATATACAGTCGGCCCTTGAACGAGGGGGTTTGGGTCACCAACACTCTGAGCAGTGAAAATCCCCACATCACTGTTGACCCCCCAAAAAAACGCAACTACTAATAACCTACTGTTGACTAGAAGCCTTAAAGTCAATTAACACATTTTTAAATTGAAATTAGCACATATTTTATATGGTATATGTATTACATACTGTAGTCTTACAATAAAGTAAGCTAGAGGAAGGAAAATGTCAACTGAAAAAAAATCATAAGGATGAGAAAATACACTTACAATACTCTCCTGTAAAAATCTGTGTATATGTGGACCTGTGCAGTTCACACACCTGTGTTGTTCAAGGGTTGACTATACATCCGTGAGAAATGAAAACTTACGGTCACAGAAAGACTTGTACATGAGTATTCATGAGAGCATTATGCATAATAACCCAAAGGTGGAAATAACCCAAACGTCCATCAACCGATGAATGGATAAAAAAAATGTGGTACATTCCCACGATGGAATATTATTCAGCCATGCAAAGAATGTGCCTTGAAAGCTTTATACCAAGTGAAAGAAGCCAATCATGGAAGCCATATATTCTATTACGCCATTCATATGAATTCTCCAGAATAGGGAAATCTGTAGATACAGAAAGTAAATTAGGGCTGAGGCAGAGGTTAGGGGAAAGGATAGAGGGGCCATCACGAGAAGTGATAGCTACCCCCTACAGGTTTCTTTCCAAGGGGAGGAAAAGGTGGATATTCACGGTCAGTGCCAATCATGAAAGAAAGGATGGAGACGGGCCTTCGGAAGCTATAGACCAGTGCTTCTCAAATTTGGCTGCAAAGGGGACTTACCTGACAAGGTTTTATTTAAATCAACTTTATTGAGGGAGAATTTAAATACAATAAATGTATCCCTTTTAAGTATGTAGTTCAGGGGAGTTTGACAGATGTACACATCTGCATGACTACCACCAGTCAAGAGAAAGAACATTTCTATCACCCATAAAAGCTCCCACACACCCTTTTGCAACCTTCCCACCACCCCCAGTTCCAGAAAGCTACTAATCTGCTTTTTGCCGCAATAGTTCCATACTCTCGGGAATTTCATAAAAATGGGGACTCCTGGGTGGCTCAGCGGTTGAGTGTCTGCCTTTAGACCAGGACGTGATCTGGGGTCTTGGAATCGAGTTCCACATCGGGCTCCCCGCAGGGAGCCTGCTTCTCCCTCTGCCTATGTCGTCTCTGCCTCTCTCTGTGTGTCTCTCATGAGTAAATAAATAAAATCATAAAAAAAGAATATCATAAAAAATGGAATCATCCAGAATGTATTGTGCCTGCTTCTTTCACTCAGCAGCGTTTTCAACATTCGCCCCCAATGTCTAACGATAGTGGGTTCCTTTTCGTTGCTGGGTGGTATTCCACTGGGCCATTCTAACACAATTTCTCCACACACCTGTTGTTGAATATTTGGTTTTTTCCAGTTTGGGGCAACTGTACATAAAGCTGCTTTGAATATTTATGTATCTTGTGGACAGGTTTCCATTTCTCTTGTGTAAACACCTTGGAGTAGAATTGCCAGGTCAGGCAGCAAGTGTGTGTGTAGGTTAATAAGGAACAGTCAGGTTGCCTTCCAGAATGGTTCTACCATTTTACACTCCCAATGCTTGTTGCCACTTTTAAAAATCCCAATGGTGGATCAAGCCCCAAACCAACTAAACCTGACTCTAGGGAGAAGGATTCAGGCATCATTACTGCCCCTAGGTGATTCTAAGGCACAGATAACATTCAGAGCCACCGTTACAATCTCAGGTGCCCTGGGGCAAGAGAACAAGCAAAAGATGCATTGTATTCCCCTGCACTATTTCTTCATGCCTCTTTGATAATGGAAAGAAGAGAAGAAAAACAGAGGCAAGTATCGGGCCCAGTCCACACTGGTCCCCTATGTTGGTCTCCCAGATTTTTCCCCCTTTCATGAGTTAGGAGAAGGTGATAGGAATACAAAATAATAAATATTAGCAACTTTTTGACCACTTGACCTGAACATGGCATTAGAGTTGGGTCATTATTCTCAGTGCCCACAAGAGCCCTACGAGATAGGTCCGACTACCATCCCCGTGGTACAGGGAACTGGGGCTCAGAGAGGTTAAGGCACGTGCCCGAGGTCACAGGACCTATTATGGATGCAGTCGGGATTTAAACCCAATACTCTGCCTCCAAGGCCAAAGAACAAGCGATGGGTGCTGGGGCCACGAGCCTCCCCCAGCCCAGCTATACCTGGTAGCAGGGGGACACTCCAAGCCTCCAGTACAACTGCCAAGGCAGGTTGCAGGTGTGCTTAGGAGAGCGCGGGAAAGGCGGTGTGTCTATGACCGAGAGGCGGGGGTTAATTATGGGATTTCCTTTCTTTTCAAGCTTAAAGGATGGGATTTAAACCCCTCTGGGAGAGCATGGGGAGACCAGGCCATTGCTGGTGCTCGGGACAGGGGAGAGAAGGGGTCTGGGAAGAGGGTAGGCTAGAGATCAAGAGAGAAGCAGGAGGGCAGTAGGAGCTGCCCGGGGGCGGAGGCGTGGGCAATACGCCTGCCCAGCAGCTGCCTGCTGCCTTCCCTTCTCTCTTATCTGACCTGGAGTGGACAATGAGCATTTTGCTGGAAGGAGCTGCATTTTTCAGCCGGGACTGCTATTTTAAAACAAAGGGGAAATCAGGACTGAGAAAGCATTTCTCGAACTCGTATTAGGGATGAGGGAAACCCTGTGGGCCACGCGAGCACCACCTGTGTCAACTTTGCAACTTTTCTGTAAATCTAAGACAACTCTAAAATTACAATTTTCCTTTAAAGCAATAGATAAACAGGTGATAGCTAGCTCGATAAAATGCACCTAGAGGGATCCCTGGGTGGCGCAGTGGTTTGGCGCCTGCTTTTGGCCCAGGGCACGATCCTGGAGACCCAGGATCGAATCCCACATCGGGCTCCCGGTGCATGGAGCCTGCTTCTCCCTCTGCCTGTGTCTCTGCCTCTCTCTCTCTCTCTCTCTGTGACTATCATAAGTAAATAAAAATTTAAAAAAGAAAATGCACCTAGAGGTTGCGGAATCCTGCAGCAGGGGAGTGAGAAGAAGCAAAGCAGAAGAAAACCCGCCGCGTGTATAGACACTGGGCACGTACCTTTAAAAAAAAGTGAAATAAAAGTGGAGGGCAAATCCTGGACCATCCATTTTAATCCTTACAGGAGAGAAACAACTGGGGACACATAAGGACCCCCTGAGACATGGCGGTGGGGACTCAGGGAGGCTTGGAACTGCTTCCTTCCAAAGATTCAGAGTGGGGAGCTAGGGAGTGGCATTTCCATGGGCCGTGCTGAGTCTCCAGTGCCCAGAGCAGCCCTGCTCTCTGCTGGCCTCACTTTCTTCCTTTCTCACCTGCTCCCCACCCATGGATCCCAGGGCAGTGCCGGAATCGTGGAGAAGGCCACTGGCCCTTAGCCAAGTTAGTTACCCTCCCTAAGCCTCAATTTTGAATCTATAAAATAGGGCTACCATGAGCCCAGCCCACCTCACAGAACCCAGAAGGTGAACGAAGACATTGGGTGTATGACAAAGTTCTGCATAGCTACCGATGATGAAACGTCCCTGGCACGTCTCTTCCTAATAGCCCCAAACTGCACAGAACCCAAATGGCGATCAACAGTGGGATGGATCAACCAATTTTGGTTTATTCGTATGCTGGAATACAACAGGGCAATCAAAAAGAATGAACAGCTGGAATAGGTAAGGACCCGGATGAACCTCCCACACAGAACGTTGGGTGAGATAAGCCAGGTGCAAGGGGCACCTGGGTGGTACCGTCGGTTGAGTGTCCGACTTTTGGTTTCAGCTCAGCTCATGATCTCAGGGTCATGGGATTGAGCCACATGATGGGCTCTGCAAACAGTGAGGAGTCTGCTTAAGACTCTCTCCCTCTGCCCCTCCCCACTGCTCACTCACGCTCTCTCTCTCTCTCTCTCTCTCAAACAAATACAACTTAAAAAAAAAAAAGAGTAAACATACTGGATGATTCAATTTATATGAAGTTCGAAAAGAGGCAAAACTAATCTGTGACAGTAGAAATAAGACTAGAAATTACCTTTGGGGGACACTGGGAGGGGTGCATAAGGCACTTCTGGGTGCCGGAAATGTTCTAGATCTTGATCTGGTTCATATGTAGGTACAAACACTGATGTGTGTACTTGACAGCAGCTAGAAAATGTAAATGACTAAAATTATGTGGAGTGTGAGTCTCTGTCGGAAGGTCAGAAGGCTTTTTGGAAGGAAATTATGAAATGATTTTGCTGCTCCTTCTCTCCTGCTCCCACACCCTCACTCACCCCACTCCACAGTCTCTCTCTAAATAGGAACCTCTTGTTCCTCAACATTCCTTTGCTCCACTCCTTTACTCCTTCTTTGGAACCCCTACTATAAGTCAGGCACTATTCTAGAAGCTGAGGGTACAACCCAACTCTCAGCCCTCCTTTGTGCGATAAACAGATACTTAACATCTACTCTGAGGCCCCTCCTCTACCAGCACGGAGCATTTTCTCTCAAGCAGGTCCAAGTGGCAAAGAACTGGACACAGAAACTCTGAGATCCCTTCCAGTCTTCGCTTATGGCTCAAGGAAGGAAAACTGAGCCTACTATGTGCTGGTGTGCATTTATTCCTCTACAATGCAGCTCGCGTAGCTGGAAGGCAGGGGTAGAGCTGAAGCCCGGGTGTGTCTGATTCCTACCTCTCTGCCCTTCCCACTGCTCCCACAGCTTCCCCAGGAGCCAGGTCCACCTTGCCCTCCCTCTTGGGCCTCTGCGCAGCCAGCCTCCAAGGCGACTCCCATTGATTCTTGCCCCTAAGTATTCATGTCTTCATATAAGTCCCTCCCACAGCCAATGAGGATGACCCGAACAACCAATAGGATATTGTAAACCTAACGGTGTTTGTCTTCCAAGGTTAGGATATAGAAGACATTGTGGCTACCACCCTGCTCTTTCTTGAGTCACCGCTCTAAGGGAGCCAGCCACGATGTTCTGAGGACACTTATGCAGCCCCATGGAGGGTGCCAGGTGGCAAGAAACTAGGACTCCCTGCCAACAGCCAGCGGCAGCCCACTAGCTACATGCAAGAACCACTTTGGAAGCAACTCCTCCAGCCCCAGTCAGGCCTTCAGATAACTACAGCCCCAGCAGACATCTTGACTGCCGCCTCGTGAGAGACCCCAGGCTAGGACCAGCCTGCCAAACCACTCCCAAATTTCTGACCCCTGGAAACTAGCTGAGATAAGAAATGTCTGTTGCTGCTTTCAGCTGCTAAATTTAGGGGCAGACTGTTATATCATATTGCTATATATATAAATAATATAGTCCCTCTCAGGATGCCTGGGTGGCTTAGTGGTTGAGCGTCTGCCTTTGGCTCAGGGCATGATGCTGGAGTCCTGGGATTGAGTCCTGGATCAGGCTTCCTGCAGGGAGCCTGCTTCTCCCTCTGCCTGTGTCTCTGCCTCTCTCTCTCTCTCTGTCTCTCATGAATAAAAAAATATTTTTTTTAACAAAAAAAATATATATGTATATATATAGTCCCTCTCAGATCAGATCCTGGGTTCACGCTGTAAGAACAGTCCGGAAGGTGACATGTTAAGGTGTCCAGAACTAGTCACCCACTATAAGCGTGGCCAGCACGGGCTGAATTTGAGAAGACAGGAGGGGACCCATATCCACGAGAAATTTCCAGTATGTGGGAAAAGAGCTGCGAGATAAGAAATCAAGGAAAGCAGAAATCCTGGCATCTTCTTCCCTAGGAACTTCTCACACACTCCATCTATCTCAGCAGATGAAACCACGTGCACCCAGTGACTCTGGCCAAAAACCAGGGGGTCATCCTTAGGCCCATTGTCTCTCACACAACCCACATCTCATCCGTCAGCCAAACTCTGGGCTCTACACCAGAATGTATTCTAGACCTGGCCCCTCCTCACTGCCTTTCCTGCGATCACCATAGAGTTAAGCCACCAGCCTCCTTCACTTACTCAACACCAGCAGCCTGTTGGCCCATCTCCCTAACCTACCCTCATACCTGCTCAAAGCCTTCTCAAAACAGAAATCAGATCACATCTCATGTACTCAAAATGCTCCGGAGCTCACTATTCATCAGTGACACAGCCTTCTTTCAAGCATCTGATAAGCTCATCTCACCTCAGGGCCTTTGCACTTGATCCTCCATCTTCCAGATCATCGTGTAACATCATCATTTGGATCTCAGGATCTCACCTCACACAATACTTCCTCTGAGAAGTTCTTTCTGGGCCACATTAGCCTAATCACTCCCTAGCCCACTGCTTTGGCTCATTTCCTTCAGAAAATGCTTACCTATTTATTGTCTATCTTCCCCAAGAGAATGTCAACCCCATGAGGGCAAACGCCTTATCTGTCTTGTTCACCTAGACCAGCGTCTGGCCCATGGAAAGAGCTCAATAAACGTTTGTTTAATGAATCCTGTCTAGAGGGAAGGGGATGGATACGATGACCTGCAGGCTGATCTGGTTATAAAATCCAGAGGACAGAGCTCTGCTGTGTGCTCTGGGGCTCACATCGCCCTCCAGCAGGAGGAAAAGGCAGGGCGGTAGTAAGAGCTGTGGTTTTAGGGGAAACACTTGCCAGCTGGGTGGAGCTCGCACCACCAGTGGGTCCCATTTCCTATAGAAGAAAATCCTCTAAAAAGCTCTTTCTGTCTGGCTGGCCATGCCCCGCCAGTCCACCCCTACCCTCTCGGTCGTCCTCCTGAGCTAGGCAGAGCAGGATTGCCACAGCCCGGTGGATTCTGAGCCCGCAGTAGTCTCAAGAATTGCCAGGCAGGCTATGCCCCCGGACATCACCTTTGGCATCCCTCTGTCATCCTACAGGAGGCTGTTGTATAAGAAAACCTCTTCAGTCACACGTCTCTCAGCCCCCATTCACCCAGACTCAGACCATCCACTGCCGGTATATTTACCCCTTATCCTCTCTGAAGGCATCTGCTGCTGCAAGACATGGAAAGCAAAGTGGGGGGCCAGGGGGTGCAGAGAAGAGTTAAGGAACATCTGCAAGATGGGATATTTAGAAGGAAGCACAAAGACCCAGGGACAAAGTCAGGTGAGGAGTTATACACTGTGAGACCTTGGGAAAGTCATTCACCCTTTGGGTGCCTCAGTTTCCTTCTTCGCACAACAATGGGATCTTTCAGCCCGTCTCACGCTGTGATGGAATTAAAAAGAATAAAATCAGATAATGCACGGAGTGCCTTCTAAAGCCTGAAGCCCGAAGCGCTGTACAAACACTCATTGTTATTAAGAGAAGCAGGTGCAGAAAGGAAGGGAGGAAGGGAGGAGACAGGGGAGGAGCGAGAAAACGCAGCCTCTGGGCTCAGGGTGGAGAAGCTCTGCTTGGATGAAGAGAACAGGAGGGAGATGGAGGGAGAAGCAGACACTCACCCCCCTTCCCCTGAGAGAGTCCGCAAAGCAGTAGGCGATGGGAGGGGCAGCAGCTCTCCAGGTGTGCCCACTGCACCTCTGCTGGGAGGGCACCCCCACCGGGAGTTTGCAGATGGCAAGATATCCCCAGCAAGCCCGTGGACTTTACTTGAGCAAGGTCACTCGAGAGGAAGTAGATTCCCTCGAAGATCTAGATAGATGCCTGTTCCGTGAGCACCCTCCTCCAAAATAACACTTGGCTCTTGGAGCTACCAATTGATAATAATCAATTTCTATGTTCTGAACACCTACCTTATGTCAGGCACCGGACTGGGCATTTCACACACATTATCCCATGTCATCTCCTAAGACCCCTTTCTTATTCCCATACCCTTGAGGATGAAACAGAGGCTCAGAGAGGTTCCGTGATTTGCCCAAAGTCACCCTCAGTAGATAAAGAAGCAGAGCAGGAGATGCACCAGTGGCCTCAAGTGCTCAGTGCATCCTTTTGAAAGCTGCTCCCTCCTCCTCCCATCCCCTGCAGTCCTTCCTGAACAGCAAAGGCGAGGTGAGAGGGCAGGGAGAAGGTGAGCCATGGTGGGGGGACGTGGGGGACGGTGCAGACCCACAGGTAGGGCCGGGCACTTCCACCTCCAGAGAGCTGAGCCCATCGCACCCAACAGCCTCCCTCCCAAATAAGCCATCGTAACCCACTACTCCAAGAAGCCCACACTCCGTCCAGGCCTGAGAGGCTGCAGTGAGCGGGCTCCAGCCAGCCTGGCCAACCAGGACCCAGCCGTCCCTCTGGCCTTCTTGCCTCACTCTTCCTCGCCCACCAAAACCAGCCCTGACACACTGACGGGGAAACTGAGGACCAAAGTGCCACCTGGCCAGTAAAGTGAGCCACCGGGTCCCACAGGCGAGGATGGTTTCCCCAACCTCCGACCCCGTCCCCACTTCCCCACCTACCCGGTTTTCCCGCCTTTGGGGCTCCCGGGCCGGGGCCCCCATCCCCAGCCTTCGCAGAGGGCCCCTACCGGGCCCACGGGGCTGTGCGCCCCCTCCTCCGCCCCCACCTGGGGACACACCTTCCAGACCCCCACCCCGGGCCTCGCCTTCACCTTGACCCGAGCCCGCTCCGGCCGCGGAGCTTTGCATAAACAAAGAGCGGGCAGGGGACGCCCAGGGGACGCCCAGGGGACGCCCCGCCCCCGCCCCCGCCCCTGCCCCGGGTCCCCGAGCCCCTTACCTTGGCCTGGCATTTCCGATGACAGGAGAAGCTGCAGACTGCGAGAGGGCGAGACACAGAAAGAAAGTTTAGCCGCGAGGTATGAAATGGAAACTCGGCGAAATCTCCTCCCACCCCCGCCCGCACCCGGCGCTGGGAGGGAAGGAGGGAAGGAGGGAAGGAGGGAGGAGGGGGAGGGGGAGGAGGGGGGAGGAGGGAGGGGGCGGCTGCCGCAGCTCCAGGGGCCTGCGGGGCCTGCAGGCCGGGGAGGCGCTGAGCCCCCCATCGCCGGAGCCCCAGGGGTAGGGGTGGGGGAGAAGGTGGGAGAGGGAGGGGGGAGCGACTCCCCCTGGATCCTGGCGGGGGTGTTGGTGGCAGAGGTGGCCCAGACCCAGGCCCAGGCCCCGGGCAGCCGCTCCAAGGAATAAGGGCTTGGGGTGGGGGTGGGGTCTCCCTTACACACCAGGCAGGCAGGCAGGCAGCCGGCACCCCCGAAGCCATGATCACACTCACTGTCCCCGACCGGCGTCCAGGAGGGGACCGAGGGGCTCACACACACACAGTTACACCCCTACACACTCAGTCACCAGCAGCCGCTCTCCCCACACGCACTGCCGGACGTGCACACGTACACATATAGAGCCTCATGCCCACACGCACGCCCCCCAAGGGACACCTCTGATTCAGAGGCACCAGCACACACAACTTCACGGGACACCCTCACAGTACAGCCTGACACAGACGTGTGGACACAGACATGTGGACAGATGCTTACACAGGCTCGCAGAGTTCTTGTGCATCATTTGAAACCACACACACACACACACACACACACACAGCCGACTTAACTCTGCCCTCCCACTACCAGAAGCTGGAATCAAATTTCCTATGGGGTTCCCTCAGTCTGGAATGTCCCAGCCCTACCTGCCCCACCCCCAGGGCCCTCCACCCTGGCGTTCGGTGGTCCCCTCCCACCAAGTCCCACAGATGGAGTGAGGGGTCTACTGAGCTGAGCTTCTGCACCCACTTGACCTTGTTAGCTGTCCACAGCCTGCTGAGATGGCGGGGGGGGGGGGGGGGGGGGTGTTAGGGGCGCTGGTTAGAGAGCTGAGGTCCAGGAGGGAGGCAAGCTGCCCCTACCCTAAATCCTTGGCAGCCACGGCCCTGGGCCCCAGCCTACTGCCCTGGCCTCTTGGATCTACAGTTCCTCCAACCCCTTTCTGGCTTTGAGCCAACCTGATTCTCAGCAGAATGCAAAAGGGTAGACTGAGGCACAGATGACGGCCCAGACAGGACTGTCCATCCCAAGGCTTCTGACTGGTCTGTAAGAGTGGAAGCTGGGAGGCACAATGGGTGGAGTCTGGGATGCGATTTGGCCATTGGCCCTGCCTGGGGCCTTGTTCTCCCAGAACCTAGTCCTGGCCTTGGCTCAGGCCTGTGACTCAGCTGGTGCTGAGCAAGGCTTTCCTGACCCCACCAGCCGCCCAGCCCAGCTCACCCCTGGCCACACTAGGACATACCCACCCCTGGCCACCCAAGTCACGTCCTTCTGTCTAGCCTTTCTGCTTCTCTCGCCCCACACCCGCTACCCCAGGGTGGCAAGTTCCCTGCACACTCCCCACCCCCACCCCCATGCCTTCTTTTCTGGCCTTGGAATGTGGAATTGAGAAAGCCTCGGGCCATGTGGCCTGAGCTCGGAAGGCCCTTCCTGACAGTTGGACGCCCTACTGGGCCACTACCTCCAAACAGAAGGACCTTTCCCCTTCCTGGCTAATCAAGGCCCAGGCCCCGCCTCTGGACGCCTCCCTCACTGTTCCCTACCTCCTGGCAGGTATCACCACACAGCAGGTCCCCCCTCCCCCTGCCACTTTGGTTCCTACAGCTGTGAGCTCCTTCAAAGGAAGACCTCTCTCTCTCTCTCTCTCTGTCTCTCTCTCTCTCACACACACACACACACACACACACACTACACAATAGCTGGTACACAGTAGGGGCTTAATAAATGAGTTGGACCTGACTGAAGATCTCCCCTGGAGTTTATGTGTACCCCCACGTAATCATTCCCACCCCACTCTCAGCCTTTTCCTGAGCCATACCCTGCCCCCAACATTTCATAATCCATCAAAAAGGCCTCCCTGGGTGTCCAGTCTGGGCCTCCCAACCCCAGTCTAGACACCAAAAGCACAATGAGAGCCAGGACTCCGTCTTCCTCAAGTATCTTACTCCATACTTCTGACGGTTCACAGAACACACCAGCCTCTTTCCTGCCTCAGGGCCTTTGCACTTGCTGTTCTGGCTGCCCAAACCATTCTCCCTGACCCCAGCTGTCCATTGTTCACCAAGCCAAATCCCTCTTCTACTTCTAGAACCCACTGAAGTTTGTCTCTAAAAGAGCCTTTTCCTGACCACCTAAGTGACATTAGGCACCTCCAATATTCTTTCCCAACAGCACCCGGATAATTTTCCTCTTACTACAGTTCACAGTCGGAAGTCAACATATGCTCCCTTAGGAACAGTGTATCTCCCTACACCAGACCCAGGAAGGCAAAGAGCGCCCCTGCCTCCTTCACACCATATCCCCAGTAGTAGCTAGAACGGTTTCCCCAACCGCAAATGGCAGCTTTGTGTAAATTAGGAAAAGTCTTACCCTCTGGACAGACCAGCCCCTTGGACACACAGCTGAGTACAGCGCTCGTTATGGAAATGGCACGAAAGTGCCCCTTCTGCAGGCGGACCCAGCTCTATACCTGGAGTGTGGCTCGCTCTCGGGCAGGCGCCTTGGCAGTGAGCGGCCTGCACGGCCATACAGGGCAGCCCTGCCCGTCACACAGTGGGCATGTGCTCAACGAACGCCCTTGGATGGAGGGCAGGTGGGGAAATCGTCGGGCAAATTGCCCTATGGTGAGCCGAGTGCTCCACGCAGGCTGGAATGCCGAGTGTGCCCTTGAACGCTCTCCTGTGGGGAGCCCATGAAGCCCTCCCGAGCCCCCAGCCCCCCAGCCCAGCCCGGAAGACGGAAGCTCAGCAAACTCCACTCAAGTGGCAGGTTCCCAGCAGCTCCGCTGGTGCATTTGTACCCCTGAGGCGCACCTGCGCCCGCCCCCACGGAGGCCCTGTCTGCTGAGTGCCCTCCCGGGACTGTGCCCTCACAGGCTGGGCCATCCCTCTCGGGTCTCCGCCAGGGGGCAGTATTTCCTACTCTCACCGGCATGTCCCCTGCTGTCGTGTGAAACTCGGGCCTGCCACTCTGCGGGCTTCTCACTGCCCAGATCCACGGCACGTTCGAATGCGCTCCAGAAGGGAAACTGTGGCAGCCAGTGTGTCCCGCCTGCTGGTGTGCACGCGCTCCTGTAATCGCTTCCCATGGCCAATAGGGCTGGCTCGTGTCCCCAGCTGAATACTTAGAAATGAGGGAGTGTGACCCCTCATCAAAGGCATTGTGGCTTCAGCCCCCGTCTCTTGGGTCGCCGGCTCTGGGGGAAGCCAGTTACCC
Organism: Vulpes lagopus; assembly: GCF_018345385.1. NCBI lineage: Eukaryota > Metazoa > Chordata > Mammalia > Carnivora > Canidae > Vulpes > Vulpes lagopus. The sequence goes on from NC_054845.1 coordinate 24,866,298, forward strand.
TGCGGTGAGGACACCCAAGCAGCGCTGCAGACAGGCCCATGTGACGGGCAGCTGAGCACCCCCAGCCCTGCCACCAGCCAAGCACCACCTTGACAGGCGCATGACTGACCCACCTTGCAAGTGGATCCTCCAGCCCCTGTCAGGCTCTCAGAGGACTACACCCCCCGGCTGAGGTCCTGACTATGACTCCCGAGAGACCCAGGGTCTAAACCACAGGAGAAACCCTGAGCCTCAGAAACTATGTGACATCGTGACTTCATATTGGTTGTAAATTGTTCAGTCTGGGGACAGATCTGTGATGTAGCTAGAGATAACCGACACAGAAACCAGGGCACAGGATCCCTCAGAAAGTGGGAGGCTAAAGGCTGATGCCCGACACTGGGGCCAGAGGCCATCTCCTCGGTCCTTCTCCCCCCCTGGGTACAGGCATGCTCCTTTCTGGAATTCCTTCTTCCCTCTCCTTATCCTAGCACACGATTAGTCATCGCGTCCCAGAAAGTAACTCCAAAAAGGCTGTCAAGGTCCCCCCCTCCCTCCTACCAGCTCCTCTCCACTGCCCCAGTTCAGACCAAGTATCCTTCCCGGGGCCCTGTCTCCTTCTCCAGCCTCCTCCCCCTTTAAACCACGGAGCCACAGGCCATTCTCAAGTGCAAACTGATCACATTACACTCGTGCTGACAACTGTCTCATCCAGCTCAGCACACTCACAAGGCCTTGCCTCCACCTCCAGCCCCTGCCCCACAACAGATGTGCCACACTGAGCTCCCCCAAGAGGACATGGAGTCTGGTAGGTCTGAAATGGCAAACTCATATACATCCTCCAAGGCCCCGTTCAAAATGCCCCTCCCTGGATAACCGGGCATCCGAAGATGATGCCTCCCTCCTTTGTGCCCCCAGTGGGGTCCTGTTCAACCTGGCAGCTCTTCATCCTGCCCCTGCGCCCAGCACAGGGTCTGACCTACAGATGAGGCTTAACAAGTGCGGAAGAAATTTGAAACTGAAAGAATTCTTCCCAGCCTAAACCACGGGGGCTGGGGGCTGGGGGCTGAGGGCCTGGGGCAGACACAGGAGAGGGCGGGTGAGCCCCACTTTTCAGCTCCAGCGCCAGCCAGGAGAGGGCCCATGTGGACCACGAGCTGGGCTTTCTGGGTGCTTCGGTACTAACGGCCCCCGTGGTCCAGCCTGCTCCGGCTCTCCACCTACCCGCTTCCCTGCCGGCTGCATGTAGACTGGCTCCCAGCTCAGAGGCCCGTCATGCTCCGGGAGCCCGGACAGGTTGCTCAGCCGCTCTGAGCCTCCATTTCCTCAGCTCTAAGACACGACCCGTAATAGCATCTGCCTCACAGCGTCGTTGTGACAACTGACGGGCTCCGCAGACCCGGCTGGCTGACGGGCTCCGCAGACCCGGCTGGCCCAGCCTGGGCTGCGTGCGAGGCCGTGGCTGGCGTTATGCCTCCTAGTGGGGGACCCAGTTCTAGCCCCGGGTGCCACCCTACGGCTGTATGACCTGAAGCAAGTCGTCGGCACCCTCTGGTCCCCAGCACGCCCTGCTGTCCACCCACGTTCCCTCAAGGTCCCCTGTGTCACTGAGCCCTGGGACACATGGTCCTCAAGCCTCTGCCGGCGGTGAGAGCCTGTGGTACCCCTGGGCTCTTCATCGCTCACCACCTGCCTCTTCCTCCAAGGAAGGAAGGGGAGGGAAGGAAGCCCGAGTTCCAACCCTGATCGCATCCCAGACGCGGTGGGGGGTACACCCAGCCTGCCGTTGACAGGGATGCCCGCGCCACGGGGTCCGGCTCCTCAGGGCAGGGGGACAAGGGCAGGAAAACAGCGGCCCTCCCATCCCGGTGTGCTTCACGCTTGCGTCCTCCCCAGAGGCACATCCCAGGATCCGCCCCCCCCGGGCAGACCGTGGCCTCCCCAGCTCCCACCGAGGGCCGGGGCCTTGTAAACCAGTGACCCCGCAAGATGAAGCCCCCTGGGGAGTGACCCTGTCAAACCCGAGCTCCACGGAGCCTTGGGAGCCTCATCTCTGCCCGGGGGTCACTGTCCCCCACACACACACACACAGCAGGGCCCAGCCAGTGGCCTCAGAGGGAGCTGAGAGCCCCAGAGTGTGGAAGGGTCCACAGGTTACCTGCCGGGGTGGAGAGCTGCACCCCCAACCCCAGCGCTGAGCCAGCTCCCGCCTCACTGGGCTGCTGGTACTCTGTCCCGAGGTGGCTTCCTGCCTCCCGGGAACACAGGAAGCCAACATTGTTGCGATCTAAATGGCCTTTTCCTCCTGGCCTCGGCTCGGAAAATGAGCACATAGCGTCGGTGTGCACCTGACCCCAGCAGTGACCGCCCACACCCCCAGTGGGCCTCCGCTCCTTCCCCAGCTGCCAGACAGGCTGGCCCAGCCACCCACCTGCCCGCACGGCCTCCCGGCCCCTCCCTGCCCTGCTTAGCTCCATGGCCCGGCCTGGAGGTGCATGAGAGCTCACAGTACGTGTCAGCTCGGGGAGGCTATCAAACCCACATAGTTGGTCAGCGTTATCCAAGATGTTTCTATGAAGGGTTTTTTTGAGGTTTTTATGGGGGGGGGGCAGATTAACATTTAAATCAGTAGACTCTGGGGCACCTGGGTGGCTCAGTGGTTCAGCATCTGCCTTCGGCTCAGGTCTTGGGATGGAGTCCCGATGCGGGAGCCTGCTTCTCCCTCTGCCTGTGTCTCTGCCTCTCTCTGTGTGTCTCATGAATAAATAAATCTTTTAAATAAGTAAATAAATAAATCAGTAGACTGTGAGGAAAGCACATTGACTTCCACGGCATGGGTGGGCCTCGTCCAATCAGGTGAAGGCCTGAATAAAACAAAGGCTTGATCTCCCTAAGCAAGAAGGGACTCTCCCAGCAGACTGGTGTTGGACCTGAACTGCAACTCTTCCCTGGGTCTCCAGCCTGACAACCCTCCCTGCGGATTTTGGACTTGCCGAGCCCCTATAATCACATGAGCCCAGTCCTTAAAATAAATAATCTGTCTACCCATCCATCAGGAACCTACCTACCTATCTATCCACCCATCCATACATCCTGTTGGTTCTGTTTCTCTGGCCGGGGGAACCGCAGCTTAATACAAGGTATCTCAAGGGATGGTCGGGGGGCGGGGGGGGGGGGGGGCGGGGTCCGTGTGGCTCTGAAGTTCAAGCAAGAGGAAACCTAGATCATCCCATCCAGCGGTTTTCAAACTTTCATGCAGATGGACTCTTACGTGGAACCTCAGCAAACTTCTGTTAACATTTACTAAATGCTTGCTCTGTGCCAGGCTGTGTTCTGAGCCCTTTATGCGTACATATTATCTCATTTGATCCCCAAAGTAACCCGAGGAGAGAGGTGTGCCATGTGTCTCATTTTAAAGGAGAGGTGACAGGCTTTTAGAGGTGACACAACCTGCTCACGTTCTTACTAATAAGGGACAGAGCTGGGATATGAATCCAGGACGTCCGGGCCAAGTGCAAGACCACCATCCATCCCGCCTCCCGATACACTTAACTGCTAAAACCACAACTTTTCTGATTAAGGTGGGCAGGGGCTGCAGGGCCCCAACCCCTCAAGCCTTCCCCCTTGGATCTCTCCTTTTTCCTATCTTCTCAGGTCCCTAAAGTACCTCCAAATAAAAAAAAAAAAAAAAAGGAAAACTTACAGTTCAAAATTTCAAAATTTTGGATGACAATTTAGAGCTTCTGATCTAGTCAAATCCATCGTTTAGAGAAACTCAAATGCCAGGCCCAGAGAGGTTAAATTTTTCACCCAAGTTCACACAGCCAGGCACAGAACAAGACTAAGGCAAGCCAGGACTAGAACCCAGGGTCTTCCCACCCTACCAGGCTGCCTCCAATGACTCCCAAGAGGTCCTCAGACAGAGGGGAGAAGCTGGGGTCCCCAGTGAAGTAACAGAGGACAAAGAGCTCCCTGAAACAAGGTTCCCCCCAAATCCAACCAGTAAGGGCTTCTAGGTAGATTTGTCCCATTGAGAGCTTAACTGTCTTTCCCAAGTGCATCCCACTCTGGGGAAAGTGCAGACGACTTCCCCCTACCTTCCAGGCTGATCAGAGGCCTTGAGAAGAGAAGTACACTAAGTCAAACCCCAAATCCAGGCCCAGCTGGCAGCCCTTGGGCTCTTGAGCTGGCATTCTAGTCTCTTCCCTTGGGGTTTCAGCCTTTGGCAAGGCCCTAGACTCCTTAGAGCACTGCCCCAAGGAGCTCTAGGAAACCCACCGTGTGAACGGAGAAGCTCTCACACAACCCTCAAGACCCAGCCTCTATCTGTGTTCCCTGACAAAGCCCAACAGGAAAATCTCTGCTAAGTCAGAGAGGACCTCTCACACACACCTGTACGTCGTCTTTGCCGCCACATGCTGTGATTGTCTGATGGCAAGTCTATGTTCCCAGGTCAGGGGCTGGGTCTTGGCACCAGTTCCTGGCACCACATCCAGCCCAGAGGTGCACAATCATCAGATGCATGCACAGGTGTATGCAGGGGGTGAAGTGGCCGCCTCCAGTGGGAGAGCTATCGAGCCCTTAGAGACCCCAAGTGAGTTTCCCGGCCTCCCCCCACCCCCCACCCTCACTGTCTGAGCCTCAGTGAGCATTCTCGGTCCAGCCCCTTCCCTATAGTTGGGGAAGCTGAATCCCTGAGCAGTGACATGATTTATCTGAGGTCACACAGCCTGTGGGTGGCAGGGCCACTAACAAAGGCCCGGGGCCTCCTCTCCTCCCATTGTCTCATCCGTCCGTCTCCCCTACACGGAGCCCTGGTCCGTAACACTGGTATTCGTGTTATAGCCACACACAGAACCTCAGTGTTCCCCACAGTAACCACCCCCCAGGGACACAGGGCAGGGTTTATCATTAACCCCATGGTACACAGGCGGAAACAGGCTCAGCGAAGGAGAAGCCCGGCAGCCGTCTCACGGTGACCTCTTCTTTGCCTATTTATCGGTCACACTTATGCCCCAACATCCTGCCACCTTAGTTTGTCTGCACTGTCCATCTGTGAGTCCCCCAGACCAGACCCCAGGCTCCCTGACTCCTCTCCCCACCCCACCCCACCCCCGGGTCCCACCCCGACCCCCTCAGCCATATTACATTAGACAGCGAAACGCGCGAAACGCGGGAAGGCGGGGAGCAGAAGGATTGTCCGAGCTCGAGAGCAGGCCAGCCGGAGGGAGACAGGACAAATGCCCCAGTTTCTCTGGATCTAGGAAAGTGTCCTCACTGCCCTTGCCTGCAGGACTTCTCTCAGCGCTGTGAGCACCGTGGGGACTGTGAGCCAGAGCCTTGAGGCTCCATACACCCTGTCCCCTCACCACCCCCAGCCACTAATCCAGAGGGTAGCCACGCTGTAACCCCAGACTTGAAGACCAGAGAAGGAACCAGAGAGCACAGCAAACCCTGGGCTTGGCGAACAAAATCTGACCTGGATTTTAGTCCACAATCATCCCCTTAGCCAGAGAACAACCTGTCGAACCATACCTGGTGGCCCTGGATGGATGGATGGATGGATGGATGGATGGATGGATAAGGGGGTCTATCCATCTTGTGCCACCTCCCTGTTCCAAAGCACAGACAGTTGGCTCATAACTGCGTCTCCCACCAGTACATCCAGGCCCCACCCTGACCTCACACCTGGTGACCCCAATGCTCTTGCTGAGAATGCACCCCAGAGCCAGTAGAGCTGGGAGTCTTCAGTCCTCCCTTGCAGGCCCCATCCCATGGCCCAGTCCTGACACCTGGTGGTGCCTTTGGACTTCAGTCCCAGCTTTCATCCCGCTTCTCAATAACTCGCTCAGAGCTGCCAAACCAGCCTGGCAGCCCACTGGCCACCTGCCCTCCACTCTGGTTCACGCAGGCAGGGCCAGGCTCCGAACCGGGGAAAACCCACAGCTCACCTTGGGAGCCTTTCATTCCCATGGGGTCACATCCCCTCCCCAACCCAGGCCCTCGAGCCAGGTCAACTGAGGAGCCTAGGACCACAGACCATCACAGAACATGCGGCCACAGATGTGCCCAAGGTCACACAGTGAGTGCCAGGACTTCCCTCTGCCCCAGGCCTGTGCTGCCTCCTATCAGGGCAGCACTGGCAGTCACTGGGGTGAAGGGACGGCACACTGGGGAAGGAAGGAAGGAACCGGTGGGGGTCAGGGAGGCTGAGGGGGGCTAACTGCTGCAGGTTCAGGGGGCGGGGTCAGGTGGCCGCGGCGACGCAGGCAAAATGCCAAACCCGCCCCCAGCAATTGGGATCCTCCCAGCTCCTAACCTCACCCACCACCGCCCCAGCTGGACCTCGCGGGAGGAGGGTGCCACCACGCGGCTGACCTTGGTACTGCGGAAGTCCCTTTGGCCCCCTCCACCGGTCTGGGGGTGCCAGCTCTTGGGTTAAGGCCCATTGACCTCTCCCCTTTGCCTGGAGCAGGACGTGCCCAGAGTGTCTTTGCCGCGCACATCCCCACCCTCTCCCCGCTCCGTCCTGCAGCCCAAACTCCTAGTCTAGGAAGACTTCCCTCCCCCAGAGAGCACAGCCCCTGACAACCCCACCAGGACCCAGCCAGCTGTGAGCCTTGGCAAGAGATTGGACTCTTCTGAGCCTCAGTTTCCTCACCTGTAAAGTGAGGGTGACAGCGGCACCTGCCGGATGCTGGGCCTGCGAGCACTGCAGGAGAGCCACTCGAGGGCTCTAATACCCAGCACTTCGCTGAGGGCTCCCTGGGCGCTGAGGCCCAGCTTCCCGGACACCTCGGCGGGGAGGGACAGGCGGAGGGGAGAGTCCGGGTAGAGCCACGTGAGTAAAGGCCCACGGCGAGAAAGAGCCCGGCCGCTTTGGCATGTGTGCCACCCCTGGCATATTCGGGAGCTGAGCTGGTGCGGCTCGGGTGAGTATGGGCTTGGGGCACGGGGGTGGATGGGCCGGAGAGCTGGCAAGGGAGGGGTCAGTGCTTTGTCTTGAGGGCAGTGGGGACTCCCAAGACCGTTTCCAGGGAACGGACAGAACTAGATCTGCCTGGAGTCGGGCTGAAAGCTGGCGAGGACAGTGGGTTGGAGAGGGTGGGTCAGGGGACCAGGGGCAGCGGGCCACCCGCCAGGGGAGAGAGGCCGGCAGCCTGAGAAGCTCAGGGACTCAACTATACTGGGGGGCCCTGGAGACTGACAGGAGGTGGGGGCAGAGGAGAGCATCTGTGGGGCAGCTGGGTGGGGGAGGTGTCAGCCACCAAGATGGGGCGCAGGGGCCTCCTGCTGATCTTATGTGTGATCTGGGGCAAGACACTGGCTTGTCCGGCTACAGTGACAGCCAAACCCCAGGCCGTCTCAGAAGCACATGATGACAGTGATTAAAGAAGCCCAGCAGCCACCAGGCCTTCCCTCCAGTCTGATTTGAGGCCTCTTAAAATCACCCCTAAGTTTGGTATCTTTCCCAGTGCCAGGCACACGCCACCCACACACCTTCCCCATGCCCGCCACATGCCAATCACGGGACCTTCACGTGTCATCCACAGGACCTCCACATGGCACGCACACATCTCCCACATGCCCTCCACATGCCAATCACGGACCTCCACGTGTCATCCACATGACTGCCACACAGCACCACACACCCTCTGCACGCCCGCCACATGCCAACTACATGACATCCATGGGCCAGCCACAACCCCACTCATACACCCTCCCCAGGCCATCCACACACCCAGTACATGCCAACCACACGTCATCCCCACGCCACACGCTACTAGCCATATACCTTCCACGTGCCATCCACATGCTGTCTTCCTAGCATCCACACACAAGCCACATGCCATCTCCATGCCACCCACCACCTGCCACATGTCATCCATACACATCCACAAGCTTGCCGTCTGGTGTGCTCAGCAACTCCCCACCTCTTGAGAACCTGGCACCAGGCCAGGACCCAAAGACATGTGCCTGGGCCCCAGGCCACCTCATTCCCATGATGACGTGCTCCCCATCCCCCATAGCCTGACCAGCTCCTCACCTTTGCAGGTGCACCCCTCCCGGGTGATGACCTGACGGCAGATACCACAGGGCTTCACCTTCTTGAAGGTCTTCACCTTGAAGTGATGAGTCTTGGGCGCCTCCAGATCCTCTGGCTGTGGAGGGAGAGGCACAGTGATCAGGGTCTGGGCAGGGGAGGGAGCAGGGGGTGGGTGTGGGGGTTGCCTCCGGGAGAAGTGGGCCAGGACTGGGGAAAAGGAGAGGTGCCAGCCCCTTCCCCGGGGACAGGCCCCAGCCCATTTCTGGGAGGAGGTGCCCCAGGAAAGAGCTGAGTGGAACCGAGACTCCCACAGTCAGGTGAGTCAACATACTGGGACACTGATTTTAAATGGATTACGTGGGACACCTGGGTGGCTCAGCTGCCTTTGACTCAGGTGTGTGATCCTGGGTCCTGGGATCAAGCCCCACATGGGGCTCCCCTCAGGGAGCCTGCTTCTCCCTCTGCGTATGTCTCTGCCTCTCTCTGTGTCTCTCATGAATAAATAAACTTTTTTAAATCTTAAAGAAATAAATAAAATGGATCACACAATACAATTTTCCACATATACCATGTCACTACAGCCCAGAAGGTTCTCTCAGGGCCGTCCCGGGCAAAATCCCCCTAAAGTGAATACTATCGTGGCTTCTTTTTTTTTTTTTTTTTTAAGATATTTATTTATTTATTTATTTATTTATTTATTTATTTATTTGAGAGAGTGGGGGGTGCGTGCACGGGCATGAGCAGGGGGAGGGAGAGAACCCCAAGCACAGTCTGCACTGAGCATGGGGCCCCACGCAGGGCTGGATCCCAGGACCCTGAGATCATGACCTGAGCCGAAATCAAGAGTTGCCGCTTGACCGACTGAGCCCACCCCCCGCCCCCCCCGGCACCCTGCTATGATTGTGATTTCTATCACCAAAGATTCGGGTTGCCGGCGTTTTTAACTTCCCCACGCAAGACGTGCTCCGTGTCCAGCTTCTGTCCTGGGGACCAACCTGTGGGATTCATCCACACGGCCACCCACCCAACAGCCGCCCGACAGCGGCGCTTCCTTTATCTGTCCTACTGCTGAGGGTCCTTGGCCTTCCTCCCCACGTCCCCGGAAGGCCACGTCCCCCAGGTCTCTCTCACCCCCTCGCCGGAAGCCTCCTTCCACCTTTATTTTTATTTTTGGTTCTTTGCATCATGAAAACATCAGCATGTCCAATCTCCTTTTCCTCACTACCCCAGCACACATGAGAGAGGAGCGGCGGGCGGGCGGGCGGTCCAAGCCTTCTGGAGGTCTCACCTGCCCCGAGCCCACCGCTACCACGGGACTCAGTTTCCCACCCTGGGCAGCACCGGGTCGGGCACCACACCCCAAGCTCGGACAGTCTGTCCTCTGTAACCATGTGCGGGAACACACTCCGCGCCGCAAAGCCCTGCACCCACACTGCTTGGGAGCCCCCCCTCCCACCTGCGGCCCTCAGCCCAGGCACAGAGGCTGGGGAGCTCCCCACTCAGGGGGTGCCCCGGGAAGCCGTCCCCGCTCGCGGGCACCACGCCTCTCGGAGGCACCTCACCCTGGGATCCCACCTGATCCGCTTCCCAGCTTCGGCAGCAGAGGCCAGCAGAACACAGACACCGGCAGCTCTCTTTCCTCTCTCTCTCTCTCTCTCTCTCTCTCTCTCTCTCTCTCTCTCGCCAGCACAGAGCTTCCTGACACCCATCTACACACCCAGAGCCACACACAAGGCCACGATTGACGACAGACCCTGAGGTTCCGGGGGAGGCTTCTTCTTTCCCAATTTCCCTCCTTGTACCCAGTTCCAGAGCCTCAGGGACAGGGGGCGGAGGGGCGACCTGTGTGTTCCCAGAAGGGAGGGAGACAGCGTCCCGCAAACCCAGCCCGTCCAGGACTCCTCGCTGAAGGCGCTGCAGTGGTGAGTCCTGGGGAAGAGAGGGGCTGAGCCCCCAGAGACACAGAGAGAAAACCGACAGCATGAGAGAGAGACAGAAAGACAGAGAGACAAAGAGGCAAAGGGATAGAGAGGAAGGGAGAGAGACAGACAAGACAGACAGAAAGACAGAGCCAGAGACACAGAGACACAGATAGAGAACGAGAGAGAAAAGCAACAGGGAGTCAGAAAGGAAGAAAAGAAGACCCAGATAAAGGCAAAGATGAACAAGCACATCCAGAAATAAGAGAAATTAGAAACACAGAGACTATAAAGGGAACCAGGGAATCAAAGGGGCAGACAAAGGGACCCAAGAGCCATCCTGAACGGGCCCCAAAGGCTAACCGCCGAGCATCACTATATGGAAAGATAGTAGCGGCTAAAATGGGCCCAAGCCGGTATGTGAAATAAGTGAAAAAAAATTCCAAGACTGATGAGAAACAGAAGATTTACAAATCTCGAAGCACATCGCCACGCCACACTTAGAAATCACAAAAGGGGAAGAAGTAACTGCCTGGCAGGCTCCTGGTTAATCAAGGGATCAAAGCCAAGGTGACCGGTAACGGGGTGAATGGAAATCACGGGGCGCCACCGAGGGGACGCGGTGAGAGCAGGCCACCACCCCTGGCGTGTCCCTGCCGAACAGACACAAGCACAATCTCATCGTCGTGGGGAAACATCAGAGCAACCCGGATGGAGGCACCGTCTACTGATGACGTGGCTCGGGATCATCCCAAGTGACAAGGTCACAGAAGCCAAGGGAAGACCAAGGAGATTTCCAGCCTGCCGGAAGTCTAAAGAACTAGGCCAGTCAAACGCCGGCGCTGACTCGGAACTGGGCTCTTCCCAGGCCCGGGAAGGACACCATGGGCCGGTGGGGTGGGGGCAATGGGCCGTGCGCTGCAGTGGGGTCCCAGGCCGAGACCGTGGTCGTGTGTCAGTGTCCGATCCCTGACTTTGCTGCCTGGCTTGGGTTCGGTAGGGGAACGTCCTTGTAGAGAATCAGGAAAGTGCTGAGGGGTGGCAGGGCACGGTGTCAGCAGCTCACTGGCAAACAGCTCGGAAAACAAGTCCCTTGCACTGCATTTGCCACTCTGAAGTCTGAGACTATCTCAAAATTCAAAGAGAGGCAGACTGAGACGACCGGGAGGCAGGGACGGAGCAGCTGCGACAAAGCCCGGGCGAGGTGGAGCGAGCACAGGCGGTGCAGCCCGCAGCCCGGCCCCAGCACTGGCCAGTGGGCCTGGGTCCAACTCACCCAGGGGTTGGGGCCCAGGGGCTGTGCTTCCGCTGAGGGGGGGTGGGGGCAGGGCACAGTCCTGCACTAGACCTCACTCAGGGTCCCCCATCCCACGACAAGGGGCAGTGAGCCGCCTCCATTCTGCAATCTCACCTGCCCCGTTTGCCTACCTCGGCCCCTGGCCCGCAGCCTTCCAGATAATCTCAGTCATATACGGTCCTCATAGACGGTCCAGGGGGGGGGCCCCGCCCGAAGGCAACTGCGGCAGCCAGGCCCTGGGCTGGGGGGAGGTGCAGAAAGGGAGCTTGGGGTTCAATCTAAGGCCTGTCTTGGGGGAGGTGCAGAAAGCCCCAAAGCCCAGTCTTCCCAGGCCTACCCCAGCCACCCCCAAGCCTGCCTGTCCCACCTCATGGAGTCCAGCAGAGCACCCCATTCCAGCTCACCCCCTAGACTTCTCCATCTATATACCCCAAAGCCTGCAGAAGGAGGCCTACTGCCCAAAGCATAGTTGGGGCAGTGGATTCTCCCAAAAGGGGGTCCCGGCTGCCCAATGCACAGACTGGGAACAGGCTGACAAGCAAAAACACCCAGGCTTCTCCCCCGGGGCCCTGGGCTTACCTGCCCTGCCTGCCCAAACTCATAAATTTGAGTTTACAAAATCTTTCCCGCCCAGGCTTGGAGAACAGGAACAGGGTTTCAGAGACATTGTCTGGCCTCACTCATGGCCTCTGTAAGCAGCTCGTGGGCCAAGGCCCAGCAGGCTCCCGCCCCTCCCCTCCCCTCATTCTGGCTCTCTGGCGGAAGGAGCACTGCCACGGGAGTCTAGAGACCCGCTCTCTAGGTTGATGACCTTGACAACATCAGTGGCCTTCTCTGGGCTTCACAACCCCCAAATGGAGGTGATGGCTTTGGACGAGATAGTCTGAGCATCGAAAGAGCAGGGGAGAGGATGGGCCAGTTTGAGATGGAGGGGTTAGAGGAACTGGGGGTGGACATGCTCATGGTTACAGAGAGGGGTACCTAATGAGATATCAGCCCTCCAGCAGAGGCTAGGGAACGCACGGGGGAGCAGGAGGCCAGCCCGGCCACCCCCAGGCAAGTGGCCCCAGGCTGTGACCCCCACTCTGCAACACTGGCTCCCCGTCCCCCAACATCCCCCCCCCCAGCCATAAAATGGGTGTCTGGCAATTTCGTGGAGTCATCCGCAGAGGTCTGAAGGTTTCCTTCCCAGTTGGCTGGAGGAGAAAGTGTAGGGTGAGTGAGCCTTGTATCTTCAAGTACCTGAAAGGCACTGGCATTGTAAGAATGCACCAGGCATGATGTGTGAAGTTACCGAAGGCAAAACAAAACTCGAGGGGGGAGGTGGGGGCAGAAGCCACAAGGGCGCACGATTAGACTCAAGGGGGCACAAGAACTTCCCAACGACCAACCATAAGTTAAAACCCAGACGAAGAAGTAGCCTTTGCGGGGGGGTGGGGGGGGCTGGCACCTACGCTGCCCTCGCCCAGGGTTACTCTGCAGATACAGGCAGCAGATGTGAACCAGCCCTTGAAGTGCAAAGCTCTGCGCGGGGGTAACCACTCCTTGGGACGAGGCGCGTCATCCTTTTTCCTGACAAAGGGCAGAGAGCCCCACAAAGCCCTTCCCACCCTTCCCAGCTGGATTGGCTACTCGAGGACCTGGGGGATACTGGGAGGCAGAGAAGGCACAGCTGCAGCAGGAGCTGCCGGTCTCCCCAACACCCACCTCCCTCGAGAGCCAGGGCCCAGAGAAGGGCAGGGGTCCTAGCCCGGAAGTCAGTCCTCCCCACCCTGCCAGCCAGAGCCCCAGCCCTGTGACAGGCCCACCCAGCATCACAGGGCTTTCCTGGGCCTCAGGGGGATCCTGGCCTTCCCACCCTCCATTCAGCAAGGCCTGCCTGCCGCAGAGTCCCAGCCAGAGGGGCGGGCCGCATCTGGCTAGGACAAGCTTTGGCGGGAGTCCTCGGGCCCTGGGTGGGAAAAGCTGTTTGTGGGCTCCTCCCTGCCCCCTGGGGGAAGAGTGTGGTGGGGTGGGGAACCGACAGCCCTAGGGGTCCTCCAGCTCAGGCCTCCCGCCCCCTCCCGAAGCTTCCCCAGCCCTGGGCGCACACTTGGGAGCCTTGATGAAGTGGCCAGAGGACAGACATCCGCGGGGGGCCACTGAGCCTCAGGGGAGAGCATCACCAAAAAGCAGGCCTGGAGAGCCACTCAGCCCTCTCCCCGCCTCCTGGCCATCCACACCCCCCTCCATGTCTTGTCCACGTTGTCATCCTGGGTGGGGACACACCAGGACGGGCTTGGCATCGGCTGTCATTTCTGTGGGGAGGACTCAGACTCCCCAGGGAGCCACAGGCTGGCATCGCGGAGACCTCAGTCGCATCAGGTGCAGGCTCCCCCAACCCCACCTCCCTTCACACACACACCAAAGCTCCTCAACCAGCCCCCCAGTCTGCTAGCCAGCGAACGGCCTGACGGTGTTCTTGGTCGCCCGGGTGGAAAACTCTGAGTCACCCCCAAACTCCTCCCAGCCCTCCACCCTCCAATCCAACTAGCTGCCAGACTCTGAATCTTGCTTCCTGAACACTCTCAGGCCTCCTGCGCCTTTCGATTCCAGGGCCTCTGCCCGATGGAAGGCCTCGTCACTTCTATTGCAACAGCCTCCTGGGCCCCTGACCCTGGGCCCCTCTGTGCAGCCTCTAAGGAGCACAGCTCTATGGGGTCACTGGCACCCCCACTCGCCCCAAAATGCTTCCATGCCCACGCATGCATCCAAGACAAAAGCTGTGCTCTCTCCAGCCAGCAGAGGAAGCAGCCTCGGAGCATACCCAGCCCACTCCGCCACCTCAACCTCCACACCTCACTCCCCAGCTCCCTGCCCCGCACCCACCTCTGAGCCTCGGCTCTGCTGTTCCCTCTTCCCAGAACGCCCTTCCTCCCCCCTCAGCTTGCTAAGTTTCTAAGGGTCCTCCAAGGCCTCATTCCATGCCCACCCCCTCAGGGAAATTCCACCCCCCATACCCTCCCACACACACCCCTGCCTGAGATTCAGACTCTCCACCACTGCTTCTTTCTCGAAAAGTCTGAAAGCGCTGGAAAAGATGAGCACACATGTTCCCATCACCATGATTCACCGTTGGCTGATGTCGAGACGCTTTTCCGGGCCCTTCCTTGGTCTCTGTCCCTACAGAAACCCCACTGGGATGACCACCCGCCTGAAACCCCGCATCAGTGCAGTGCCATTCTCTAATATTCCGTTCATATTCTAATTTCCCCTTTTGCCCCATGAGCATCCATCACAGCTGGGTCTTTGGTTTGGTTTTGCTTTTGGGCTGGGGATCCATCAGGCCCCTGCATCACGTTTCCTTGCGGGGTTTCCTTCATCTGCTTTCAACTGGACACACTACTCCACCTTTTTTGAAGACTCTAGGCTGTTTGGCAGGAGGTCCCTTGGTTTGGATTTGTCAGCTTACTTCCTCATGATTCAATTCAGGCTGAACCCCCACCTCCCGGCCATCCCCTCCTCTCCTGGTTGCACCTTCCCAGTGTTAGGTGGACCCAGGCAAGTGGATTAACCCCGGTCTGCCTCACTTGACTCATGGGTTAAATGGGCTAATAGTAACCTCCCACAGGTTGTTTTGAGACAACGCCGGGCACATGGTGAAGCACCTCCTGGGCACATTGTCTGGGTGCGTGCACTACACTCGCCCACCTGGGGGCACACATCTACCGGTACTTCTGTTCCATGTCCTGTGTCCTGGTATGCTGTGACCCTTAAATACGTCTGAAGGAGCAAACTGAATGGATTTGCTGCCGTGCCTCAGTTTCCCCACCTATAACTATACCCCACTCCCACTGGCCTGTCCTCGGGGAGAGGACACAGGTCACCCCCTTCACCGGCCAAAGGTGCCAGGTTGAATGAGAACTCTGTGACTCTGAGTAGCCCTGCTTCTCTGCGGGGAGGTGAGGGGGGGCAGGCAGAGGGCGACACTGGCTGGACTCCTCCCACGGGACAGAGGAGCGCCCCGAGGCTGGGAACCCAGGATTCAGCCCCAGACCCAGGATTCAGCCCCAGACTCAGTTTCCTGAGCTGGATGATCTCCCCTCAGCTTGCCTCTCTCCCCCGTGCCCAGCAACTTCATAAACTGCACCGCAACATTCCTGAGTGGCAAGTCCCAGGTCTCTTTTGTGCCCTAAAGGGAGTTGTCTCGTGGGGTGCAAGGGCTCAGAAGTGGGACAGCCTGAGCCCCGTTCGTGGCCGGTGCCACGGCGAGAGGCTGGCACAGAATCCCCAGTAAGCCCCCACAGTGACGATGAGCCTGAGGAGCCTGCTGTGGACGCACACAGAGGGCGGGATGGAACAACATTCAAATCCAAGTCTGCCTGAGGCCGGCCCGCAAGCCCCTAGCCCCTGCCCTACCACAGTCTCTGACAGTGTGCCAGGAGCCCTGCCAGTCATCGTCAGGACCCCTCTGCCCAAGGCCACATCCTGGCCAGTTTACCCAGTCCTATACACCCACGATTACCTTCACCTGCTGCACTTGGACTTCTGAGCTCTCAGCTTCACCCCTGCATTGAAGTTCACCTCCCAAGAGGACTTTCCCAACACCTCCCCATCGTCCAGTCCAGGTTAGGTCCCTTCTACCTGTCCCCACAGCTGCCCTCTTGGCAACATCCCCCCCCCCTTATTTTAATCATGAGCCCAAGATCTATCTGCAAGGCTCTTGAAGAAAGTGGGCACCCCATAATCATCTGTGAGATGCATGGACAGGCAATGGGTGGGTGGGTGCCCACGTGGCCCAGTGGCTGGATGGTTTCTCCATCACACACAGCATTTCCCCAACACCAGCCACTACCCCTGGGCTGCCTGCCCCCAAGCCCCGACCTTCAACCCAGAGCCCCAATGCCCTGGCAGCCCATACCCTTCTGTCTAGGACCACGGAACCCAGAAAACATGTGGGTCGTGGGCAGGCCCTTTCCCCTCTGTGGCTCCCCTTCACCATGGCTGGAAACCAGAACTCGTCTCCACCCTTCATGCCTTCCGGAATCACACTGAGGTCCGAACGACATTATTTAAGTCGAGGAACTGAACACAAGAGAAGCGCAGAGAGGCTAAGTAACTTGCCTGAGCCCACAGCTAATAAGTGGCCGCGTCAGGATTTGTACCAGGCAGGCTCCTCCAGAGCCCACCTTCTGCCCATTGCACAGGCTGCCTGTAGGGGAAGGCCCTGACTCTCCTCAGCCTTCACGTCATTCTCATGGCCCCTTCCACATACCCTGCCCTGAAGGATTCCCAGGATGGAAAGCCCTTGACGGGGGACCAGGAGAACCCAGGTTCCGGTTCTGCTCTAGCTCGCTGGCGTGGCTTTGAAAACACGCCACCGTACAATCAGAGCTAACATTCCTTGAGCCCCGCCTGTGTGAGAGACGCTCTTCTAAATGTATGCATCTATTAGCTCATTTAAAATGGAACAACCGGGGATCCCTGGGTGGCGCAGCGGTTTAGCGCCTGCCTTTGGCCCAGGGCGTGATCCTGGAGACCCGGGATCGAGTCCCACGTCGGGCTCCCGGTGCATGGAGCCTGCTTCTCCCTCTGCCTGTGTCTCTGCCTCTCTCTCTCTCTCTGTGACTATCATAAATAAATAAAAATAAAAAAAATTTAAAATGGAACAACCCTCTAGGTGGGTGGGGAAACTGAGGCACAGAACTGTGAAGCTCCTTGCCGAAGGTCACCCAGCTAGCAAGGGTCAAGGCCAGGATGGGAGCCAGGCCCAGCACCCTCGGCCAGCCCACTGCACTCCGGCTGAACACTGAGGTACTTGTCTCAGACTCTGTGCCTCAAATGTCATTCAGAGGAGAAGCTTTGCAAAAAGGAGGGTTTTATTTCAGACCCCGGCCAGGCTCGTGGAGCCCATCCTCGGGCCCAAACCCCACGCATCAGGGGGCCCCGGGTGGGCACAGCCCTCAGAGGCAAATGACACTCCAGACACAGCAAGCTCAGAGCCAAGAGGTCAGACTGGGGTCAATGTGGCAGCAACTGCACCACCCAGAATCTGCGGGTGCATGAGGACCCTTCTGGACAAAAACGTGTGCTTGGCGCTGGGAAGAACACCAGCTCCAGGAAAGAGAACACTTCACCGTCCGCAGCTGCAAGGGGCCTCCGAGAAGACTTTCCCCACTTCTGTGAGGTCCAGAAAAGTCGAGCAACCAGCCTGAAGCCACATGGCTTGCTCAGGGCAGGGCCAGAGCTGCGCCTGCCCCCCACCCCTACCCCCAGCCCCGCCTGGTGGCCCTTTCAGTCCCACCACCCTTGATAAGCTCCTTCCCAGTCCCAGAGAACAGAGTGAGCCCTTCTGGCAGGAAGAGCCTGCAGCTCTAACTCCATCGGCACAACACCAAAAAGCCTCAATTAATGGGCATGTAATTATTTTCTAAAGAAACCATCCTTGAATATGTAATAGCAGGAGCATTTGATGAGAAAATCAAGTTATGCATAATATGTAGCTATGCTCCTCTGCTAATAAAGTGATTTTTATTCCTCGAGCTTGTAAAGCCCATGCACTGCAGATACACTGCTGCTCGGAAGAAGCTTCCGTACCTATCCCTGTCCAGGAACGTGGGTGCACATGGACAAGCACACACACATACTGTCTCTTCCAGACCATGCCTCAGTTTACCTCCCTGAGGCTGCAGACCCAGCTAGTTGCTGGCCCCAGAACAGCTGGGCAGTCAGGAGCCTCAGAGGTGGGGCCGCCTCCCACAACAGCCATCCCAGGGAGATCCTTCTGCACGTGAGATCTGGGTTCAGGGGATCCCACCAGCCAAGCAGGAGGTTTCTGAGAGGGGGATGGACAAGCATCTACTGAGCACCTACTGTGTGCCTGGGCACCTGAACTTTTGATATATTTTACCTCTGTGCTCATCCCAGTCATACAAGGTGGGTTTTTATTATTCCCACTTTACAGACCAGGAAAGTGAGACTCACGAAGGGGCCTGTCTTACCCAAGGCCCACCTGGTAAACAATGGAACTAAGATTTTAACCTAGCCCTGCCTGGTGTCAAAGTCCACACACTTCCCGCCACCAGGTGCCTCTCAAGGCAGAAGCAGCAGCCCCCTCGGCAAAGCCTCCATGGCTTCTGTGCTCCTTCTCCATGACTGGTGCCATCTACCCCTCCATCGCCTGCCCCAGACACACACCCCAGTCCCACCAGGGCCCGCCGAGAAGAGAGGAAGTTTGCTGGTAGGGCTGCGGTGCCACTGGGGCGGAGGGGGGAGCCGAGAGCCCCGACCCGACCAGAACCGGGTCCTCTGTCCAGCCCCCTCTCACCACCTCTTCCCATTCCCACAGCCAAGTGCCCCTCCCTGGGCTGTCCCACAGGGTTGGGAGGAACAGGTCTGGGAAGGGACCAGGAGACAGGGCAGGGGAGGGGCTTAGAGGCCCCCAGGTGGCACCATCTACACCCGTCTTTGGTAACCAGCTCCCAGGAAGGCCAGTAAGATCGACAGGGCACCCATGCCCACCTCTCTGCAACTCCCCTTCACCAACCTCATTTCACACGTGGGGAAACTGAGACCTGCCAGGGTGAAGTCATTTTTCCCACGGCCTCTGAGCAGAAGTGACCCTTCGTCCACCCACAGCAGCCTGTCACCCTGGAAGTCTCCCTGCCACCTGTCCCACTGCAGGGCTCTCCCCCGCTGCCCACCTCCATCCCCAGCACTGTACGCAGGCCTCCCAGAGCTTGCCCCGAGGGAGCCGAGGGAGCGGGAAGGCCCTAGCCAGGTGAGCTGGGCCAAGGCTCCCCTTTTACAGATGTGAACAGCAGCCCAGAAAACCGCTGGTGCAGTCCCAGTGCAGGATGCTGGTGCAGCCCCAGTGCAGGATGCTCCGGGCCCTCAGTCTAGCATTCTGACCCACCCCCGCACCCGAGCCCCACAGTCCGCCCAAACCCCTCTCCCACCCTTCCCCTCTCTGCCCCAAGGACACCTGGCCTCCTGAGTCTGATCTCCCACAGCTGTCCCCAGCCTGGGCTTGCCTGGGGACTGGCCGGAACAGGGAACCGGGCAGGAAAGGCCACATCTGGATCCTGGGCTGCAAGCCCCCTCCCCACGGGCTCCTCCCCCCCACCAGCCATCACTCTCTTGGAGGCCCACATGAACCTCGGCCAGGGATGACTTCCTCGCTGCCCTCCTGACCTGCGCATGCCTTCACCCAGCCCAGAGCCCAAAAGCCCCTCTGAGGCCGGGGTCTCCTGGCCCTGCCCCCACCCCTCCCACAGCGCTCAGGACTCTCCCAGGAGACTTGTAACCAGACCCTGCCTGCCCACCCCTCAGGCACCCTCACCCCAACACACGCCCTGGTAAACGGGGTTGGGGGTGCAAGAAGGGAGAAAGAGCAGGCCGTGTTTCCCTCTGCTGGGCAGGAGGGGAGGGCGGCAGGGGGGTCCTGGTAAGGATGGGAGGCCCATAGAGGAAGGGGGCTGGCAGCGGGTAGAAGCTGAAACTGGGTCCAGAAGGGATCAAAGTGAGGGATCAGAGCAGAGTTCTCCAGAGCCAGGCTTCCCCCAGGTTTCATGTGCCAGGTCAGGGTCCCCTGTGCCTCCAGACCCCTCGGCTGCCACCTCCTCCAGTTTGGGCTGAGCGTCAGAGGGGGTGAAGAATTGCCCCTCAGTGTGGCAGGGGGTGGGAGGGTGGCAAGAGAGGCTCCAAAGGAAACAAACTTCTTGCCGGCTTCCTTCCACTCCCCGCTCCTGGACTCCAGAGGCAGCAAGAGAGCTGGGGAGGGGGCATGTCCTGACCACCGAGGCCCTGTTGATGGGGAAGGACCACAGCCGAGGGCCTGCGTGAGTCCATGTGTCCTTCAGTCAGTCAGTAAGAGGCAGAGAGCTCCCCCCTACCCCCTGCCTTCACACCAACACCCCCCACACACTGTCTCTCAGCCTAAGGATAAGAGGGGAGGGAGGGGGGCCCATGACCTCGTAGGTAGCTAAAGCAGCCGGACCTACCCAGAGCATGCAGGACAGACAGATCCACGTCATCTTCGGCGGGTGCTGTCCCTCAGGCCCAGCCCGGAGCCTGCTCACGACCCCTGAGCTCGCGGCCCCCACGGAGCGAGAAGGCAGCTTGGGCTGCGGCTCCTCCAGCCAGCATCTGTCGGGCCTCTCACCCTGCCTGCCTCCCGCTCACCCTCCCTCCTTCCCTCCTCCCCCCACTCCACCCCCTTGTCCCAGCCTCCTGTCTCCTCCCTCCTCCCAGGCTCCGCTGGTGGCTGTTGGGGGTCAGAAGCCTGCTTTGCAGGGGGGTGTGAAGGAGACCAGGCAAAGGGACAGCTACTAGAGCCAGCTGCCCCCAGGCTGTCACCATTACCTCCCCCCCCACCGCCACCCCCACCTCCAGACTTATATAGCCCTGGGAGCCACCCTAGGAGCCACCCAGGCTCCTCCTGCCTTCTGATCGGATGCTGGCAGCCCCCAGGTCTACTGTCCTCCTGCAGATCCCCCCTCCAGCTCCCAGAGCATGGATGAACAGACAGACAGACACAGTCTGCATATCCTGGGGTCCGCCAGGTCCTATCTCTGAGTACAGATAGATGTGTGCCCTCCAGCCCTGGGAACACACATTTATTTGCACAACACACTCAGCAACAGGCCTTAACACAAGAAAAACCAGGCCTGAGACTGTGGGAGAATGGCCCTGCCTCCAGGCTGTGGATTTCATTCCAATTTTTTTCCTACTTCTTTTTTTTCCCCTTCTTTCTTTCTTTTCTCCAAACATCTGTCCCAGCCCTTCCTGCCCTTCCTAAAGGGAGCCCCGCTCCAGGCTCTCCAGGCTCCTGCGAGAGAGTCTGTTTTTCTTGACTGTACCCTGGGCCAACATTTGGTTTGCATTTCCCCACTTCCTCCTCCACCTCCCCTGCTCCCCCTCCCTGGGCCCAGTGTTCACCTCCCATCACTCCACCCGCCTCATTCTCCCCCACAGTGTCCCCCTGCCCCCTGCCAGCCCTCCCCTCCCCTCCCCTCTCCCCCACCTTAGTTCAGGGGCAATAGTTTGGAGTCCAGTGTGGGGTAGAAAGGAGGGTCCAGAATATAAATGTATTCCCAGGAAGCACTGCAGGGGGATCCAGTAAAATCTGCTCAGGCCCTCATTGTCTGATCCACCACTCCCCCCGCCCCCACCTTCCCCCCCAAAGACTTTCCTCTTTGAGCTCTGGCCAAGGCTGGACCAAGTGAGGGTGGGTGGGGCTGGTGAATCACCCGCTCTGCTTTTTGGAGCCTTCCAGGGGAGGGAAAGAGGGCTCAGTCCCACCCCCTTCTGCAGACACACACGAGACACACAGTCCAACTCACATAAACACACAAAAAATGCCGAGGACAGGGCCCCACCCAGAGCAGGCGCTTGGAGACCACTTTCCTGGATTGAGTAACCTGGCAAGAGAGGCCTCCCGCTCGAGCTCCTCTGCACATGCATGAGTGTGCTGTGCACGCCCCTGGCACGTACCGAGGGCTCCAGATCCCCTGGACTCTCCCCCACTCACCCAAGAGCACGTCCTTGCCACTCTGTGAGCACCACACACGGTGCATCCGGAGCGTTCAGGCTCTACAACCGGCCTCCCCGCCTCAGCTGGCCCTGCCCAGCCAGGTGTGTTGGCTCCCAGTCCAACCAAGACATTTACCTGGCTAACTCCGGAAAGAGAGGGATACATTCCCACTTCATCTGGGGAAAGGCGGCCACAGGCAGAAACGCAGGTTGTGCACTGCACAAGGGACCCACTCTCTATCGTTTGGTGATTCTGAGAAGTCGGGCGGCGGTGGAGGCGGTGGCCACTGAAGCCAAAGTGTCTGATCCTGGTCCTTCTGGGAGCTGACCCCTGAGTTCAAAGCCTTTGTTCTGGTCAAGGAGCTAGAGTGAGGACTCGGGGTCCCTTCTCCTGACTCTCTGAGTCCTTCTGCAGAGCTATGGAGCCGCAAAAGGTCTTGCCTCTCCACCACACGCCCTGCAGCATCACAAGACCCTCTGGCTCCCCAGACACCAGACACCTCCCTACCAAGCCTACTGGGGCTCAGCTGACAGTTTGGCCAACACCGCATGCAGCAGGGATCCCCACATGGCTGGCCCTGCAGCCACCACTGGGCAGGGGGTGTCCACAGACACTCCTGCGAACCCTCCCACCCTCTGCCGACTGGAGCATCGGGCAAGCACGGAGGAGGAGCTTTTTTCCGGAGGCCTTTCTGAGTGCTGGGGGGGCAGCCCGCAGCCACCCCCAGCAGCCCTTCCAGCCTCCCCACAACTTCAAGGGCTCAGCCAGCTACATCCTGACATCCGGGTGCCCACGCCCACCCATCTCCCCCAGCCTGCTCCCATCGGCCTCGGCTGCTGGCGGCACTCGAAGATGCGCCTCCCGGCAGCTAGCTCAGAAGTTCTGAGAAATCACCTTGCAGCTTCCCAGAAACGCCGGAAAACAAGACTGAAGACCAAGTCGCGGTGACACCAACTTGTCTGTCCTCCCACAAAGCCCAACGGGGCCCTGCAGCCCTTCAGCCACCCTCCTTCCCCAGTCGCCTCAGGGTGTGGAGGACCCTGGTGCTGGACATACCCGCCCCCCCCGGAAGAGCCCACCCCCAGAATGTCCCCATCCCTCTTTCCCTGAGCCTATGGGGGTCTCTCTTGTATCTTAGTCTCTCACTGTCGGGAAGTCCTTCCTGCTACCTAACCACCATCCACCCTGTTGGATGTCCAACTCTGCCGCCGAGGTGTCTCCAAGTCTGTAATGACCCCCCTTGTTTCCAGCTTCTTACCCATTATTCATCCTTCGCAAGCCTGGTGTCCCCCTCCCCCACCCACACCAGGGGAGAGCTCCTTGGGCAAGGACATGTCCTGTGTTTTGTGTCCCTGACGCCCGGCATATAGCAGGTACCACACACGGTTGAAGAATGAGTCGATCTATCCATCAGTGGGTCCTAACCTATTTCCCTACTGCTAGCAGTCACAGTCAGGGTGATTAGTAGGGTCACAGCTACTGTCGCCTTCCCAAACCTTCCTTCGCTCCCTCTGTGACCCCCTTGGAAGGGCGTTGGGCAGTCCGGCTACACACATTCGCACTTGCCTGTGACACCCACCCATTTTCAGCACCAGCTCCTCCTGTCACCCCCCCAGTCTCTGAGCTCTCCCAGGCCGCAGACCCTCAGGAGGCCAGAAAAGCATTGCTCAGCCTGGGATTCCTCGCCTTGTGCTTGGACCAGGGTCTTGTCTGCAGCAGACATCAGACCAGGTACACGCCAGTGGGCTGGCTGGATTTTCCGGGCTGGGATCCCAGAAGCCTCGGACCTGCCACCACCCTGTGCCACGCCACCCCACTACCCCCACCCCCCGCCCCTGCCAAGGCCAGGTCTGTGCTCCGCTCACCTCCCCCATCTGCGCTCAGAGCCCTTCCTGCTAGCTGCCCTCCAGATCCACGCCCAGGAGCCAGAGAAGAAACGGTTCTGCGGGCCCTGGGGCTGGCGCTGGACGGAGGCGGACTGACCGGCGCACAGGGATGGGTGCATGAGGGTGGGAATGAAGCTGAGGGGCTTCGGGAGCCTGAGCCCGACACTCCCTCCCCCAGCCTCACTGCCTCATCTGCAAAATGGCCAAGTTGCTGTCCTCTCAGGTCCCTTCCAGCTCCACCTTTTGTGATGCCACCAAGTGCCCAGGCCAAGGCTCGAGGTCCCTCCAGTCCATCCTTCCTATCCCTCAACACTCGTTCATCAAAAAGTTCTTCCTCTTGTCCAGCCCATCTCATACGGTAGCAGTGAGCCTTGTCGCCATCACTACTGGCACAGAAGCTGAAGGTCATAGAACATCGGAGGTGGAAAGGCACTCAGGCTCAGCTAGCAGTCACAGGGCGATTAGTAGGGGTCATAGTCAGAGCCTTCGGGGGCCCGACAGGAACTACATGAGAGGAGCAGGTGAGGGGTCTCTGGGGACCTCAAGAGGGCAGCCCCACCTAAAGGGGACACACGCTCCTCAGGGACAGCCACTGTGGCATCAGGGACATCTGACAAAAGGCCATCAGATCTTTTGATCTGCCGAAAGTCCCCAAATCTATATGATCATATAAATTCTTTCATACAAAATACGAACAAAAAAAAACAAATTTTGAAATGTTAGCTTTAAAAAAAGCAAAAAACATTCCGCCAGCCAAGTGAAACATGTCCACCCGGAGACTTGGCCTTTGGAGCACAGCTTATCTAATCGAGCCCCCTTGTTTAACAGACAACAACACTGCAATGGAGGGAGGTCACAGAGCTGGGCAGGAACAGTCTCGTGATTCCCAGGCCCAC
Source organism: Vulpes lagopus (assembly GCF_018345385.1). Lineage (NCBI taxonomy): Eukaryota > Metazoa > Chordata > Mammalia > Carnivora > Canidae > Vulpes > Vulpes lagopus. The sequence goes on from NC_054845.1 coordinate 24,890,835, forward strand.
ACATTTCCCTAAGCAGCTGCCATCCAGCCACCGTGACACCAGAGGCACAGCCCACCGCCTTCCACACCCCAGCCTTCCTCCCAGTCGGTCCCAGATGCCTCCCATCAAAAAGGCAGGTGCATTGCTGGCTCTGGGGCTCCTCTCCAACTTCCAGCTACAGATCCCGAGTATGGGACACACAGGAATCTGATACCGAAACACTGGGCGACTATATCCATACCACTCCACCCCTTGCCCCAGGAAAGATCGGTATTAACTAAGCAGTCACTTGATTATGGGATCCGTTTAAGGCTCCTACCAGCTCTCATTTTACAGATGCAGAAGCTGAGACCCAGAGAGGTTCAGCAAACTGCTCAGAGTCACACAGTTAGGGTGTGTGAGAATGGAGACCCGGACGTCTGACTCAACCTCTCAAGGGAATTGAAAATGTACCTGCTGCTCCTATAGCAATGCAGTCACCCAGGGACTAGGGGTCATGGTCTCACGTTGTGGTGCTGTGTTAGCTCTCCCACTGCTCATCCAAGGGCTGGCGCTGCAGCTCCAGGGGTTCAGTAACCCAGGCCCAGGTCTGGCTTGGGTGGGAGGTGCAGGGGACAGGAAAGACGGAAGCCGAGGACAGTGCTGCCACATGGCTCGGGATGAGACTGACTGGCTCCCCTGTGGCTCTAGAAGAGCCAACGAGAAGAAAAAATCTGCAGGACTCGCGAGCTCTGGGGCCCGAGATCTGGGTGAGCACAGGGTCTGGCCTCTGCTGCCCACAGAGCCTCCTTTCCGGTAAGCCATGCTTCTTCATGCTGCCTCCCACCCCCATACACACTCAGTCTTGGCGTTCTGGGATGCCAGGAGCCTAGCGTGCCTCCAGGTACCACGGCGCAGGGTGTTCATTGCACAGGGTAGCAGGGTTCAGTGGGGGCTACGGTCCCATCCACACTCCATTCACCAAGCCTGGCATGGAACACATCTGCCCGGAGCATGAGGCATCATCCATCCCAAAGCTTACCAAGGCACCCTGTGGGCTAGGGGAGGTCTTGGCCCTTGCCCCCATGCCCACCACCCCTCTAGTACAAAATGGAGGTCACCCCCTTGCATTCCAGAAATCCGGACACTCCCTGAGACAAAAAGTGAGGTTCCAACTGGGCCCTGCCTGGGCCTCAGTTTCCCTAGCTGACACAAAAAGGAGCATCACCCCAGGTAGGGACAGAGTCTGGACCCAATCCTAACAATTTTTAATAAAATCTTTCCCAGAGCTCTACTCGGTGATCTTGATCTCTCTCCCCCAGCTCTAATTTCCTGCCTGACTCAGGACCTCAAAGCCTGGCTGGAGGGAGGGAGGCAGCTGCAGCTGCTCGCCCAGCCCCTTATCCCCGGTGCCCGGCTCAAATCCTAGCCCAGGAGGAGTTCAAGTCATCCTCTACCTCTGCAAATGAAAGAGTGGGGGATTGCTAAGTGGCCTGGGGTCCAACTGACCTGGTCCTGGCTGGCCATTTCCTGCCGCAGGCTGCCTTTTCCCAAGTGTGAAAACCCGACTCCGCAGCATCTGAACTCAGAACCCAGTGGACCGTGGATGGGGCTCTGGCCCCGTGCTCCACAGCTGCAGCGCCTGCCTCCCAGCCAATCACTGGGGACAATGTATTTTGCTAGAAGATTTCAAAGTACACCTTGGGCGACTGAGGCGGAAGCGTGCTGGCTGGCACCTTTCCCCACTGCGGAGTGGCAGAGAGGGAAACTGAGTCCCAGAGGCAGCACCTGGGAGGAGGAGCTGACCATTCAACCCCATATGATTGTGGAGAATGGATACTGGGAGGAATCTCTCCATCTCCACACACCCCAGTTCTGGCCCTGTCTGGAGGTCTACGAGGAAGCAGACCCCCACTGGAAAGGCACAACAATAATAAAGACAATATCCCTAATTTTTATTGAACATCTACTAGGGAGTAGGCACTTTGGTAAACACTTCAAACGTATTGCCTCACTTAATCCTCACAACAGCCCAGCGGGGTAGGTAGTTTCATTATCCCCATTTTACACATGTGAAAACTCAGGTACAGCCAAATTATGCAACTTGCCCAAGGTCCCCAGCTAGTAAATGGGAAAAGCAGAATTAAAGCTGGGCAGACGGGGTCTGCGTCTGGCGCTCTTAACAGAATGGTGTACTGTGCCCCTCTCTTCCAGTGTGACGGGGGCCCTTCTGGTTCCCCAAAGATGGATCAGGGGGCCAGTTCCCTGTAACAGGACATCCAGTCCCTGAAACCTTTCCCCTCACTAGATGCTTCTAAATGTTCAAGGTCATGCTCTTGGGGTTCTCTCTGCCCCTCCAGGGGAGAATTTAAGGTTACAAACACTTTGTCCAGTTCCCCACTCTGCTGGCTAGATATGTCCCCATCTCCACTCTCTCCCCAACCTCCCCCTTACACACACACACACACACACACACACACACAAGCAAACACACCCTGCAGGCATTGTCAAGAATCCTCTCTGGGAGGATCTCAGGGGGAAAGATGCTCAACCAGGACACGCCCACCCACAGCCCTGCAGTCTCCGCAGACCCTGCCTCCTGCCCTCATCCTCTCCCTGTCCGCTTCCCTGGGCCCTCCATCCTCTGGGAAATCCCTCCTGAGTCCACCTGCCTCTTTGTGCCCCACTTCCGTCTCTCTCTGCTACCCCTCAGACTTGACTCTGGGTCGTCTCAGTCTGGTGGGGGGCAAAAAGAGGCATTTCCAGGAACTCATCCTCCCTTCCCACAGAAACTTAGGAGGGTTGCTTAAAATGCTTGGAAACGCTCCTCTGTGCCCAGCTCCCCGCTGACTTTGGTCCTGTCCTGCCGACTTCTGACCCAAACTCCAGGTGCTGGAGTGCTGCACAGGTAGGGCCTCCCCAGGAATCTGTGCCCCACAGGTAGGAACTCCCCAGGAGTCTGCCCCACAGGTAGGGGCTCCCCAGGAGTCTGTGCCCCACAGGTAGGGGCTCCCCAGGAGTTTGTGCTGCACAGGTAGGGGCTCCCCAGGAGTCTGCCCCACAGGTAGGGGCTCCCCAGGAGTCTGTGCCCCACAGGTAGGGGCTCCCCAGGAGTCTGTGCTGCACAGGTAGGGGCTCCCCAGGAGTCTGTGCCCCACAGAAGGGGCTCCCAGGAGGGCTCCCCAGGAGTCTGTGCCCCACAGGTAGGGGCTCCCCAGGAGTCTGTGCCCCACAGGTAGGGACTCCCCAGGAGTCTGTGCTGCACAGGTAGGGGCTCCCCAGGAGTCTGCCCCACAGGTAGGGGCTCCCCAGGAGTCTGTGCCCCACAGGTAGGGGCTCCCCAGGAGTCTGTGCCCCACAGGTAGGGACTCCCCAGGAGTCTGTGCTGCACAGGTAGGGGCTCCCCAGGAGTCTGTGCCCCACAGGTAGGGGCTCCCCAGGAGTCTGTGCCCCACAGGTAGGGGCTCCCCAGGAGTCTGTGCCCCACAGGTAGGGGCTCCCCAGGAGTCTGCCCCACAGGTAGGGGCCCCCCAGGAGTCCCCGAACTCTGAGAAAGGCCAGGCTGACAAGGGTCACCCGGGGTGTGCGGGAGGGTGGGAGGGTGATGGATCCATGGGGCGCGGGAGTGCCTGTCTGGGAGCGGCCGGGGCGCAGGTGCCCGGAGAGGCCGAGGGCATTTACCTGGCTGCGGAGGCAGAGGCGCAGGGGCAGCAGGCAGGAGAAGAGGTACTTGCCCCACCGGATCGCGCAGGAGAAGCACCAGCTCAGCCGAGTCATGGTGACCCGGGCCGGCGCCGCGGGCGGGCGCGAGGGTCTGCGGACCGGGACGCCGGGCGCCGGGAGGAGGCCGGCGGGGGCCGGGGCAGCGGCGAGCGGGGCCCCCTCTAGCGGGAGGAGCCGCCCCGACGTGGCCGCATCTCCCCGGAAGCCCCTGCGGGCGGCTTCCCCCCGCGGGGACCGCCTCCGGGCCGGCTGGGGGGGGGCGGAGCACCCCGGGACCGGCGGCTCGGGGCGGGGCGGGGGGGGGCGTCCACCTGCGGCCCGCGTTGCTCCCGCTGCAGGGAGGGTGTGAGCCGCGGGCGTGCGCGGCTCCCCGGACCTCGCTCGCTCTGTATCGCTCCCCAGGGCACAGTGTGGTTCACTTCCACCGAGGCCGCCGGCCCCCAGGACGAGCAGAAACATCCACGGGCGCCCGTGGGGACGCGGGGCACCCCGGGCGGGCTGTCCCGACGCAGCGCCCGCCCCCGACCCCGGCTGCGCTCAGACTCCTCCAGCCACGGCAGGGAGTCGGGGCTCTGAGCATCCCGAGCCTGCGCAGGCTGGCAGGGACCCTGCCCCGGGGGCTGGACCAGCGCAGATGGGTGGGAGCTGGACACCCCCCCGCCCCCGCAGCTGTGGCTCAGGGCGCACCCCTTCCCATCTCCACTTTCTGTCCCGCCCCGGGGCTGCCCCTGGAGCTGGGGACCCTCCTCTGCCTCTGCGGTCCTCGGATGTGAACAGAGGATGGGGCCTCTCGGGAATGCTGTTTGGGGTGACCACGCTGTGCCCCTGGAGCTAGGGGAGTGGGAAGAAGAGAGGAGTGAGAAGGAGGTGCAGGACTGGGTGGGGGAGGAGAGAGAGACAGAGACAGCCAAAAGCAGGGAGAGGCGGCCGGAGCCCCACTGCCAGGCTCCGGAGAGGTGTCAGGCAGCCATGAGCTTTGCCCCTGCTTCTGCTGCTGCAGAGAAACCGGGAGGGCAGGCAGCCAAGCCTGGAGGGAAAGGGGCGGGGGAGCTGCGCGCCAGCAGGACCCTGCCAGGGCCTCTTCCGCAGCAGCAGGCCCTGGGAGCCTAGCGCAGGCTGGGGACCCCACCCCCAGGGCCCCCATCGCCATTGCCGGCACCGCCCAGCCAGGCTTTCCTGGGACCATCACCAGCCGCTTTTTCTTGGCAATGCTGTCTCTCTGTCCCCTTGCCCTCACCCCTGCCCCAAGCTCTCCCCTACTCCAGCAGATTTCTCAGGCCCTGCCCCCCTCCCTCCTTCAGATCCCCACCAGGAGACAAGGCAGTGGGGTACAGTGCTTCCGGGGAGATTGGGCAGGAACACAGTGAAAGAGAAGGAAGGAGTCCCAGCTGGTGCACGGATGGCTAGTGAGAGGGGGAAAGACAGACACTAGGGCTCTCAGCCCCTAACAGTTCCCCAAGCAAGGGAACCACCATCACCCCCGTCTCCCCCACACCCCATCACCACCACCACACACACACACACACAGAAGGCTCTGTCTGGGTGAAAGCTGGAGGGGAAGTCTCAGAAAAGGAGGTGGAGAGGCAGTGGGACTCTCTCAGCCTCCTGCTAAAGTGAGCTGACCCCTAGCAGGCCCTCGCTCATGCCCATGACCCCTGGCGAAGTCTCCGGCACTGCTGAAGTCCCTTCCAGGCCTGCAGAGGGGCCTCCCTCCTCTCTGGGGGTCCTGTATCTCCAGAGCCTCCCCACCCGGGGAACCAGAGGAAATGGATAAGACGTGAGACGTTAGGAAATGGGGCTTAATCCATAGCAAGTGGAATAAAGTTTAATCAAAAGGAATCACTTGTTGAATTTTTTAAATTGGAGGAAGTCCTTCCGATAGGAGGAGGCTATCTGAGGCCCTGCTCAGCCAAAGAGATGAAGACAAGATGACTTTTTCTTAAGAGCATCCTTGAGTCTCCCTGGTACTTAGGGCACGAAAGGCACTTACCAAACACAGAAAGAAAAGAGGGAGGGGAGGAAGAAATAGAAGGAGGCTGGGGCTAGACCCAGCTCTTCCCCAGGGAGATCCTGAAGAAAAAGGCTCGGAAAGGCAGAGAGCCCTTTACTTCATCCACTGCCCAGCAGGAGGTGTTCTTCTTAAGCCCAAGACCCTCCAGAGAGGAAGGGAACAGTGTAGGCTGACAAGGACATGAAGTCCAGCCCATCACGGCCTGGAGCTGCTCCCCAGCACTCTCCCCACCCCCTAACCTCTGGCCTCACTTCATGCCCTGTGGCTTAATTCCTGAAGATCAGTGTAGTCCTGCTGCCATGTGTTCTGTCTTGGCAGGACCCAGAAACATGTCCCCCCGGGGAGTTCGATGCCTCATGGGAAATCACAAGTCCTCTGTTCTGTTTTTGCCACCAGAGGAGGTCAGAATCCTGAGACTAACAGCTGCAGGACCCCCCAGAACCTCCTGGAAGGTTTCAGCAAGGATCCCTTGGCTGCTTCTTCCACCAAAACATTTGTGTTTGGCGGGGCGGTGATGAGGAGGAACCTAATCCCAAAAGGTCTCTCAGTCTCAACTCCTTTTTCCTGCAAAGTACTCAAAGCACCAGAAACTGCATGCAGCTCCTGGTGGGTGTTTAGCAAATCTTTCCTCCCTCTCCTTCTTCTTCCAGGCCCCTGAGCATCAGGGACAGAGATGCAAAGCTCCACAGAATGGACCAGACACGGATGCTCAGACACAGGGGACCATGTATTACAGCCAACACATGGAGTGAGGGAGGGGTTGGGATGAGCCTGGTCCATCAGAGGACCTCACATTAGACCCCCAACCCCTACAGTGTCCACTTGGGTGCCAGATAGGAGCCTCCCCCCCCCCCCAGCTGTTAACTCTCCCTCCCCACTGGAGCTTTTGAAAAGTTGGTCACCATCTTCAGAGGGTCAACCAACCCTCCAATGACTGCTTCTACCCATGTGACATGGCCCTGCCCACACCTCCATGGTCCCCAGGGCCTGACCCCTGGCGCTGCCACCCTCTGAGATCCCTGCTCTTCCTCCTCTCCTCAGTTAGAGTCCACACTGGCAAGCTAGGCAGTGCTGCAGGGCTGGCCAGGGCTCGAAGGAGGAGGAATTTCTTCTCCTCGGCCCACTCTGGTTCACACAGCCCAGAGACCCGAATACTGTGTGCAGGCCAGGGAGGAAATTCCAGAGATGAGGTGGGATAGAGGCCACGTACAGAGAGGGGGCCACTCTGAGCTTTTCTCCCCAAGTTTTCCCTGGGTCCAAGCCAGGACGGCCCACTTTTCCCTTGAATGGAAGACTGGGAAACTTCCCAGAGGCAGCCAGCAAAGGTGTCGGAGAAATAATAGAGCAGGTCACAGCCACTAGCCCCCTGGGGACAGGCCTTGGTAGGAGGGCCCACCACTCGGGGGTGGGGGAGGCACAGAGCCTCCTCTGTCCCAGGGTCACGGTGCCCCCAGCTGGTTTTGTCTGTGGGGGGACAAAGGCAGCTCCTGTGTGGGGTGAATAGCTTGGGCATCTGATCAGAGGCTCCAGGTCTTCTTTTCACACCCACAGAGAGATGCACAGAGGCCGCTCCCCAGGGACCTCCTAGCCTTTTTCCTCCATCAGATGGGGGCAGGCCTGGCTTTCTCACTACCGGTTTCGACACCCTCCCAGCCATAGCTAGTCCTCTTGCGGCCTCCAGGGGGCTCTCACCTGGGTCTCGCCTCCCGGGGTGGCTTCCCTAGAGCCCAGCACCCCACCTAGAAGGACCAAGGACAGCAAGGACTGCAAGCATCATTACGCTGCCCAACCATCTATAAGGTTCCGAACTCAAACCATTCTCCCTCCATGCAACAGAATAGGGGGCCCTGCAGGGCTGGGTCCAGGGTCATCTCCTAGGTTCCCGTCTCCACGGACAGCCCCACGAAAGTCCTTGTGTGCCCTCCCACCGTCAGGCTTGTGTGACACCAGCATTTCTTCATAGCACTTAGCACCGCTTGCTGACAGGTTTGCTCACTATCCTGCCCCTTCCCCACCAGAACACCAGCTTCCTGAAGAGCTGATCCGTCTTTCCATTGTACCCCCCGCGTGCAGCACGGTGCTCGGTGCATGGACGATGAGCGTGCATTATGTGGTAGATCGGATGGGTGACTGCATGAATAAAAGAAAGAAAGAAAGAAAGAAAAGAAAGAAAGAAAGAAAGAAAGAAAGAAAGAAAGAAAGAAAGAAAGAAAGAAAGAAAGAAAGAAAAGAAAGAAAGAAAGAAAGAAAGAAAGAAAGAAAGAAAGAAAGAAAGAAAGAAAAGAAAGAAAGAAAGAAAGAAGGAAGGAAGGAAGGAAGGAAGGAAGGAAGGAAGGAAGGAGGGAGGGAAGGGCAATTCCTGCTTCCAAATGCACTTGGTCAGCCCCCAGCCCTGGATTAGGACTGGCCAGGGCGGAGTGTGGCGTTCTGCGTTCTTGCTGCTGCTGCAGCCAGGACGGGGAGGTCTTCGTGCAGCTCCACTCCACTTGCCCCTACTGGGGGCCCCGTGTTCCTTCCTATTCAGAAACAGCTCCCCAATATCCAGTCTTGATTCCAATTCAACTTGAAAGAGGCCCAACACGTTCTCCCAACACTCGATTTACATATGAGGAAACTGAGGCCCAGAGAAGTAAAGTGACTTGCCAGGGGTCACTCAGCTAGAAAGTAGCAGTGCCTGAACTGGATGGAGCCCCCCCCCCATTGTTTTTTCATATCACAGCATTGCAGATGGGGAGGGGAGAGGGAGAGAAGGGGGTTGGGAGAAAGGAAAGGCAGGAAGGGCTTTTCTCCTCTTATAGATATCCCAAGGAGGTGAGTCCCTAAGTCCTCTTTCTCCCTTTCACCCCTTTAACCCCGTCTCTGACCCCTGACAGGCAGGAAGTTCTTCCTAACACCTAACCTCCACCCACCCCCCTCAAATTCCAAAGCGTAGCCTCTTGGACTGCCTTGCCTGGGGAGGAACAACTTGGTCCCTCTTCCACACAATGAATGCCTTCAGGCGCTGGCAGCTCATTATTCAAGCCCCCATCCCCACCCCACCCCCAGCTCTCTTTATTCTGCTGGATGAGAATCCTGGGTCCTCTGGGCCCCTTTCCAAACAACTTCCATCACCACCCAGCGGCTGACATGATAAACGGTGGACCGTGGGGGGAGGGGCGGGGACAGACCCGGAGTGATGGTGAGGATCGATCCACTGGGGAGCCCGAGGCCTGGTCCCTCCCCCCACCGGGGCAGGCCAGAGCTTCTGGGGGTGGGGAAGTAAGAACAGGGGCCCTGAGGTCATCCTGGTCATCCCTCTGCCCCTGGGGTGCTGGTTGCAGGGCCCCACGTGGAAACTGCAGACCAGGAGCTGGGCAGCTGGGTCTGAGCCCAGGCTCCTGCATGAGATTAAAGCAGGGACTGTCTAATTGATTCTGATGGAACTGGGAGAGGGAGGGAGATGAATGGAGAGGGCAGGGGGGGCAGGGGAAAGCGGAGAGGAAGGGAGGTGGGCAGGGGAGGGCCCAGCCTGGGAAGCCCAATTGCATCAGAACAAGCTAATACAATTGTCATTCACCTCCACCCCACCCCCCCACCCACCCTGCTCAGCCCCCTCCCCCTCCTGGGAAACCAGCCCCCTGACTGGTCTGCCCCAGAACCGGTCAGGGAGGGTGGGTGGGCGTGGGAGCCACAGAGGAGAGGAGCTGGGTTAAAGGCCCCCAGTCCCAGAAGCAAGATGACACAGAAAGGCAAAGACAGTGACAGTGACCGGCAGACAGCTAGAGACATCCGGAGCCGGAGACGGGCAAACGGAGGCAGATACAGACAGATAAGCAGATCCCCATCTACACCCTCTTCACCCAGCAGCCTCCCTCCGGTCCCACTCCTGGCACGCCTCCCCACCCTCCCCCAGTCCCCTCGCTGGACTCCTCTCCTGGGTGCACCCCTGACCACGGAGTGAGGAAATGGCAGGGAGTCTGGGCAAAGGGACCCCAGGGCTCTCAGGCTCCCCACGTAGCCTAGGGCCCTCAGCCTGCGCCCTGCTGTCCTCCAGGGAAGCAGGAGAAGGAAGTAGGGCCGGGAGGAGCCAGGAGCTCCGGGGTCACTGAGACAGATCCCAGGTGGACCTCAAGACTGAGCTGCAGACAGAAGGGGGAAACGGAGCCTCCAAGAGAGACAAGCAAGGACAGGAGAGGCCCTGGGGCCGAGATCATCAAAGCGGGGAAGCGAGAGAAAGCCCGGGTGAGTGGAGAGAAGGAGGCGAGCAAGACAGAAAGACAGGAGGCCAGCGCAAGGACAAGGAGGTGGGGAGGAGGGTGACCATCTCACAAAAGGCGGCAGCGAAGGGCACTGGGTGAGGGCAGGAGAGGCCAGGAATCAATAAAAGAGGAGAGAAGAGAGTAGGTACCACCTGCCAGCCAGCCAGGGAAACTGAGGCACACCACAAGGTGACATGGCCTCATGCCCAAGCTCCAGAAGCAAGGGACTCCCACCAGGGCCCAGCTGCAGGCCACTTGATTCCTGACTAGGAGGAGGCCTCAGCTGGCTCAGAACAAGCTCCCGAGGGGACCCAAGCCCCACCAGAAGCAAATTCTTCACCATTCCACAGATGCCAGGAAGAACGGCACCTCGGTGCCCCCAGGCTGGATCCTGCATCCTCCCAAGGCTGGAGGCCCTCCTAGGGCCTAGAGAGTTCCATTTGCTCCTCTGCCCTGAACGGTTCAATGTGGCTTCCTTCCTCTTCCCGATCCCCAAAGGGCCCCACACCCCCTGTGTGACCCACTCAAGCTTGGCTTCTGGCATGTTCTAATTCTCACTCTTGTCTGGTAGCTTCAGGGCAGACCAGGGCCGGCGTGGGCCCCGGACAGATCAGAGAAGGGGAAGTTACTGATGTAGCCCCTGGATGTCTGAGCCAAGTCACGAGGCCACGAGGGGTGAGGAGTCAGACCCAAGGACAGAAGGCACAGCCCCCCTGGGAGCCGGCGTCGTCTGGGGAACGGACACCGCCACCTCTCCTTTCTGGTCTCCCAGCGCTGCTGTCGGGAGCATGCCAGGAGAAAGCTTATGGGAAGCGTCACCTCCCGAAGGAAAGGATACAGGTTCAAAGCCAGCGGAGACCAGGGTCCTAACCCTGACCCTGACACTTACTGGCTGTGTGACCTGGGAGAGATTCTTCCCTCTTCTGAGCCTGTGTCCCCTTCTGTAAAATGGAGAAGAGGACCCTAACCTCACACGGTAGTTGTCAGGATGGAATTAAACATGACAATGCCTCCTGGCACCGGGCCTGACGCATCAAAGTACCCTAGGGTGCTACTGGGCAAATATCTCAGAACCTCGGGCCAAGAGGGGCCACCCGGGGGTGACTGTCAAAGCAAGTTCACCCACCTCCACCGGACAGACACTCCCCACCAGAACCTTCGGCAAGAGCACCCTGTCTGGAACACACAGTTCACACCACCATCTGGGGAATGGACACCCGGGGAAGAAGAGCCAGGAGGCCCAGCAGGATGAGCCAAAACAGCATTGTTAGGCCATGTTGGAAGCCGGCCAGAGGAGAGGTAGAATGGGGGCACAGGAGCCCAGAAGAAGCCAGAACTCAGGAAGAAAGAGGGCTCGAGGGAAGCCTCCGGGGCAGAGAAAACAGAAGGAAAAAGCAAAACGGTGAGCTCCTGAGTTCCCACCCACCCTGAAGATCGACGTGAGGAAATGGGTCTGGACCGAAGCAGGAGATACTCGAGTTAGACAACGCAGAACTTCCGATGCAGGGCCACACCGACAGAGAGGGCCCTGTTTCCACCCCATTATTTCCCCACTGTCCTTTAAACCGCCGTAACGTTGAGTCTTCAACGTCTCATTACTTAGCATAAAACCTCAGTATTAGAAGTCCCTGTTCTCCTTAGCAGGAAAATAGGCCAGTCTTGCTTCCCTGCTCCCCGAATCCCCAGACTCACTCAGCCCAGCACCCTCCGTGCAGCTTCTCTGGCAGCCCTACCATCCGTGGCCATCTCAGATGCCTGGAGTCGGGACCACTTCCCACAGAGACCTCTACCCCCAGCCCCTCAGAACCCCCTTCTGCCTCCACCAGGCCTGGCCTGAGCTGCTCACACCTGGCTGTGCCTCCTTACCGGTTGTGCCCCTCCCTGTTTTCTGTCCAGGAGGCAGAGTGTGAGGTGCACAGGCTGACGGCTGGGAGCAGGGGAGGCGGGAGTTTTCAAGTAACTTTGGGGACATTGGGGGGAAGGAAGCCTTCATAGAGAAAGGTTGATAGAACCCCATTACTATTATTTTTTAATATTTTACTTGTTAATTCGTGGGAGACAGAGGCAGAGGGAAAAGCAGGCTCCCTGTGGGGAGCCCCATGCAGGACTTGATCCCAGGACCCCATTATTGTTCCCGAAAGCTTGTAAGAAAGGGCTGGGACTTGGTTCAAAAGGACCAGAAATGGGCCTGGAAAGAGAAGAGGCAGGTACGACATGCCCACACTTAGGTAACACGCATGCCCCGCGCAGGACGAAGCGAGCATCCTGCAGGGCCAGATCCAGGGCTGGGGCCGTGTAGACAAGGAGCAGGGGACCAGGGCAGAAAGGAATGGAAGGGAGTCGAGCTGAGAACTCCTCAGAAAGAGAAAAGCAGGTGCTCAAAGGAACTTTCTGACAAATGATATTCAAGCCTAATGCAAAGAGTATGCAATGGAGGTGGCCCCACGCGGAATTCTTTCTCTATGCTTGACTGTGATGAGGTGTGGTGTGGGGTGTCGGGCTGCAGGGAAGAAACGCCCCCAGCCCCCCAGCCCCTTACCTCCCTGCAGGTGATCCCTCTCTCCCTCCAACCTTGGGCCCCAGAGAGAGGACCTCACGGGGCTCTCCCCACCCTTGGGTCTCTCTCTAGGCCTCCAAAGCTCCTCCTATCTCCGCCCCTCACACCCCAAACTTCTGTCTTCTGCAAGGGGCTAGTCCCCTAGGATCCTGCCTCCCGCAGAGGGAAGCTTTCTGTCGATAAAAAGAGGAAGGGAGGCCACAAAAGGGAAATGAATTCATCAACAATCGGAGGGGCAGCAGGGGCCCCTGGGATCACCCCAGTCAGCCCTCCGCCTCCCCAGAGATCTCCTCCAGCCCAGGCCCACCAGGGTCCCTCTTGGCTTAAAGTTCTGGAAGGGAGACCCTACAGCCCACCTGGATCATCCTGTTCTCTGGCTTCACAGCCCTGCTTGGCTGGGAAGTGCTTCCAGTTGTCTGACCTGCTGCTGTTTTCAAGCTGGCCTCACGCTGTCCCGTCAGTAGCCTCCAGGCCATACTTAGGACAGGAGGAGAGGGAAGACCCTGCGTCTGGGTCGCAGGACAGGCTGCGTGTTCCAGCCCTCCTGACCAGTCACACAGCCCCTCTGCCTGCCAGCTTTGCTCCTTTTGTTTTCCTAAGCTTTGATTTTTAAGTAATCTCTACACCCAACGTGGGGCTCGAACTCACAACCCGAGATCGAGTCATACGCTCCACCGACTGAGTCAGGTGCCCCCCCCAACACCGCCCTTCTGCAGGTGACAGCAGCCAAAGCCCCGAGAAGTGGATACTTCCGGTGACATGGGCCAACTGAATATACACATTTACTAGTGCTCCCTCTTGAAACTCCTCTAAAACAACAGCAAAGAAGAAAAAGAACACATTTTTTTAAATTAAAGCAGAAAGCCAGGAGGACAAATAAAACAAACAGAAAAAGAAGACGCAACTGTGGAGCACCACTCAGCACCGCATAAGCACTACACCTGCCCAAATAGTAAAACCCTTCTGTTCCGGTTGATAAATAGCTACTGCACTCCCCCCCCCCACTTAACACCCCCCCAGCCCCTGCCCCAGTGCTCTGGCCCTTCCTGGGACCTGAAGGGGCTACTTCCTGACCAGCGGGGGGTGGGAGTGTGCTCAGGACTGCGCCAGCCTCCCAACCCAGTCACCAGGATCTCTTGTTAAATATTTTGATTATCACCCTTGACAACAGTATCAAAATTCTGGGACCTGGAGGACAGATGGATGAGGAGGATCTGCGAGCCCGAGAAAGCTGTACCTGAACTGGCTGTAAAAAAAAGCCCAAGCCGAGAAGCCACCAGACCCTCCGGCACAGGACCCTCCAAAGGCTCTGGATCGCCAGAGGCAGGTGTCTCTGGGCATGGGGGTGACTGAGAACTTAAACTAGAAGACAGGTAGGATTTGGAGAAGAGCTTGGTTTCCAGATCCTCTCTCTGACCCCCCAGCAGAAGGCAGGAGGCTTAGTCCCTGGAGAGTAGAGCAGCAGGCCCTGGCCAGGGGGCCACCGGGCACAGTTTGAGGATGTGGGCATTGGTGGGAAAAAAGGGGGTTAAGTGTTTACTGAGTATGAGGCAGTCAGGCCCCGTACCTGCCCCCAGGCAGAGAAGCGAGACTTCTCTGGGGATCCGACAGGCCCAGGAGGAGGAGGGACCCAGGTATAGACGGGAGGCTCCCCGATGCAGCAGGCCGGCCAGGTCCCTGAGAGTGAAGCCCTGGGTGGGCCCGTTCCCACCCTCAGAGCCAACCACCTACCCCTTAGGGTCCCATTTGAAACACAAGCCAAAACCCCAGGCTGCAGGCATCAGGGGAAAGCTTAACAGCCAAGCAGTAGAGCCGCAGAGCCACTTGGGGGAAGCAGGTGGCGCGCAGGGAGAAAACCTGAGGATAAAGTTATTGACAGAGACCGGAGAAGAAAGCGCATCCAAGAGACAGGAACAGAAGGCCACAGATTCGTTCACTCATTCAAAGAATATTCAGAAAACCAGCAAACCAAAAAGCTGTTGGGAATTCATTTAAAAATACAGAGCCCAGGGGCGCCTGGATGGCTCCAGTGGTTAAGTGTCTGCCTTCAGCTCAGGTCACAATCCTGGGGTCCTGGGATGGAGCCCCAAGTCGGGCTCCCAGCTCCGCGGGGAGTTGGCTTCTCCCTCTCCTTCTCCACTCTGCTCGTGCTCTCTCTTTCTCTTATAAATAAATAATCTTAAAAAAAAAAAAAAAAAAAGGACAGAGCCCAGACTGAGGCCCTCACTAGGCCCTGGGGCATACCTGCCCCTTCACCCGCTCTGCACAGGCTGGCAGCAGGCCAGGCTCTCCGCCCCAAGAAGCTCTGCATGCCCCTCAGGGTCCCCAGAGTCCACGATGGGAGCGATCTGGAGACCAGATGACATGGAGACCCAGACACAGGGAGGGACCCAAGCGGCCAGGAAGAGACGAGGGTCCAGGGCCTGGGGGCCTGTCTACAAGCTCACCAGTCCCCCTGGAGCTCTGCCAACCACTGACCCAGCAGAGATGCACCAAGCAGAAGCCCCAGGAGGCGGAAGGCCCATCTCACAGGCGGGAAAAGCTCCTGTGCAAAGAGGTTGAGTCACTGCTCAAGGTCCAAAGCAAGAGAAGCGCAGAGCTAGGAAGGTGAATTCCCAACCTTCGTGCAACAAAACTATCTAAAGCTGGAGTGTCTACACCTCCAGTCTGAGAGTCTCGACTTGGGTTCAAGTCCTGGCCATTGACACTCACCAGCTAGGAATCCTGGGTTGATCCCAGCCCTCGGTTCAGGTCTTTCTGCTCATGTGTCACCCACCAACACCAGAAAGTCCCTCCCGGGTGTCGCTGGGCCCCATGGCCCTCCAACCGGGCTTCGGGCTGCAGCAGGATGGTGGGGAGGCCTCAAGGCCCCAGCAGAGTGTGCCCCCCAAGGAGACCATGAGGGACCTGTAGGGATGACCCTGCCTCTGCCCCAGACTGCCCTGAAAACACCCCAAGCGTGGGCCTATTTTTAGCCAGGCCCCAGCAGGCAGCCAGCCACCCAGAGTTATTCTAGACTGTGGGGTCATCAGCATCAGGTTGGCCAGGGTAAAGGGGAGCCAGGGCTGCGGCTGCGGAAATGGCACCCCAGAGAGGAGACACCCGAGGACCGAGGGAGGGGCAGGAGGAGGCCCTCCCTCCGGAGCAAGGAGTCAGGGCCAGGGAGGGCTGAGTTGGAAAAGTCCAGGAAAGGCTGGGATCCTGGGATGGCAGTAGGGGACAGGGCCTCCCTGGAACTGGCACCACGGGGCAGGGACGGGGTCTACTTGACTCTACCCGGTGCCAGGGGGCAGTGCCAAAGGAGGCAGAGGCCAGGCTAAGAATGAGGGACGGCCACGGATGGAGTGAGCTGGGAGGACGGACAAGGGGCAGGGCAGGGAGAGGAGAGACAGACTGGCAAAGAGACAGAACGACAAGAGAATTGAGAGCTGGGTAGAGGTGGGGGTGGGGGCGCAGCACCCGGTCCTGGGGACAGTCTTGTCCTCACTCCACACACCCCGGGCCCAATCGCCCTCCTCAAAAGCACCCAGTCTCCTTCCACCCACCAGGGCCTCTCAGCCTTGGAGTAGAGGCGCCAGGACCATCGGCATCCCTGACTCCTTCCAAGGCTCCTCCCTGCCCCCCAGTTACATTGGAAAGCGGAAAGCCGCCAAGCTCAGGCACGGACGTGAGTGCACGCACACGAGTGCATGCACATACACACACACACACACACACACACACACACACGCACCCACGCACACGCACAGCCACCCGGGAAGAGAAGGGACAATGGAGAGGGGAGAGAGGGGTGTCTTTTTGTCCCCCTGCCCAGCCTTGGGAGCTCAAAGCCACACAAAGACCTTCACACAGGGCCTCTGGCTCCCAGAGCGGGAGATAAATGGGGGGAGAGGGGGAAAGGGCGCCCCCAGAGCTGCATATGCCCATTAGTGGGTCTGGGAAGCAAAATGGGGGCGGTTCTCACAGCCACAGAGGCCACAGAAGAGCTCAGCGGGAGGGGGAGGTGGGGTGGGGGTGGGGTTCAGGGGGAAAGCCAGGGCCAGACGTGGCTTCCTGGAGGAGGCAGTCAGAGGTACTAACCTGATGGAGGCTTCGAGAGAGGGGTCGCTGGGCTTCCTTGTCCAGCCTAAGTGAGGGGGCAACAGGCCTAACCCCACCCTATCCCCAAAGATTGTGGGGAGGCCACAGATCACCCCATCTTCCTTCCCCCTTCCCTATGCAGCCTGGGTCTGGCTGGGACAAGGGTGGATACCTTCTTTAGGGCTGAAGGCCAGGCCGGGGTCCCCAGGAGAACTGACCACTCAAGCGAGAAAACAGCTTCTTCTCCAAGGAGTCCAGTGGGAACAAGGGGAACCTCTCCCTTTGCTCCTACTGCACACCCTCCACGTCCTGTGGGTGGGGGGGCGTGCTGCTCAGAAGAATGGGTGAGGAGGAGAGAGGCCACGTGCGGTGAGCCGGGAACCCTAAGACCTGGCTTGCATCCTAACTATGCTAAAGCAGCAGGGCTGTTGACAAGTCACCCCCCAGGGCCTCAACTTCCCCATCTGTGAACTAGGGTAACGAAGCCTGCTCACAACACTGGTCAGGGTTGTCGTGAGCATCACGTGAGGCTCTTTTTGAGGGCATTTATTATCATTATTGCCAAGTGACCTCTGACCTGCCAGACAAGTCAGAGACCCCCAAGCCCAGGGCTCTCCCCCATTCCTACCTCCACTTTCTACTTTCTGAGAGGAGTGCCCAGGTGAGGCTTCCGGCCAGCGAGTGAAGGGGTCAACCAGATGATCTCAAAGCCTCCTTCCCCGGGGAGGAAGGAGACTACTGTTTATTGGGGGCCTACTTCCGACGTAGCTTGACCTGCTGACCTGCATCAGCTTGACCTGCATCAGCCCCCTCAATCTCCTGGCTAACCCTGCAACGTAGGTGCTGTGATTCCCATATCCCAGATGAGGAAACGGAGCTCACCAAGTCGTCAGTGGCTGAGCCCAGATCTGTGACCAGAGCAGCCCAAGCCCTGGGTCCACGCTTTTCGACCACAAACACTCCCTCGTTTCAGCACAGCAGTGTTAGGAGCTCCCCTGCCTCATCCCCGTCCCCAATCCCTGTAACCTCAGAGCAGAGCTCCCAGAATGGCCTCCTCCCCCAACAGCCATCCTCAGCTGACCCTAGGACTCAGGACTGCAGAGGGTGACAAAAGAGAGACAGGAGATGCCAACAAGAACAGAGTGTGGACGGGCTGGCACGGTGCTGCCTACCCACTGTGTCCCAGGGCTTGGCGTGTACCATGGGGCTGGCTCCGCATAACAGCCGGGGCGGGGGGGGGGGGGGGGGGTGCACTCCCATTTTACAGGTAGGAAGTGAAGGCTCAGAGGCGTGAAGTAGCATTTCCAGGGCACCCTGATAAGTGGTAGTGAGCAAGGATTCATCCAGCTGCCCATCCCCTGATGCCTGCGCCCTCCACAAAACGACTTGGGAGGAGGAGGCCTGAGGCCTGGGAAGAGGCAGTGTTGAGTCCCACAGGGAGCCCAGGGGTCTTGCCTCAGAATGCAGAAGCCCAGAGAACCCCCCCCCCCACCTCCAGCTCACTCACCCCCTGCTGCTTTGTGCAATTCCATTAAGAAGCAAAGGAATAAATTAGCCCTGCTTAGCATATTGAGTGGCTGGGGTTCAAGAGGCCGTCTGGGTGGCTCTGGGTGGCTCGCACATCTCACTGCAGCCTGCCAGCAGCGGCCATGGTGGGGAGCCCATGGGGCGGCGGAGGGGGGTGCGGTCTGGCCACGCTGGACCTGCTCCGACCGCCCACAGATGGCCTCAGCTCAGTGCCCAGAAGCCCTTGCTCCTGCTCCAGTTTCATTCCCCTAATGGTGCCGCAGCTTGGCACCTGCTCTCGCACCCCTGCCCCGTGCTCTGGCCAGCCCCAGAGGACGCCCAAGGGTAGTGTCAGGGGTAGCGTTGTGCTGCCCATCCTCCCAGGATGCACTCCGAGATGGATGGCTCTGTTCAGGGTGGAAGAGGAGAACAGCATGACACAGGGTCCTAGATGCCCCTGGGGAGGCTCTCACTGGCCTGGTACACCCATGCCTCAGTTTCCCCCTCCACACTGAGACACCCCAAGCACAGAGGAAAGGCGGGGAGGTGAACAGAGGGCCAATCCCAAAGGCCAAGTGGGTCGTCCCTCCGCCCGGGGCAGGAGCACACCAGTTGATGTGACCAGGACATTAACTCTACAGCCAGGAGTCAGCCCGAGGCCAGGCCCAGCAGGCCCAGGCCTGGAAGGGAGCAGGACCGCCTGGGGCCCAGTCTGCTGCCTCCTCCCACATCAAGGGGTCACTCCCCTCCACCCACCCACCCCCCAGTGCACCCCGGACCCCCAGGATGAAAGGCCTCCTCCTCCTCCTGGATCTCCAGGCCTCCTGGCAGCCCCAAGAACGCACCCTTGAGACCTCCCGCTGACCAGACCAGGACCGGCCAAGGCCGCAGCTGTGCGCCTTGGAACCACCGCTGTGCTTGCTGAGGCCAGGCCTCGGAAGGGGCCCCCCATTGCCAGAGCGCAGGGGCAGCTCTCAAGCAGCCTTGATCCTGGCAGACACAGGCTCCGGGCCAACCCTGGTTCATGGATTCCCTGCTGGCTTTGCTCCGGAGCACACAGAGGTCGAGGACGCTTCCGTCCAGCCCGGGCCCCTCCGCCTCGGCCTCCCCTCCACTCAGGGTCAGACGCACAGGGCCAGCGGAAGGCCCTCCCAGCCTACCCTGGCTCCTTCCTTTCACTCCGGCATTTCCCCTAATAAAATCTTTACACATTTAATCCCATCTTGTTTCTTGGAGGACCCGGACTCATACAACTGCTCAGTAACCATAACAACACCAACGACAATAGCTACCCTTCTTTAAATGCTATCGATATGCCCCACACCGTTCTAAATGCTTTGAAGGGCAGCGAGGCACAGAGAAGTTACGTAATGTGCTCGGCGATGCACAGCCCCGAAGTGGCAAAGCCAAGG
Source organism: Vulpes lagopus (assembly GCF_018345385.1). Classification (NCBI taxonomy): domain Eukaryota; kingdom Metazoa; phylum Chordata; class Mammalia; order Carnivora; family Canidae; genus Vulpes; species Vulpes lagopus. The sequence goes on from NC_054845.1 coordinate 24,910,320, forward strand.
GTGACAACAGTTTAAATCCCAAAGTCCACTGTGTAACCACTACCCCTCACTCCCTCCTCTTTGAGAGACAGGTCAGCCCTCGTGCCTTCTGCCTCCGGGGAAAGAAAAAGGATAGAAAAGGGAATTGAAACCCCTGAGGAGTGGGCAAGACAAGGACGCAGAGAAAATCGAGTGGAAATTGAGAGAGAGAAAGAAGGCCCAGGTGACAGCCAGGGGACACTAGGAGGAGAGCCGGCTGTGGCCTCCTCGGGAAAGTCCTGATCCCACAAGGGTGGGGGGGTGCGCCTCACCACCCCAGGCCAAGGACCAGCGAGCTCTGGGACCACAGGGAGCAGAAGAGGAAGGAGAAGGTGGCCCTGGAGCGCTTTCCAGCCCCGCCCACGTCTTGCCATCCGAGGCCCCCCCTCGGCCAGGCATGTGACTAGGGTGTGCCAGAGGTGTCAGCCAAGGGACTCCTGGCAGCACCCAGTCCCTGCAATCTCCATCCCTCCCCGCCTCCGCCATTCCTCGTCCTCCATCCCTTCCAGGGCAGAGCCAACAGGCCTAGCGGGCAGGGTCCCAGGGTCCCGACAAAGCCAGGCCTGTCCCCTGCCCGGCCTCCGTGGGAGTGCTCTCTGGGCTGGGCAGCAGGTAAACCTGAGCCAAAGGGACATGGCGGAGAGCCCGCTGTGTGTCCTCCAGGTGAGTTCCCAGCTTAACTCCTGGCCTGCCAGGCCACAGTGCTCCGGCTGGGCTGTTGGGGGAGGAGAGTGTTGGGAGAAGTGAAGTCTGGGGCGAAGAAGGGGAACCAGCTTCCAAGGGACCCCCGTACACACGCACACACGCATTTGCACATCCCCATGCGGTGCAGCCACATGAGAAAGATCCGTCACTGGCTCCAGGCACCCCACACCTGCCCATCATCCACCCCCCATCCTGTGTCAGAGATAGTCTAAGATGCAGACTCCATCTCCTCCCCACACACAAACTTCTGGGGGCTTTCTATGACCCACAGAAGTCTAAGGTCCAAACTCTTTAGCTTGGCATTCAAGGCCCTGCCCACACTGACCCACCTCTTTTCCAGCTTCTGATCCAGCCTCTCCCTTCCCGCCCTATCTTCCAGCGCCCTGAGGGTACCACACACCTTCAGACCCCTGAGCTCCCCCACCCCCGTCCCTGTGTCAGTGAACTCCTACTCACCTTGTAGGACCCAGGTCAAAATGTCACCTCCTTTGGGAGGGCTTTCCAGACTGCCCCAGGCAAAGTAGGCCACCCCCTGTTCTTGAACCAGGGGACAGCTTATACAGGCTTCCTGCACCTTGTCTCCAGATGATGTGTTTGGGCTTCTCTTCCCTCCCCCTTGCCCCCAAACTAGGCCTCTAAACAGGGAAGACTAGTGTGTGTGCTCAGGACTTGGCAGAGGGCAGGTGAGTGGGAGGGAGGGAAGGTGGTGGTGGGCACAGGGATGATGGGTGGGCAGGCCAAAGGGGAGGAGCAGATGGGTGGAAAGGCAGATGAGCTGAGAGGGGAATAGACAAAGGAGAATCAAGAAGCTTCTACCGGGGCAGAAGCACATGACACATGGCCCCAGGGTCCATGGAACATTTGACAGAAGGCTTTGAGGATTGGGCCGGGCCTAAGGACACACCAGGCCATTCTTAACTCCTGGGCTCCAGCTGTGCCAGGAGGAGCGGGCTGAGGTAGGGTTTGATGGGGACGCTGAGAAGTCCCTGAGAAGCGGGCGCTGGCAGGCATGTCAAGAGGAGCTACTCACCCTGAGGCCACAGGACAACTCCCTAGGCCTCCCAGTGACTGCCACCCACTGCTGGCCCCTGCAGATCACAGTCTTACTCCCCTCCACTCTCTCCAAACCTCCAAAAGGCCTCGGTCAGTGGACCTCCAACTAGGGCTGAGCTGGACCCCTGCGGTCTCATCCTCACTCCCCTCCCATCCCCATGCCCATGTCAGCTTCCCAAGCAGGACAGCCCCACCCAGCAGCAGCCACACCTGCCCACGGCCATCCCCTGTGCCTGGCCCTCACCCTGGGCTCTCCTGCCTTGTGGGGCCTCTACCTGCCCCAAGCTCACAGCGGCCATCCTTCCGTCGGAGGATGGAGCCCATCCATCCTCGGCTAGGTACCGAGGACACCAGATTCTCAAAAACTGAGCTCTGATCTAAAAACACTGGCTCTCAGACCCACTGGGGAGACAGACTTGTGAAGCAATATCACCAGAAGCACCCCGACTCTCTCGCGTCCTTGATCAGAAAGAGACACTAAAGTTGAGGTCCCTCATCCCCTATCCCTGGGGTGGGCTTCAGAGACCCAGCCTCTGCTCTGGGCGCGAGGACTCCTCGGGCTGGAAGAGGGAAGGGCTGGTCCAAAGTACCCGGGCTCTGGTGGGTAGAGAGTCAACTTAGAGGCCAAAGCTGGCATAATCAGCAAGGGGACCGAACCCTAGACATTGTCTGCGCTCCCTTTACTCCCCACCGCTTGGCTTCTTTGCAGATGGCACCCTCTGCTTCCCACCCACAGGCCCCTGCCCCTCCGGGGGCTGCCGTAGCTTGCCTGCCCTTGGCACCACGCTCTGTCCCAGTGCCAGGGGCCCTTGGCAAGTTCATACATCAAACAGGGAGGCAGTGGCTGGCTTCTTGCCCTTTGGGGAAGGAGGGAAAGTCGGAGGGCACAGCCCCATCCACAGCTTCACACCCTCCTGATCCACCAGGGACCCAGACCTGCCCCTAGGGAGTAGGTAAGTCTGAGAGCCGTGGTCAGCTGACTCCCAGCCACCCCAACTCCAGTGCAAGTCTCTAGAGCTTCTTCCCCCTTCCCCTCCTACACTGAGCCCCACCTTGAGAGGGAGAGAAAGATGAGAAGAGTCACTGCAAAGGGACGTACTAGGAAGCCAGAGAATCTTCTCCCTTTCCCCAAATTGTCTCTCATCCCCCCCCAAATGCCTGAAGTGCTCCCTTTATAGAATGCTGCCTCTGATTCTTGAGATGCTGGGGTCTTCCAGAGGCACCCATCGAAACAGAGGGATGAATCTACCCAACGGAAATCAGAACCAAAAGACTGGCCCAAAACTGTTCGTAGAAGAACTATTCCCAATAGCCCCAACCCAGAAACAACCCAAATGCCTATCAATAGCAGAACTGATAAGTAAATTGTGTATCTTCACATGGTGGAACACTGGCCAGCAATGAGAAGGAGCCATCTACAAGCAAGCGCAAGACAACAGATAAAATCCACAACCATAATGTTGAGCAAAAGAAACCAGGCACGAAACAACCCACGCGATGGGCTCCGTCTATAAGAAGCTCTATAACATGGGACACCTGGGTGGCTCAGCGGTTGAGCGTCTGCCTTGGGCTCAGAGTGTGATCCCGGGTCCCCAGGATCGAGTCCCACATCGAGCTCCCTGCATGGAGCCTCTTCTCCCTCTGCTTGTGTCTCTGCCTCTCTCTCTGGGTCTTTCATGATTAATAAATAAAATCTTAAAAAAAAAAAAAAAGAAACTCTATAACAGAAAAATATACGTGGTTAGAAGTTGGGAGACCGAAGAACCCTCCCAGGGGAATTAATGCCTGGTGTGTCCAGTTTGGGAAAAGTCTGTGTGCTTCTCTGTATTTAGGAAACGCTTCGTATTTATAAAATACTAAACTGAAATGGAGCAGTGCCTGATGAAGCCTTATCAGCTGCCAGCCTTGGAAGATGAGGAGTCAGGTTCACACACACCTCTGCTTCATTCCCACCCATCTCCAGCCCATCTCCACCTCTTGGCCTTGTCCTTTCTCCACCTGAATCAGGCTCAGCCTCACTCCCTAAGCCCTCCCCATGGCCAACCACCTCTCTAACCTAAATCATTACCATCTCTCACCTGGATGACTGTAACTGCCTACCCCAGGCAGGCCTCCTTGCTTTGCCCCTCCCACCCTTCCCAATCCACATCCACACTGCATGGATGGGAGGGTTCATGGGGAGCCAGGAGCAGCCAGAGGAAGCCTCCGTCAAAAGCCTCCATCAAATCCTAAAAGGGCTCACACCTCTTCGCATGAGGACCTTCAAGTGTGCTGTTCCCACCATTGAGGACCTTCAAGTGTGCTGTTCCCACCATCTAGGATGCTTCTCTTCCCTCCCTTCTGCTTGCACTTGGTCTTCCTGCTTAATTAAATACCACTTCCTCCACCTTCCCAGTCTAAATCTGATCCCTCCACTGGCTTCCATTACACCCTTACTTCTCTCCCACGGCACTGTTTCCATTAATGCATTTATTCTTGCAACTATTCATTTGTGCTCTGTCCTGCTTGATTGACACCACCTCTGTCTGCTTTTCCTGCTCTATCTCCAGCTCCTAGCTCAATGCCTGGCTCAAATCAAGTGCTCAAAAATACTTGTCGACTAAGAAACTAAATCTTAATTGTTCCCACTACAAAAAAAAAAAAAAAAAGAACGATAATGAAGTGTTTTAGCTGAGGCTACAGTGGTAATCATATGGCAACATATAAATATATCATATTGATGCAACATACAAATGTATCACAGGGCCTCACAGTACACCTTAACCTTACACAATGTGGAATGTCAAATGTAGCTCAATAAAAATAAATTTGTAAAAATACATTAACCTACAGTGAAAAACTCAATTAAAGGCTAAGGTAATAAATATCCCCAAATTCCCCGCCTCGTCCTCAAAAAAAATTCTTATTGAATAAATGGCCAGGCCATTGCAGGCAGCCTTTGGGGAAGGCAGAGTGGCCTCTGGAAAAAAAAAAAAACTTCCATTTATCGGGGGTCAAGACACCTGGGTTGCGGTCCTGACTCTGACACTCACTTGTTTTGTGGCTAAGGGCGTCACGTGTCTCCTCTCTGGGCTGCAGTGTGCTCATTTGTGACATATGGGGCCCCTAGGTGGGCTTGAAGGGGTATATGACGTGTGTGTGTGTGTGTGTGTGTGTGTGTGTGTACACATGCCCACGCACATTTTCATAGCAAGAACATCCATAGCTTTCATCAGATTCTTAAAGGGATCTGTGACCTCAAAAGGTTCAGAACCACTAACCAAGATCCTTTTTGACTCTGATGGTCTATGATTATACATAACTAGAGAGAAAAAGGAAGTAATCAAACCCCCATAGTGGAGGGAATTAAAGAACTTTCATCAGGGGTGTAGGACCCCACAATAAGAACCCAGGGGAGGCTGCAGGATCTGGCCTTCTGGGGAACTCCTAAACTCAACAGGGCTCTAGGCAACTGGACAGAAGCCAGACCAACTGACCTGAGGGGCTGGTTTTTCGAGAGAGGAGGCGGAAGCAACCCAGAGTCTCCTCCTCTCTGCTCCTGCCACCATCTGACAAGCACCCACTTGTCTTGGGATACGGCAGAAAGCGAGGAGGCGAGGCTGGCACCTGGAGATGCCCTCCAGGCCCCTTGGCACCCAGGTCAGAGAAGGCTTGGCGGGAATGCTCAGGAGGGATGCCAAACCCCACCTTCCCTTCTCCTGAGCTTGGCAGGCTGACGTGTGCAGCCAAAGGAGAGCTCAGAACATCAGGCAATCAGGGGACCGTGAGGAGGCCACCTAAGGGGTGAGGGGCCTACACCTCCGAGCTCCAAAAATCCAGGGCTCTGAGACCTGGCAACCAAAGTGGGCAGGCCTCCCCAGAGCAAAGAGGAGGAGCAGGCCACAAATTCCAGACAGAGGAGGAGAGTAGTGTGGGCCACAGGGCCTAGAAGGACAAAGCAGGCCGCCAGAGAGAAGAGGGCAGTGTGGTCTGAGCAGAGGACAGCCTGCTTAGGGGAGTGACTTAGGGCCAGCACGCAGGGGGACAGAGACTGGGGCAATGTGGCCTGGGTGGGAGGGGGCTGCCCAGGGCGGAGAGAAGGAGAGCTGTGGGTGGAGGAGGTGTAGAGCCTGTGGCCCAAGGGGAGAAGCTTAGCATATGTATTGGAGGAGGACAGGACGGGGGAAGGTGGTCAATGGCAGCAATGGTGGCATGTCAGTGGCAGGCCTGCCGATGGGAGTGCCCTGGCTAGGAGCCCAGATGCCTGAGCAACTTCTAAGCCCTGACTCCTGAGGGGAGCTGAGAGCTCAAGAGATGTTTATCCGCCACAGGAACGTGGTAAACGCCTCCTCTAGTGAAATACTAGGCCGCCTGGCTGTTCTCTCCTGGGTCACCTGGTCTCCTGAGAGCTGCAGTATAAATGAGGGGAGGGGGACCCGGCGAGGGGAGACAGCAGCCAGCAACAGCATCCCCCCCACCCTGGAGCCAGGGCCAGGGGAGCAGTGGGTGAGGGCTGGGACTGGGATGGAGCTTCATCTTGCAGATAAAGGAGGGAGTGAGTCATAGGCGAGCGCCAGGCGCTCTCAAGAGGCCACGCAGAAACCAGCTCATCCGAATGCAGACAGACACTTGTTCCCATCCCTGTCCCTGTGGCTGTCACACACCCACGCTCTCACTCCTCTCCTCCTCCTTCTCCCTTCTCCTTGATCACCCACCTCCACTGCCCCTGGCTTCTTCCTCCCTCGAAGCCCCTGTCCCCACCCACCCTCACATGGCCCACCTGGCATCCGCCCCACAGCTGCCTGCATCCGGAGCACGGAAGGTAGGGAGACAGAGAAAGTAAAGTCAAGAAGGGTCTGAGATAGGGACACCTGGGTCGCTCAATGGTTGGCGCCTGCCTTCGGCTCAGGTCGTGATCCCAGGATCGGGGATCGAATGCCCTGCGAGGAGCCTGCTTCTCCCTCTGCCTATGTCTCTGCCTCTCTCTCTCAGTCGGTGTCTCTCATAAATAAACAAACCTTAAAAAAAAAAAAGGGTCTGAGATAGGAACAGATAAGGGAGGGACACTGTGAACTCACTTCTGCCTGAAACCTTCAAGGGCAGAGGAGTGTTCATGAGGCTCTGAGGCAGAGGAGAAGCCCTGATGACCTCTGGAAGGGCCTGACCATCGGGGGGTTGTGCGATGTCACTCTCACTCTCCAGATCCTCTGCCCCTTTGCAAGGGCCGAGAAGCAATAATACGGGATGCCCAGCTGACACCCCGAGGCCTCACCCTACCCCACTAGGCTAGGCTCAGGCTCCCATCAGCATCACACATGGGCCACCGCCCCCTAGAAGGGCTAGGGCAGCAGCTATGCCCCACCACGCCTGTCCGTCAGCATGATCAACCAGCGCAGTGATGAGCAGCGCTAGGGAGCTGGGAAGGACCGGGAGCCCAGTAAATGGAGCCCTGGCAATGTGGGGTATAACCAGGAATGTCATCCTGCCTTGGAGGGACATCTGGTCAAGGGAGACGGAGGGGTCACCAGCATGCACACACACACACACACACACACACACACAGGGCTTCCTGGCTGCCCCAGTGATGGGGAAGAAGGGCTGGGATGCGGCCTTAGGGTACATTTTGAGTTGCCCAAACACGGAGTGCCCCAGGTGGAGGCACGTAAGACACCGGCATTATAATCCAAACCCTGCACAGCAAACAAACCTGAGGAGGCTGCATCCGTCCCAGTTCCCAAACAGGGAGGGAGGTTGGGATTAAGCAGGTAGCCCAGAGCAAGATTATCTAGCCCCTAGTGGCCCCAAATGTCTCCTTGTCCTCCTCTTCCTCCTTGGAGAAACCTAGTGCCCACACCTATGCCAGGCCTAGTGGTTCCGTGACAGACGCCTCATCCGGAACAAGCACCTGCCTTCCCGACCCTCTGGGTCAGCTGCCCACCTGCAAGACCCACTGGAGGGGGTCAGCTGCCCACCTGCAAGACCCACTGGAGGCAGAGAACGCAGGGGGAGGGGCCAGCTGCCCACATCACCTGCAGGTCAGTCCTTGCTCTGCTTGGGCCTTCCCGGGTTCAGAGGGCCCCCTCCGTCCTGCCTACAGAGGTGGGTGACAACGCGGCGGCTACCCTGGGACACGGTCAACTCTGGACCAGCTCGGGGGAGGTCCGTCCTTTCAGCGCCCCCCCCCCCACCGCAGCACTCCGGGCCCTACCTGGGCGGCTCCTACACCTCACCTGAACCGCTTGCCCTCGCGAGGGGCGAGTCGCGTCCCACGGGCGCCTCCTCCCAAGGCCACCAGAGGCCCAGGACCTGCCTCGGCCCAGGCCCAGCTCGGGGCCGCCCCTCCCCGCTGCGGGCTGCCGGCTTCCCGGCGCGGCTCCCGGCTCCCGGCTCCCGGCTCCCGGCTCCCTACCTGTCTCAGGTGAGCCGGCTCTGCCCGCCACCGCCTCCCGCCCCCCCGCCGCCCCGCGGCGCCCTACCTGACGCGGCGGCCGCCCGCTCTCGGCGCGGACCGAGGCCCCGGGCTCCCGGCGCTCGGCCGGGGCCGGGGGGCTCCCCGGGGGCTGGGGGCCGCAGGGGGGCCCGGGCTCCAGCGCCTCGCAGCACACCAGGCTCACGGTGCAGCCCATCCGGCCGGGCGCCCGGCGGGGGGGGGCGGGGACGCGGGCGCGGGGAGGGGGCGCGGGGGGAGCCGGCCCGCCCCCCGCCCCGGCCACCGCGGGGCCCTCGGGGCGCCTCGCCCGTCCGGGGGGTGGCGACGCCCCCGGCGCGCCCCCGCCCGAGCCTCCGGGGCCCGCGCCGCCCGCCAGCCGCCGAGTGCCGGCCGGGCGAGGGGTTGGCGACGCGGGGCCCGGGCTGCGGGGGGCGGGGGAGCCCCGGGGGCGCGGGCGGGGGCGGGGCTGCGGGGGCCCCGGGGGCGCGGGCGGGGGCGGGGCTGGGGGGCGGGACCCCGGGGGCGCGGGCGGGGGCGGGGCTGGGGGGCGGGACCCCGGGGGCGCGGGCGGGGGCGGGGCTGCGGGGGCCCCGGGGGCGCGGGCGGGGGCGGGGCTGGGGGGCGGGACCCCGGGGGCGGGGGCGGGGCTGCGGGGGCCCCGGGGGCGCGGGCGGGGGCGGGGCTGGGGGCGGGACCCCGGGGGCACGGGCTAGCGGAGGCGGGAGCCCCGGGGATGGAGGACGGGCTGGGTCGGGGGAGCGGGGCCCCGGGGCCGCGGGCTGGCGGGGGGGGCGGGAGCCCCCGGGGCGCCGGCGGGGGCGAGGCTGCGGGGGCCCGGGGGCGCCGGCGGCGACCTGCCGGGTCTGGGAGGGCGAGCAGCAGACCGACGGCGGCGGGGGCGGGGGGGCGGGAGGAGGAGGCAGGTAAGGCGAGAGCGCGGCAGAGCGCGGGGCACGGGGCACCCGGGCACCGACGGGGGCCGGAGGCTCCTCGGGGCACCGAGTCCCAGGCGGGGAGAGCGGGGCAGGAAGTGGCGGCGGGAGGGCAGAGCCGGGCTGGGCCACCGCGGGTGCCACTGTTGAGGTCGCCGAGGTCTGGGAGCCGGAGCGCGCCCCTCTGCTCGCCCGCGCCCGGCCTCGGCCCCCCCGCGCACCCAGACCCGGACCGCGAGCCCCAGCCGGCCCCGCGGGGGAGCCTCGCGGAGGCGGAGCACAGCGGGCTGGGAGGGCCCCCCAGCCGCCCGGCCCCGGATCCCAGCCTTCACCGTGGCTTCTCTCGCAGTCTTTTAGCGGGGAGCAGCCGGGGCGGGCAGGATGGCCCCGGTGACCAGGCACTAAGGTGGGGAGGAGGGGGGAGACACATGGGCGGGGGCGGGGGGCCCGGGGGGCTGTCCTCCTCCCCACCTGCACCGCGCTCCCGGGAGAGACTGGAGACCCGCGGAGGATCCGGGAGCCGCAGTCACAGCCTCATTGTGCCACCTGGTGGGGACAAGGAAGAGAAACAAGAGCAAGTGACACACGCACCCCTCAACCACCCCCCTCCAATGAGAAGCTGGGGAAGGAAACTTGCATTTGGGCAAATGCTGCTGTCACTCAGGGTGAGCTGGCTTTTGGCCAACAAGTGCATCTACCACCAGGTCTGCCTGAGGGGTACCAACCCCCAGCCCACCCATTGGGCCCTGGCACCCTGGACCTGCCCCTCCCACTTCTCCCCCTCCCCTCTGCACCCCCGCCCCCAGTTTTGTGCTCCTCCTGCTCTGAGCAGGGGTTCCCCCTCCAGGGTGCTGGGCTGGGCCTGAGTCACCTCCCAGGCGGCACTCTGGGAAAGGCTGTGCAGGACGCAAGTGGCCACTCTCCAGGCCTTCCCAGGTGAGTAGCAGGGAAGGGGTCTAGGGTGGCAATGCCAGGAGCGGGGGGCAGAGGTTCTTGGACAGAAAAGGGAGAGCAGAGGAGGTACATCTAGGTGGTCATAGATTTTGTAGAGCATCTGGACTGGAAGGGGATACAGAGACCCTCCGTCTGTGCCTGGGTCTACCGATGGGGAAACTGAGGCCCAGAAAAGCAAAAGGTCATGCAGTGAGTTAGCAGGGCCAGGGCAAAGACCCAGGTATCTCTCTCTCTCTCTCTCTCTCTTTTTAAGATTGTATTTATTTATTCATGAGAGACACAGAGAGAGAGGCAGAGACATAAGCAGAGGGAGAATTCGATTCTGGAACCCCAGAATCACGCCCTGAGCAGAAGGCCGATGCTCAACCACTGAGCCACCCAGGAGTCCTGAGACCCAGGTCTCTTAACTCCCAGCTCAGTGTTTCCTGAACACCATCCTGCCCGTCCACCCCCCTTTACCTTCTCTCCTCCCCCCGCCCCACTGTGTCCCCTGCTTCTTCACTCCCACCCACCCCTGAAATTCCAGCAACAGCAGCACCCGGGTTTCCCATGCCTGGTCTTTACTCTGTTACATCAGGATAAGCCCCTGGGGGGATCCCTGGGTCGCTCAGCGGTTTGGCGCCTGCCTTTGGCCCAGGGCGCGATCCTGGAGACCCGGGATCGAGTCCCACGTCGGGCTCCCGGTGCATGGAGCCTGCTTCTCCCTCTGTCTATGTCTCTACCTCTCTCTCTCTCTCTCTCTCTCTCTCTCTCTGTGACTATCATAAATAAATAAAAATTAAAAAAAACAATTTAAAAAATAAAAGGATAAGCCCCTGGCCCCTAGCGCCCACAGGACTGCTCTCTGAGCCCCAGGACCCACTGGGGTAACAGGCCACAGTTCCCTCGGGAGAGAACCATAGGACTAAAACCAGGTGCCCTGCTCCCCCCACACACCCAGCATTCTGGCCCCATCCCAGCTCTAGGGCCTCATTTTACTTCTGCCTCCCTGTCCTCAAACACACACATTTTCCGCTCAGCTGGGGGCCAGGAAAGGATGAATGTGTGCCTCAAGGATGATGACTGCTCTGGCAAGGCTCCCTGTGGGGCAGAGGGGTGACTTTCCCTCAGCCCAGCGCCCTCATGGCCCGAGCACTAATGGGCCGCTTGTGTCCAGTTGCCCTGTGTGTGAGCACACGGACCAGAGGTCACACTCTAGCTTCTCCACCGAGAGCTTTGTGACATTGGATAAAAGACTCATCTGTCTGTCTGAGCCGCCCTCTCACCGGGTATTCAATGGAGTTAATGACCTCCTAGATTATTACGGGGCCTAAGACGAGGATGTCAGGCGCGGAGCACGGCACCTAGCACCCAGGAACTGCCCATTAGTGAGGGCCACACCATCCCCTTCGCACGCTGGCCTACAAGGAAGAGCTGGTGTGTTTATCCTGCCAGTTAACTCACTGTGTGACTCCAGATATATCCCATTCCTGGCCTAGGCTCTGATCCTTTCTTTGTGTGGGGAGACAACTGGGCAGCTGAACCCAGAGGCGCCTTCCTGGCTGGACCTTCGAGAGCCACAAGGAATCACATCACTTTGGAATACTCATGGCAGAGGAGGGGGCCATCCTCACCAGGAACCTGAAAGGTGAATGTGTCCCGAGAGGTTTTCTGGGATGGAATTGAGGGAGAAGGGAGGGGTCTTGGGAGCCCTGCCCTCAGAGCCCTCATGACCTAAGGCTTGATGTCCACCCCCCCTACCCCCCCCCCCCCCCATAGCTGCAGTCTCGGCCATCCTCCAGGACTACGGGGGCCGGCAGCAGCCGGTGACAGATGCCAGTGCCGAGCTGCACAGACTCTGTGGCTGCCTGGAGCAGCTCCTGCAGGTGACCCTCCCCACTGCCCTCCTCCCAGTCCCCTCTCTCCTGGCCCAGATAACCAGGAGGGTTTCCCCAGATACCAAGGAAGAGCTGCCCGCCAGCCTCAGCCGCCTCAGAGTCCGCAAGCCCTTCCTGACATCTGACCTCACTCTTGGTGGTTGTCACTGCAGCCTAGGAAGTGAGGTGGGGCCAGGTTGGGGCAGGGTGAGGAGGGGGCAGGGGTGGGGAGGGCAGCCACCGGGCTCTGAGGACTGATGTTTCAGAGGCAAGGTGTCCTAGGCCTGGCTCTTCCTGCTGCTGGCACTTTTGTTGAGCACCTACCATTGGCCAGGCTAAGCCCTTCTCATGCCCCATCCTACTAAATTCTCAAGGACCTCCTGAGATGCTTGATGACCCTACCACCCCCACATACACACACGTAGCCTTCCTAGTCCTTTGTGTGTTATGCACATGCGTGGTGTGAGTGTACCTGTGTGCACACATGAGGTGTGTCAGGTGCATACAGGGTGTGTCAGTCTACCCCTCATGTGCTGCACTCCAGTCCCACTGGCCTCCTTGATCTCCCTAGGCACACCAGGAGTGCACCTACCTCAGGGCCTTTGCACTTGCTATTGCCGCCGCCTGCACTGTTCTTCCCCCAGAAATCTGGATGGCACAATTTCTCATTTCCTTCAGATCTGGACTTGAGTGGTATCTCCTGGGTGAGGCTCTCTCTAGCCACTCTAATCTAAATTTTTAAAACACACACACCTCCCTAATCATACCCACATGGGCCTACACACCACAAATACACACCACAAATACACACCACACACACCACCACGTACATACGTGTGTGCACATACCACGAACTTTCTATCCTCTTTCCCTGCTTTATTGTTCTCCTTGGCAGGCAGCGCTAACATAACAGATGTTTTACTGACTCAGTGTGTTCGCTGTCTAACTCCACTACCAAGTGTATGCCCATGAGGTCAGTTTGTTCATCGCTGAATTCCCAGGGCACAGAACAAAGTCTGGCACAAAGCAAGTGCTCAACAAGTACTATTGGAATGATTGAATGGAACACCAAAGGCTCAGAGAGGCCCAGCACCTTGCTCGTGGTCACACAGCCCGTCAGGGCGGAGCCAGGCCCATCTACTGTAGCCCTTTCCTCTCTCAGCGTGCTGGAAGGCAAGGCCACTTCTGGGAGGAAACATCTCTATGCTTTCCTGTCCCTCATCTCGCTCCCAGTTTGACCAGAAAGAGCAGAAGAGCTTCCTGAGGCCTCGGAAGGATTACTGGGACTTCCTCTGCACCGCCCTGTGGCGGCAGCGGGGTGGCACGGAGCCGGTCCACTTCGTTCACTCACAGGACAAGGTGTCCAGAGCCAGGTGGTAGGGTGGCTGGCCTCAGCATCAGGGGGTCCTGTCATCGGGCCCTTGGTGGGGAAGGCCTCCGGGGGCCTCTTTCTCACCCATCCCTGCCCCACGGACCACAGACCCCTCACCTGGTCCTCACATCTCATTAGCCCTGCCCTCAGCATCCCTCCGGCCACCTCTTTCCTCCCATGACGATACAAGTTCCCATTTCGTCGGTCTGTGCTGGCTGAGTGCCCCCCAGCCCCCGGCCCCCCACCATTCGCCCCCTATGCACCCCGCAGCTGAAGACTCCTCTGGCAAAAGGCCGCGCTCTCATCCGCTTCTGCCTGGCCCAGGGACAGCTGGCCGAGTCCCTGCAGCTCTGCCTCCTGAACACAGAGCTCACCAGGTGAGGCTGTTGGGACGTGCTCCTCCTGACACCCTCGGAGCCCACTGTCCCTCCCTTGTGCAAGATGCCTCTCTCCCCGCCCCCCTGCCCCAGATGGAGGGTGACTATCAAGAGCAACTAAATTGAGAGCCATGAGGGAAAAATCAAGGAAGAAAGAGCAAGGGGGGCGGCCAGAACATAGGAGTCCCTGTAGCACCATGAAGCTGAAGCCTCCTGCTCCCCGAGGGCCACACCCTTGCCTTGGGAACCATGCCACGTTGTGCACAGCGGAGGCAGATTCTCGGGGTGGTGGGGGCAGCAATAGCACCAAGGCCAAAGGCCAAGGCTGCCGCTCACTATTAACACAGGGAATGGTATGGCCCCCGGAGCCCTCTGGTGTGCCCCGAACTCCGGGAAGACCTCCTGGACGCTCTCTACACTCTCAATGCGGTGGCCTTTGACTTGGACCTGCAGTGGCCAAACCTAGACGAAGCCTGGCCCATGTTCTCAGAGTGAGTGGGTCCTGCGTGGAGGGAAGCCTGTCTCCAGTGCCTCACTGACGTTGACCACCACCCACCCACCAGTGAGCTCCAAATTCGGCCTCTGGTACCATCAGTTCACCTCCCCTTCTTGCAGTCCGAGGCCCCGGTTCCCCACCTCCCCAGGCATCTGTTTGCCCAGTGTAATCCCGCCACTTTGCATGGTGCTGCATACAGGACACACTCCGAAGGAGTTGTTGGAGGGTCAGAAAGATAAACCCATGGCGGGTGTCAGCATGAGTGGCTGGGGGGGGTGCGTGCGTGGATGGAGAGGGGCATGCATCCACGAGGATGAGGGCGGAAGGTGGGAGGGGTAGCACGGTGAATGGGGGGTTGGAAAGATGGGATGTCCTGCAGCTGAGCACCAAGGCCACTGCCGGAGAGTGCCCCCCCCGGCCCCCCCTTTCACTGCAGGTCCTGTGGCTCCAGCGCCAGGACCCAGGGAAGAAGACCCAGAAAAGACCAAAGATGCCCTGAAGCAGGTGCCTCTGCCCAACTTCACTCTGAGTTGCCTCCTCTCCATCTCTGTTGGGCCCCCCAAGGATGAGCAGTCACAAGCAGATAGACGCCAGCGTGTAGACCTGAGGACTGGGAAGCCACAGGAGAAGGAAGGGCTCATATTCCCGAGTTGGTGAGGGTATTGGGGAGAGAAGGGGACCATTGGCACCCTACGCGGGAGCCAGGGAACCCAGGGAAAGGGGGCAGGGGGAGGGTAACCAGAAGCATGAAGGATGCACACCAGGGAACAGCCTCCATGTGACAATTTGCAAACATCTCAGTTCAGTTCAGGAAGCAACTGAAGAGCCAGGTTTCTGGGTTCAAATCCCAGTTCTGCCCCTAATAACCAAGGTCCCTGGCAAGTGGTCGTGAGGATGCTTTGAGACAGACCTCGTGTAGCACAGAGCACGGCCCCTGGCCACATGCTCTCCAAGTGGTGGCTTGTGGCTCTTCTGGTCCCCAGTCTCGCTTTGCACCCCATTAGCTTCCAGGCACCAGGTACAGAAACCATGAGGACACAGCCTCCGACCAGAAGGGGGAGTCCGTCGCAATACAACCTGTCAAGCGCGGTGATGCGGATGTGCACAGAAGAACGTGGGAGCACAGAGAAGGCTGCCTGAGAGAGGTGACTCTTGGCTCTGTGGGTCTCTAAGCTTTCACCACAACCCTACGAGGCAGACGTTATTATTCCCATTTTACAGACAAGAAAACTGAGACACAGAGAAGTTCAGGGGGCAGGGTCAGAGGAGAGGGTGGGAAGAACTTCGTGGAAGGCAGATCGATGCAGAAGGCGCAGGGGAAGGAGGGAGGGAGGGAGGAGAGGAAAGAACAGGG
This sequence comes from Vulpes lagopus, assembly GCF_018345385.1. Taxonomy (NCBI): domain Eukaryota; kingdom Metazoa; phylum Chordata; class Mammalia; order Carnivora; family Canidae; genus Vulpes; species Vulpes lagopus. The sequence goes on from NC_054845.1 coordinate 24,925,846, forward strand.
AGAAACACCACCGCTCCCTGACCAGACCACAGCTCGGCCGGATCCGCCTGGGGCGATGGGAACATTCCGATTCCGGGGCCTGGACCCCAATCTCCTGACTCAATTCCCTGAGAGTTAGCAAGTTCCTTGGTGAAGGTCTGTGGCCCCTTCTACGCACCCGGTTGGTGAATTGGTTGTGAGGGGGCTTTGGGGGCTTCTCTGCAGATCTCAGCCGCACATGGGGACCCCACAGGAGTCCAGCCAGAGGAGCCGCACACTAGCCACGCCGGCTGTCGGCGAGATGCGCCCAGGGAAGACTGGTTAGCTGCACCCCCCAGGTCGCAGCAACACAGGCATCTTCGTCCCTCCATGGAAAAGAAGAGAGAAGATCCCAGGAGCCTCGGGCCCCCCCAGAGCATGTGGGAACCAGAGGGGGAGGAGCTTCAGGGAGCCCCAAGAACAGGATTCTGCCTGGAGAACTCAACACCCAGCGTCCAGGGACAAGGGGAGCAGGCCGAGGGAGCTCCGAAGGAGGTGATAGGGACAGAGGCTGAGGACAGAGGGGTCCTACCTGGTGCAGAGGGGATACCTAAAGGGGGAGCAGAGTGGGGTCATGTCCATAGGCTGCCGGCCTCCAGCCCCACAGGGACAATAGAGGACACGATGCCAGGGAGCCGGCAGGAGCTGGAGGTGCCTAGCCTTCCGGGGGACCCTCGGGTCCTACTACGAGACCTGGGAGCAGAGGAAGACGCTGCCCCAGAGAGACCACAAGGGGAAACAGGAGTGACCACTGTGACCAGGAGGAAGGAACAGGCAGCGATGGCCTTGCAGGATGTGGTCAAGGTGAGAGCAGCTGAGCTCCCTCTCGCACCTGGCCCACGGGTGGGAGCCTTCCTGGTAGTAGGGGGCAGGCCTTGCAGCCGCCAGATCAGTTCTGATTGGTCCGCACAGGATGATTATTCTCCCAGGAGGTCTTACCATGGCCAGTGCCAGGTCCACTCCATTCATCATCAGTCCTACCTGCCTGGCTCCTGCGGGCACTTGGGTCTGAGACCCCTCCCCAGCAGGTCTTCGGGGCAGCCAGCTCCCTGCTCTTGTAGCTGCTTCTCCTGGAGATCACCAACATCGATTTCGGGCCTTCCTTCAGCCTCCTCTCTGGCCAGAGCCTTCATGCCCAGCCTCCCCACCCCCCCTGAGCTCTACAACTTTCATCTCTCAGCAAAGGACAGAGTAGTGGCTCCAGGCTCACCAGCAGTAGAGCCGGGCATCTGCTCCCAACGCTGTCCCCCAGCCCTGCCCTCCACCCCAGGGCTGTCTCTCCTGGCCTGGGGTCTCACAGGGATGTTTATCCAGTCAGACCTGGGGGCTGGGATCTCTGCCCTTCTCCATCAGCTTCCCTCTCCCTCCCTTTACCTCCCACCCCCAAGAGCCTGAGACATGGGCTCCAGAAGACTAAGGAGCAGGCCCAGCATCTGGAGCAGCTGCTGAAGGAGCGGGAAGGGGAATTGAAGACACTGCAGGAGCAGCTCAGCAGGTAACCTTGGCAACGGAGCACATAACAGGGGAGGCAGGGAGGCCACTGGGTGGAGGCCCCCCCCCAGCTCCTGCTCCTCCTTCCTGGGTCACCCCAGCAGGCATCTTCTGAGTGCCTCCCATGCTGGGCACAACCTCAGGATGCTGAGGCATCAGGGCAGCACACCTGGGGCTCCCCGAGGAGCTCCCACTCCCCCCACCGTGCCAGCCCCTCCCTCTCTGGTGTCTCCAAGAGCCTCCTGTCCCAGCCTCCCTCCCCTCCCACACTCACCTCAGCCCCTCTGCTGCTGCTCCCCTTCCCTCTCCGCAAGCCAGCCTCCCTCCCTGCCCCTCTGCACCCTTGCCCTTTGGTCCCCACCTTTCCCCTGTCTGCTTGTCTCTCACTTTCTGCTCCCTGTTGCAGCATCTCTTTCACCCTATTCAGTCACAGCCCTCATCGCAACCATCACGTACTGAGCATTTACTATGTCCCTGGCACTGTTCTAGGCATTTCCTTTTAACGAACTTGTGAGGTAGGTTCTCTAAGGATCTCCATGTTCTAGATAAGGAAACTGAGTCTCAAAGGCCCCACACAATTGCCCCAATGTCTCCCGTCAGTGGAGGAGATGAGGTCTGCACCCCGGCAGCTGGCTGCACAATCAGTGGGCTTACACACAGGCGCTCAGCCAATACCTGGCCTCTGTCTCTCCTACTCAGCACCTCTCACCACCCAGCGTCTTTGCCTTCCCATCATCACGTTAACTCAAGAGCCCGGAGCACACTCTCTCAGCGGCTGAGTTTCTCCTTCATAATTTTTTCAACTATCTCCGCCATGCAAAGGTCTTCCTTGGCCTGACTCCGCCTCTCTGGGTCTCGCTCCCTTGGCCCCTGTGTGCCTAGTGTGCTCACCTGGCTCTGTCTCTCGCACACGCTGACCTTCGCCCCCCGGGGCCCGGGAGGCACCAGCCCGAACCCCATGGGAGCCCGGGGAGCTGTGTCTCAGACTGAATCACCGGCCAGTTCACTGTCTCTGCTCAAAAGGCTGAGAGAGGCTGTGGGCCCAGAAACCAACCCCATAAAAGGCCCCCAGGGCTCCTCCCTCCAGATGCTCAGCTGAGCCTGGCAGTTTGGACAGGGAAGAGTCCCATGATCCAGGCCCCAGGTGAAGGCAGGGGCCTTGCCCACCCAGGGACCTTCTCTGGAAATCCAGACGGGCTGGAGGGAGCAGCTGGGAGGCTCCGAGGAGACCACCGGACCCAGGCTGCTCCCTTGGCGGGGAGACCTTGTCTCACAGGCCGCTGTCCTGCCACCCATCCTCCCACAGACCCTCTGTCGGCCTACTCTGTGCCAGCCCTGTCCTGTGTGCCGGAAATCCTCTTGTGGGCCACACAGACCGATCCCTGGCCTCGTGGAGCTTACCTTCTAGTGGGGAGGCAATCGATGAACCCGATAATCACAGTGTCCCATGTGACAAGCTCTAAGAAGAAAAAAAATGGAGCAGGGAAAGGGAATGGACGTGTCAAGGGGTGATGTTAAACACGGCTGCTTGGCCTGGGACCTCCCTGAGAAAGCATGTGTGAGAAAGACCTGAAGGAAGCGAGGGATAAGCCATTTGGGTATGTGGTGGAAGAATGTTCTAGACAGAGGAGCAGCAAGAGTAAGAGCCCGAGGAGGGAACAGGCCTGGCAGGTCCGAGGGCTGTCACTGAGGCTCAGTGCAGTAAAGGAGGGAGAGAGGTAGGGGCAGGCCACGCGCTAACAGGAGACCCTCGCAGGTCGCCAGAAGGACCTTGGCTTTGACTCAGAGAGAGAGGAAGCATCGCGAGTTCTGAGCAGAGGAGGGACAAGACGAGCTGTTTGCTTTAGTGTTAAGTACATTTGCTTTTTTTTTTTTTTTTCAACAATTCGATGGCTTTGAGTGTATTCATAAAATTGTGCCTCGGTCACCACCCAAAGAGAAGCCCTGTACCATTAGCCACTGCCCGTTTTCTCCCATCCCCCCAGCCCTGTGCAGGCCCTAATCTGTCCCCATAGCCGTGCCTATTCTGGACTGATCTGTGCTCTCAAGGGCTCGCGGCTCCTGCTCCGTGGAGCTAGTGTGTAAGGAAGCAGGGACGCTGATGAGGAAGGGGAAGGCAAGGGAGCCCCCAGATGCTCTGGCAGAGAGGCTGCGGGATTCTGGATCAGCTGTGAGGCCGGGCTTCCTGGTGGGGGAGAGAAAGACGGAAGTCAAGAATGACTCTTCATTTTCCAGCCTGACCAGCTGGAAGGCTGCAGTCCCAGCTGACGGTCTGCCGTGGCGGGGCAGGCTTGTGGGGGAGTTGCAGGAGTTGAGGTGAGAATATATTAAGTTTGAGATGCCCGTTGGACGTGCAAGTGGAGCCGTTGGGCAGACAGCAGGGTGTGGAGCTCGGAGGAGACGCACAGGCCGGGGACCTGCTGCGGAGTCAGAATGCAGAGAGCGGGAACTTGTGTTCCTGGGGCTGGGAGGAGGATGCGCTCCCCTGCCTCTTGGGATCCAGGGAACTCAGGAGGAGCGTGTCACTTCAGGGGTCCCCGGCATCCATCTGGGATTGGCTGCATCACCACCACCAGACCAAAGTGCCACGGGGCCCACTGAGTCAGCCAGCAACACTGTTGTGCTTCTACTGAGGCCATGAGCGGGGACCTGAGGAGACAGGCAGTAGATCAACAGATAGAAATAGGCTGTCAGCTAGTCATGGGTGCTATGGAAAAACATCAGTCCGGGAAAGGGGACAGAGACAGAAGAGTCACCTAGACTTAGAGCTGCAGGCTTCCTCTCTGAGGAGGTGACAGTTGAGCAGAAGCCCCAATGACTGGGAAAACTGGACCATGCAAATATCGTAGGAGGAGTGCTCCAGGCAGGGGGCCCAGCAAGTGCACTTGGGGACACGCGGGCCCGTGTGGCTGGAGCAGAAGGAGACCCCCGTGTGCTATGGAAGGCTAGAGCAGAGTCTTGAGCAGGAGGTGGGGGTTCCCATGGGGTTCAGGATTGCTTTGTCTGTGGTGTGGAGGATAGAGTGAAGGTGGGCAGGGGCGCAGCCCACGGGTGCAGAGCCCCAGGCTGGATGCATACGGGAGACCTAGCGGACCAGCCAAGCATCAGGCCCCAGCAGACCAACGGGGGCTAAGAAAATATGCTTGGAACTGGGCTAGGTGGCATCCAATACCCACTCCCCAGCTTTTGAGCCTTGGCACCTTGGGAAACTGGCCTTCCCTCTCTGGCCTCTGGTCCCTGATTTGCAGAAGGAGATGGTTGGATCTTTAAAGTTCCTCCTTCCAGCCCAGATGCTCTGTGAGACCATCTTTCCAAGCAGGTAGGTTTCCTCTGCCCCTGGAGGGACTAACGTGACTAAGTCACGTATGACTGGAAGAGGTCCTCAGATGGGGAGATAGGCAAACATCACACTTCTCCCCCACCCTCACCCTCCACTGAACTCCTTTGAGGCAGACCAGCCCCTTAGGACCAATCCTAAGGATTGGTCCCTGCTCCCACCTGCTGCCCACTCAGCACTGGTGCCATAAACCCCTGGCGACCAGGGCCCTGCATGGACAAAAATGCAGAGGCAGAAAAGTATGGCTTGACAGGCCTGCATCCAGATCTCTGCTCCCTCCACTTACCAAGCTGTGTGACTGTAGGCAAAGTGTGATCTCCTCCCTGAAGCTCTATTTTCTTTCCTGTAAAATGGTGATCATACTAGCTGCCCATGAATTTGTGAAAATTAAATGAAACTGGGCTATAAAGCACTGGGCTCAGGGGCTGGCATATAGTAGGTGTTCAATACACTCAAATTCCTTCCATGCCCCCCTCACTGCTCCCACACCAGCAGTGTCTATCAGCCCCTGCTTGAAATATGCTGGTGATTTTCTTTTTTTTTTTTTCTTTTTTTTAAAAGATTTTATTTAGGGACATCTGGGTGGCTCAGCGGTTGAGCATCTGCCTTTGACTAAGGTCATGACCCCAGGATCCTGGGATCGAATCTCATGTCGAGTTCCCTGCAGGGAACTCCCTCTGCCTATATCTCTGCCTCTCTCTGTGTCTCTTATGAGTAAATAAATAAAAATATTTTTAAAAAAGATTTTTATTTATTTACTTGAGAGAGAGTGAGCACAAGCGGGGTGGGGGGGGGGGACAGAGGAAGAGGGAGAAGCAGATTCCCCACTGAGCAGGGAGCTGACACGGGGCTCAATCCCAGGACCCGAGGCTCATGACCTTAGTCAACGGCAGACGCTTACCCGACTAAGCCACTCAGACGCCCCACTTCAATGGCTTTCAATTGCATTGAGATTAAAGTCCACTACTCCTGGGGCCAGGGAGGGAGACATCAGGCCCTGTATCCTTCCCACCTCATCTCTTGCCTGCCCCTACCTCCTGCCCTTCCTGATATTTCACCTTCCCTTGCCTTCTTTCAGTTCCTCAAACAAACCACGTTCGTGCCAACTTGCGGACCTTTGCATGTGTCCTTCACTGGCTCTACATGGCTGACTTTTCACCCCCTAGATCTGCTGAAAAGTCACCTTGTCTCAGGAGTCTCTCCCGAGGACCCTCTCAAGTCTGACCCCCCTCCTGTATCTTGGTCATAAGCTTCACTTCACTATCTTACTAGCCTATCACCTGCTTTGACCCCTGCCCCAAACACCCTAAGCTCTATCGGGAGCCATATGCACTTCTCTCTCTCTCTCTCTCTCTCTCTCTCTTTTGTATATTTTTTTATTGGAGTTCGATTTGCCAACATATAGCATAATACCCAGTGCTCATCCCCTCAAGTGCCCCCTCAGTGCCCACACCCAGTCACCCCATCTCCCCATCCACTTCCCTTTGTACCACCCCTTGTTCGTTTCCCAGAGTCAGGAGTCTTTATGTTCTGTCTCCCTCTCTGATATTTCCCACTCATTTTCTCTCCTTTCCCCTATGATCCCTTTCACTATTTTTTATATTCCCTGAATGAATGAGACCATGTTTGTCCTTCTCTGATTGACTTACTTCACTCAGCATAATACCCTCCAGGTCCATCCACGTCGAAGCAAATGGTGGGTATTTGTCGTTTCTAATGGCTGAGGAATATTCCATTGTATACATAGACCACAGCTTCTCTATCCATTCATCTGTCGATGGACACCGAGGTTCCTCCTACAGTGTGGGTATTGTGGACATTGCTGCTAGAAACATCGGGGTGGACGTGCCCCGGTGTTTCACTGCATCTGTATCTTTGGGGTAAATCCCCAGCAGTGCAATTGCTGGGTCGTAGGGCAGGTCTATTTTTAACTCTTTGAGGAACCTCCACACAGTTTTCCAGAGTGGCTGCAGCAGTTCACATTCCCACCAACAGTGCAGGAGGGTTCCCCTTTCTCCGCATCCTCTCCAACATTTGTGGTTTCCTGCCTTGTTAATTTTCCCCATTCTCACTGGTGTGACGTGGTATCTCATTGTGGTTTTGATTTGTATTTCCCTGATGGCCAGTGATGCGGAGCATTTTCTCATGTGCTTGTTGGCCATGTCTGTGTCTTCTTCTGCATATGCACTTCTCTATTCCCACCACCTCAAACAGCCATTGGCACCCCATAGGTGTTTAATAAATGTTCCCTCCCACTCAAAGACACCCCCGTAAGCACAATGCTCACTCACATCAGGGCCAGCACCAGCCACGCCAAAGGCCCTGGAATCAGAGCACAAGTAAACTAGCTCAGGAAAATGAAACATCGGTACTAAGAAGTAAGGAGACTGAAGACCAGAATGTTCATTAAAAGTCAGACCACGGCCCTGAGCACAGGGACACCCTTCCTTAAGGCTGCAGGGACTGACTGGTCTTTCAGAATTTCCATGGGGATCTGTGGCTGGTTTGATTTTAAGCTCCCCCACCCCACCCAGCTTTCTTCTCTGAGGCGTGCTACATGGCGGCACTGGAAAAACTCATAATTCAGTTCGTTGTCAAGCCTCTTGCAAGTCTCAAACACACTGAAGCCCAGGGATGTGGCCACACACACACACATCTGAGGTCACAGGATGTGTACCCCGCCTTTGCAACACCCTCCTATCTGAGTGATGGAGGGAGTGACTAGAACCCAGGGCGGGGACCTTATTTCCAGTCCAGTAGATTTCTTGGAACTTTCTAGGAAGCCATCAAAGACAGAAGAGGCAAGAATAGAGCTGAGGAGATGCCAAGCCCAAATTGAAACAAAAATCTAAGAAAGCCATATGTTTAATATTGCTTTTTTAACTGAAAATACAATGTATTATAATGTTTCAGAATATTTTAGAACCTAAAAATTACCCCAAGCCCTACACCACTTACCTCCCTCCCAAACCAGTAATTGTTCTCAGCTGGGTAAAAAAAAGCCCATCCAGCCTGGGTCCCCAGACACCCCCCTTCCCTCCAGAGAGCTGCCACAATTGTGAGCATGCCCTTCAAGAAAAATTACATTTTAAAATGGAAATGTTAAAAAAGAAAAGAAATGAAATGCACATGGAAATGTTGGCTCATCCTCTCTAAGGGAACACATGAGGCTACATACACCCTGTTTTCATTCCTCTGAACAGTTGGTAAGGAGTCAGCCTATAGATGTCATGCTCTACAGCACTCAGCTCGTTGTGTATGGTGCTATGTGTTATGTGTGTGTGAGTATGTGTGGCATAGGAGGGTGTGGGGAGGTGTGGAGAATGTGTGGCGTATGTGTGTATATGTGACTGTGTGTGTGTGTTGTGTGTGGTGTGTATATGTGTAGTGTGTACAGTGTGTGTGGCCTATGGTGTGTATGTTGTGTGTGTGATGTGTGTGTATGGTATGTGGTATATGTGTTGTGTATTGTGTGTAGATATGGTGTGTTGCAAGTGTATGCAGTGTGAGATCAGTATGTAGTGTGTGGTTATGTGTGTTATATGGTGTGTATGGTGTGTTGTGACTTGTGTGGATGGTGTTGGTGTTCTGTGTTGTGTGTGTGTATATGTGGCGTGTGTGACATGGGGGGCTGTGAGGGCGTGAAGTACATGTGCAGTACGTGTGTGTCTGTGAGCATGTGTGTCGCTAGTGTGTGTGTGTGTGTGGTGTGTACGGTGTGTGTGCGCACACCAGCTGTAGGAGGCTCCCTGTCAGGTAGAGGCCTGGCTGGAGCAGCCATGCTGAGAGCTGAGCCCTCCTCCCCTGCCCAGGTGTCAGGAAGACAGGGCCCGGCTGCAGACAGAGCTGGAGCAGAAGCAGCAGGAGGCCGAGAGGAGGGACGCCAAGTACGAGAAGGAGCTTGGAGGGCAGCGGGACCTGGTCCGTGCCATGAAGATGAGGGTGCTAGAGCTGGTCCGGTAAGGGCAGCCACGGGGGGCAGGAGTGCGGGTTGGGGTGGCGTGGGATGCAGAGACGGGAATGAAGATTCTACTCCACTAAAAACTATCAAGCCGGGTTCTGAACCCTTTATGTACCCTGACTCTTCTCCTTCCTTTAGTCATCCCAGCTGTTCTCATTCTATAGATGAAGAAACTAAGGCCCAGAGAGGCTGACTAGGCCACCAAGGACACACAGCAAATGAATTGCATGGCGTCCACTGGCTGTAAGGCACGCCACCACTGCAAACCCCCCACACACACACATACACACACCTACTAAGGTTAGGGGAAAGGAAAGGAGCCCATGGATGGAGAAAGGATTGAAAGAAAGGGGAGGTGAGGCAGGAGCTAATGTCCTGTACCTGACTGCCTGCTGGGCTTCCTCGGCCTCTGGGTGGGTCTATGGGCCATCCTGGGTCAGCTGTCCCGGATTCAGAGGCTGAGCGCACCAGGATTGATTCCAAACCACTAAGCCACAGAGGGATGGAGGAGCTTTGTAAAGTCTGGCTTCTGCCCTTCTGGCTAGTGGGGAGCTAGTGTTATACTTTGACCCAGTTCAGGAAGCAGGACACCATTGGACTCAGGTTCCATTAGAATTGGAAGGTCATTGAGGAATCATCTAGGACTAAATCTTCTTGCACAAAATCCAAGTGATATTAAAGATGAGAGAAGGGAGAGGTCAATCTGGAAAGAACAATTTAAGGAATGATCTCCTCCAAGGAGCCGTCAACTGGGAAAAGGGGGGATATAAAAAATTAGCTGTATATCTCACAAAAGAATTTAAGGTAGCCAACGATAAAAGACACAAGTGCCCACACATATGATTGTTAAAGAAAAACAGATGAAATAGAAGAGGAAAAATATATACTCCCGAGGTATTAGGATTAGGGTTAGGGTTAAAACTTAACTCTGAGCATTTTGGCGGGACAATCAAAACTGGAAACAGTTGCCTAAATGTCATCAGGTGTTCCAAGGAAAAATACAGCAGTGCATCAGGAAAGAAAAATGTTTTTCCTTGTGTTAAAGAAACTCATCACAAGATTCCAAACTGCGTAACCTAATGTCCCTTGCAGACGCATCATGGAAAATCTGGCCCTAAGCAAAAATAGGAGAGGAAAGCCACAGAGACTGACTTCTGCATCAGGATGGTAGACTGATAGCACATCACCTATTTTCCATCCAGAAATCTCACTAGAATGATTGTAAAAAAAAAAATTTTTATTAAATAAAACTTGTAATAGAGAGAAAGGTGGAGGGGCCAACCAGAAAAAAAGAGATTTCTGCTAATTTCCAGAAACCAGAAAATGGATGAAAAAAGTAGACACTGGAGTTAGCCCAAGTTAAAACTCAGGGCCAGAGACACCAGGGTCACCAGGAACATTTCAAATGGCAGAAATGAAATGAGAGACAGAAATCGGGAAAATTAACTGTTAAAGTCATTAGAAAGAGCAGTGTACACCCCCCTGCCTCCTTGACTGCAGAATATTAACACCAAGGGGTCTATTTCTGAGGCAAATCATTAAAACATCCTTCTCTAAAAAAGTTAGATGCCCCAAAGAACAATGTGTTCTGGCATTTGTCTGCATAGCAGCTAGCTCCCTGCCCAGTCCTTCCTCAAAGGATGCCACAAGCCAACCGCCCCTGTCCACTACTTGAAGCTTGAGCAACTTAAACATGAAATGGTAACCAGAGATCCCCAGATGTTTGAGAAGAATCTAGAACATAAAAGGAAGAGACAAAGATAAACAAAAAGACAACATCTCCCATGAAACAAGACGCTGTGCAAAGCGACCAGCAAAAGATGAGAAATGTTCTTGGAAATTAAAAATATCTCTCAAAAAATTTTTAATTCATAAGGACTGGAAAAGGAAGAGGAGGCAGTCTCTCAGGACACGGAGTAAAAGGCATGACAAGATGGAATGCACGAGAGAAACAATTGCAAACATAAAGAATCACTCCAGGAGTTTCACTATCTTCTCCAACTGACAATTCCAAAGGAGAGAATAAGATGGAGGAGATTGTCAGATAAAATGATGAGAGACTTTCTCAACTCTGATGGTCACAGGTCTTTAGTGTAAAGATGTCACTGAGTGACCAACACAAGTGAAAGGAAGGGAAAAGCCCACAGATACACACCATTGTGAAATCTCTGTAGAACGAAGATGAGGGCAATATATTCAAACACGTCACTTATAAAAGAAATACAACATGGAAAAGCATGTCAAGAATCAATGGTGCTGGGACGCCTGCATAGCTCAGTCAGTTAAGCATCCAACCCTTTGTCTTGGCTCAGGTCTTGATCTCAGGGTCATGAGTTCAAGCCCCACCTGGGGATCCACGCTGGGTGTGAAGTCTGCTTAAAAAAAAAAAAAAAAAAAAAGGAAAAAGAATCAGTGGTGTCATACTTTCAAGTTCTGAGGAAGGACAAATTTTGGCCTAGAATTCTAGGTCCAGCCAAATTGTGAAGCAAGTAGGGAAGGTGATTCAGGAAGAAAACATTTTTCAGAAAGACAGGTCACAGAAAAAGCAACTCCTACACAGCCTTTCTTGGGAAGTTAATTAAGGATGTGCTTCCGAAAAACAAGGAAGTAAGCCAAGAAAAGAGAAGACGTGGAATTCAGGAAGCAGTCACAGTAACCCAGGGCAGAAGCAAAGGGAATTCCCGAGATGACAAGTGGACAGCAAGCCCAGAGAGTCCAGGCTGTTGCAGAAGTATTGAGGACCCAGGAGGAAGGTCTCTGGGGAGAAAGAGAATCAATAGAACACCTGATATGATGAAGAATTTGTTGGGGAGAGGGAATAATTAGGTGATGCGTAAGGCAAGTCAGTCAAAGAGCAAAGAAAGGCAACTGGAAAGTCCTGGAAAAATAGGAAATTTCCAAGAAAGGGCATGTTTAAGACCCATCTGAACTCTCCCTGAAGCAATATGCTTAATATTGTCTGATAATGTAAATACTATTAATTGATTTTTTTTAAATGTTAGAATCAACCTAAAAAAAAAAACACAGAAAACAATTGCAATTGTAGAACAAACGTGAAGGTCATCATCTAAACAATATTAAGTATAGAATAGAATCCAAGAGAACTTTCTGTGAAGATGGAGATGTTCTATAACTTTGCCCTATCCGATATGGTGGCTACCAGTCACACCTAGCGACTGAGCACTTCTGATGCGTCTGAGGAACTAACGTTCTAATCTTAGTGAATTTTTTTTAAATTTTTTTAATTTATGATAGTCACACAGAGAGAGAGAGAGGCAGAGACACAGGCAGAGGGAGATGCAGGCTCCATGCACCGGGAGCCCGACGCGGGACTCGATCCCGGGTCTCCAGGATCACGCCCTGGGCCAAAGGCAGGCGCTAAACCGCTGTGCCACCCAGGGATCCCTAATCTTAGTGAATTTTTGTTGAATTAAATACAAGTTTAAGTAGCCACACGTGGCTAGTGGCTACCATATTGGACGTTGTGGGACTGGGTGACAAGTAGGAGGTGGGCGAAGGAGGCCAGCTGAAGGCAAGCGGAGGCTGGCGGCACCACGGTCGTATCACAGAATGGCAACCAGGATGCTATCTGTGCCTCATAGGATGAGTGAGGGATAAATGTGTGAGTGTGTTCCGTAAAGCTGCTGTAGTAACAGAGAAACCAAAAACAGGGATATAACTGCCTGGGGAGGAAGGAGGCGGAGCTAGTGGGATGGTACGAAATAAAGCGAACTCCCCTGACATCAGGGTAAGGAGCTCTGTAGAAGACGCTCCTTCTTGATATGTCAGGAGGAGAGGATCTGAGCATGTTATTTAAGTGTGGGAGTAATATCAAGGAGAAAAAGCTAAAAGTGTAAGAAGTGGTTTGCCACCGACATTGGAAGGTGTGGGGAGGGTGTCTATTTCCCTTTGGTCTAAGTTCTTCTGTGCTTTTGGAGTTTTAATGCATGTGTATGTATCATTTTGCTTAAAAAAATTTTTTTTTAGAGAGGGAGGCTCAGAGGGAGAGAGAGAGGATCTTAGGCAGGCTCCATGCCCAGCTTGGAGCCAGAGGAGGGGCTCGATCTCACAACCCTGAGATCATGACCTGAGCCGAAATCAAGAGACTGATGATTAACCAACAGAGCCACCCAACCATCCCAGATTTAAAACAAAAACATTTTAACATTTTAATCCACATTCCTAAACATCCTTTTTTTTTAGAGATGGAGAGGGGGTGGAGGGGCAGAGAGAGAAGGAGAGAGAGAGAATCTTAAGCAGGCCCAACTCCCAGTGAAGAGCCTGACATGGGGCTTAATTTCACCACCCTGAGATCATGACCTGAGCCAAAATCAGGAGTCGGACGCTTAACCAACTGATCCACCCGGGTGCCCCCTTCAAAAAATAAAAATAAATAAAAAGCAGTGAGGACAGTTTTGCAGGAGCAAACTTTGCAGATCATAACTAGAAGGGGGTTTGCATCAAGTGCCAAATAAAACCTGCGGGCAGAAGGGGGGCGTCCACAATCAGGGAGCACCCCTAGGAGGAGGTGGGATCTATAGGCCACGTTGGGCAAGGGGGACCCAGGTGTCGCCGTCCATCTTCCCAAAGACCACAGACTCCCTCATCTCTTGTGTGTATGTCTCTCTCAATGTCTCTTTCATGATCTCTTCATTTCTGTCTCTCCTTTCTCTGTCCATCTATTTGTCTCTCCCTCTCTGTCTGTGTCCCTGTCTCTGCGTCTTGTTCTCTCTCTCTCTCTCTCTCTCTCTCTCTCCATTTACCTCGCCATCTACCTCTCTCCATCTCTTCTCTGACTCCCTGGCTTCCTTTCTCTCTGTCTCCCTCTCATTTTCTATGCCTCTGTCTTTCCGCGCTGCTGTGTGTGTGTGTGTGCGGGGGGAGTCTGTGTGACTCCATCTCATCTCTTCTTTCTCCCCATCTGGGTCTCCCCACCTCCACGGGCCCATCAGAGAGAAGGATGACCTGTGGCAGGAGGTGCAGCGTCTCTCTTCCATGGCCCCAGGGTGCTGTGTGGCCTGCAGCAGGGTGTTTGGCCGGCTGTCTCGGCGGTACCCGTGCAGGTAATGGGGGGGGGGACACAGAGTCCTTGCTCTGCCCCCTTCGGGAAGGGAGGGACACGGGAACTGGGGCTTGGGAAAGCCATAGAAAGCCGGCCACTCACTTTACACAACACTTAGCTTCGACCTGAACCAGAGCAGTGGAAAGGGCTCAGAGGATAGGATTGTGCATCCATCCCTCCCCAGAAGAGACCTATTAACAGGCCTCTGGGAGGAGTCCTGTGCAGAGGACACTGCTCCCGTCACCCCCCTCTGGGAGTCACCCCTCTCTGGGAGCACAGGCAGGACAAGCAGTGGGAGGGAGGGGGCTCGCCCAAGACCCTGCCTGTTTGGATCTAAAGGGCTCTGGAGGGCATGAGCCATTAAGACACCCTTTGGGGACGGGGAGCCTCCTTGGACAGTCCCAGGGCTGCAGGAGGGACAGCCCTGCTCAAAGCCCGCGCCCCCCTCCCACACCCACATCCCTGAGCTCCCGCTCCCCCCCCCTGCTCCCAGGCTCTGCGGAGGCCTGGTCTGCCATGCTTGCTCTGTGGACTACAAGAAGAGGGAGCGCCGCTGCCCCCCCTGCTCCCAGAAGGGAGAGGCTCAGTTCCACTGACGGCAGCACCCAGGACTGGCCGCCCACTGCACCCAGGAGCTCCCTCCCCTCCTCTGGGCTGGTGATCTGAGGCAGCCAGTGCTCAAGTGCGGAAGGATGGATGCTGGCTGGCAGGCAGGAGGCGGAGGCAGGTCGGAGGCCTGCACCCGCCACCCATGAGCTGGGCCACTTGAGGAAGCTCACTGCTGTCCGGCTTCTTCCTGAGCAAGAGCACCAGGCACCATCCTCCCTGAAGTCCCTCTAGGCTCAGGACATCCTTGGCCAAGAAGACCCAGGGGCCCCGACATCTCTCCGCACCCCCACCCCATCTCTCCCCCAGCCCCCCATTCCCCACACGCCCAACCACCCAGTCTGGAGTCTGTTTTGAAAGTCTGCTTTCGTGGTGTTTCATTTTCAACAGCTCTCCCGAGGTGCTGTTGCCCTGTAACACGTTTCATATGAATTGTACAATATGATGGGTTTTGACCTTGGTATCACCCACAAAACCATCACCGTATTCGCAATAAAGAATGCACCCATCATTCCCAAAATTTCTTCATGCCCTTTATAATCGCTCCCTCTCCCTCGCCATCCCTAGGCCACCACAATTCTGCTTCCTACCACTAGACACCAGTTTTCCAGAATTTTATAAAAACAGAGCCCTGCAGTATGCACTCTGTACTGCCTGCCTCCTTTCACACAGCGTACGATTCTGCGATTCCTCCAGGTGGGTGCACGTCTCAGAGGTCCCCATTTACTGCTAAGTAGTACCCCGCTGCAGGGAGAGACCACAATTTTGTTCACACCTTCACTCGTTGCCAGACATTTGGACCGTTTCCAATTTGAGGCTGTTACAAATATGTTTCCTACGATCATCGATCATCGGTGTACAAATCTTTGTATAGACGTTTGCTTTTCTTTCTCTTGGGTAGATACCTAGGAATGAAATGCCCAGGTCCTCCGATACGTGTATGTTTAACTTTTAAGAAACTGCTGAGCTGTTTCCCAGACAAGTTGTGCATTGTCCCCGCACCCCAACCTCAAAACACACACACACCAGCAGTGTGTGGGAGTCCCCGCCGCTCCCCAGGGCATCTGGTTTGGTGGACAGAAGAGGTGGACCAGACAGACATGGGGCTTGGGCCTCTCTCCTTTCCTTCCAACAGCTCTGGTGACTCAGTGGTTTCCGAGCTGTGAGTGTCTGGAGGGAAGGGCTGAGACTAGGTGACTCTCCTCCATGCAGTGCTCACTCAGCTACATTTTAATAGACAGTTGGTGAGGACTCATGTAGCTCCCTGGGACGAGAGCATATCCCCTGACTGCCTGAGAAGTCTTACGTAAATTTATTTACCAGACAGCCAACTGTGGTGCTTCTGAGCATACTGTTTCCAAAGAAGCGTGGGCCCCACTTTATATCAAGGGGATTAGCTGCCCTATCTGAGCTCCAGGGCAGACTTTGAGGCCCCAAACAGGCATTTGTGCTGTTATCTCCATCCCCTCTGCCTCACACAGACTGCCAGAGCCTCTGTAGCAGTTGGGCAACCCTGTGGCTCTGACCAGCGCCTGTGGACCGCCTCCTGGGGTCAGGGCCACCCAGAGTTGCATCCCATTACCATTGCATGGAGCAAGAGTTTTGCAACAGCAGTTCCTGCCCTGGAGAGCTGGTGAGAACTTCTCCTTAGCAAAGGCTGCAACAAGGTGAGGGGCAGGGAATGGAGGGAGCGGAGGGGGGCAGGGCTGGGGCCCTGGAGCAATCAGGACAATAGAATCACCCCTACCCTAAAAGACAGCAGTCCCTTCTCGAGGGTCAGAGTTGCTCAGAAACTTTTATCAGGGCAAGGTTCTCATTATAGTGGAAGACCTCATATTCTAGTGCAACTCCAGAGTAGAGTTCAGGTCTGCCCGAAGAGCTGATGGGAGAGAGGAGACCGAGCAAAAGCCAATGTTCAAAGAGGAGGCAAGATGCTCCTGGACAAGAACTCATCAGAAGGAAATCGGGGCAGGGGGTGGTGCCCGGGTGGCTCAGATGGCTAAGCATCTGCCTTTGGCTCAGGTCATGATATTAGGGTCCTGAGATCAAACCCCGCATCAGGCTCCCTGCTCAGCGGAGAGTCGGCTTCTCCCTCTCCCTCTGCCCCTCCCCACCCCACTCATGCTCTCTATCTCTCAATTAAATAAATAAAATCTGAAAGAAAAAGAAAGAAAGAAAGAAAGAAAGAAAGAAAGAAAGAAAGAAAGAAAGAAAGAAAGAAAGATCAGGGGCCAGGAATGGAGGAGCTTGACCTCCTCTCCATTCAGGAGGGATGGAAGGACATTGCTGACAACCAGGCTCTAGACTGGTTCAACACTGCCCCCCAGAGAGTCCCCAGCAAGTCCAAGGAAGAACACCAAAGCTCCACAGAGACACTGGAAGATTGGGGATGCTCTGGCCAAAGGCTCCCCAGTCACCACAGGCCACCCCCAGCAACGCGAGGGCGCCAGTCATTCAGCAATGACTCCAGGGCGCCTGTCTAGCACAGCAGCACCAAGAGGAATGCCTGGGAGACACTCCCAACAGACTCCCTCAAATCCCTGGGAGAATTTCATGGGAGGATGATGCCCTGCATGAGCACGGAGAGTCTAAGCCGGTGCAACTTTGGTCACTGCTCTTGATGCGACCTCGTTCGTGCACACAGCTGGGGATGCCCTGGGAAATCGGATGTCACTCAGATCCTCCAATGTACATCAGCTCCCCCACTTTGGCAACTCATTTAGTGCTCAAAAGAATTATATGAAGCACCCAGGAGAGGAGATGCCACACACTGTGATCAGTTTGGGGATACAGAGATTTTATGATATATTTGTCATATGTTTATATGTATTATTTTTATTTTTATATATCATCTATTTATATTTATTTATATATTTTTGATATATATAAAAGATATAAAATCCCTACTTTTGAGAACCTCACAGTGGGGAGGAGGGAGCAGCCAGATGATTACAAATCCTGTAACTGAAGCCACAATAGAGATAAGTCCCCGGGGTGTGGACAGCACAGAGAGAGGGCTGCAGTCCATGGAGGCCCTGACCCCGCTGAATCTTAAAGGAAAGAGGAGAGTTGGCCAGACCAAAAAATACAGGGGAGGGTGTTCCAAGAGGAAGAGAAATGTATGCCAGGCTCTGGGATGGGGGGGGGGGCACCAAACAGCTCTTTGGGAACTGCAAGTAGTTCGCTGTGGCCTGAAACAAGGCTGGAGATGAACACGAGATCAGATGCAGAGGCACCAGGTACCCAGGTCAGGAGACTGACTCTTTCTGAGGGCAAGGTGGGTCCTCAAAGAGTTTTAAAAGGAAAAGAGGGGATCCCTGGGTGGCTCAGCGGTTTAGCACCCGCCTTCAGCCCAGGGTGTGATCCTGGAGACCCGGGATCGAGTCCCACGATCGAGTCCCACGTCGGGCTCCCTGCATGGAATGGAGCCTGCTTCTCCCTCTGCCTGTGTCTCTGCCTCTGTGTGTGTGTGTGTATGTGTGTGTCTCTCAAGAATAAATAATAAAATCTTTTAAAAATAAATAAATAAATAAATAAATAAATGGAAAAGAGCATACTTTGGGAAGTTTGTCCTGGAAGCGGAGTAAAGGATGGTTTGAGGGGGAAGACTTGAGGCAGAGATCAGTTAGGAGAATAGTTGTGGTGGTGGTGGTGGTACTAACAGCAGTAGCAGACAGTGCCCAATACCATTCTAAGTGCTTAATAAATATACTCATTTAGGGACACCCGGGGGGCTCAGTCGGTTAAGCGTCTGCCTTGGGCTTGGGTCATAGTCCCAGGGCTCCCACGAGCCCCACGTTGGGCTCCCAGCTCAGCAGGGAACCTGCTTCTCGCTCTGCCCTCTGCTCCTCCCTTCTGCTTGGGCTCTCGCTCTTGCTCGCTCTCGCTCTCAAATAAAAAAACTTTAAATATAGGCTCATTTAATCCACATGACAACACTATGTAGTAGGTGCTTCATTAGCCCCATCTTACAGATGCTGAAACGGAGACCCCTTGAGACTGAAGAACTTGCCCACGCTCTGCAATCCAGCTCTGGAATCCGCAGCTCTGGCACGCGCATTGCAGTAGTTTAGGCAGGAGAGAATAAAGTGTTGCCTCACGCTATCAGTGAAGAGGATGAGGAGGAGATGATCAAGAGAGATGCTAAGGAGATAGCCTCGTGCCAGGGGCGTGTGAGGGGCAGGCCGTCTCTGGTTGGGCAGATGCCCGGCTGGGAGGGTGGGGCCGGAATTCCAAAAGATTGGCTTTCTACCTACTGAGCTTGCAGCACCTGTGGGACCTCAGGGGAAACGCCAAGAGGTGGCTGCATGACGAGCTTGAGCCTCAGAGAGAAGTTTAGGAGGGAAGTTAGACGCAGAAGGTGTGGGGGACCTTGGCACTGATTGGGTGGTCGCTGAAGCCAAGGGGTCAGGTGGGAGGGCAGGAAGCGGGCAGAGCCACCAGAAACATCCAGATTTGAGGAACAAATAGAGAACTAAAGCCATAAAAAGAGATTAAGTCTTAGGAGAAATAAGAAGAGAATGAGGGGACGCCTGGGTGGCTCAGTGGTTGAGCGTCTGCCTTTGGCTCAGAACGGGATCCCGAGGTCCTGGGATCGAGTCCTGCATCGGATCCCCCACCATGGGGAGTCTGCTTCTCCCTCTGCCTGTATCTTTGCCTCTCTCTCTATGTCTCTCATGAATAAAAAAATAAAATATTTTTTAGGGGATCCTGGGTGGTTCAGCGGTTTAGCACAGCTTTCAGCCCAGGGCATGATCCTGCGGTCCTGGGATCGAGTCCCATGTCAGGCTCCCTGCGTGGAGCCTGCTTCTCCCTCTGCCTGTGTCTCTGCCTCTGTGTGTGTGTGTGTGTGTGTGTCTCTGTGTCTCTCATGAATAAGTAAATAAAATCTTTAAAAATATATTTTTAAAAAAAGGAAGAAGAGAATGAGGTCAGTGGAATTAACTGCTGCAGAGGTCAAATGAGACTTGAACAATAACCATTTCCCCATAAATACAGTAGTTATGAGGCATACAGCAGGCTGGGAGGAAATACTTTAACATAACTAACAAATGTGAGATAATATGAGTAGATAGGGTAACAGGCCCTTTTATTAACCCCAACGGAAGGAGAAATTGATACAGTCTTCTTTTTTAATTGAAGTATAGTCAATACACAATGTTAGATTGAGTTCAGGTACACAACACAGTGATTTGACAATTCTGTACATTATGCCATCCATGCTCACCACCGTAAGCATAGTCACCAGAAGCTGGTACAGTCTTATTAACATTTAAATGTGCACAGATATGACCCAGCAAAATGATACTTCAGCTACACAATTATACAAGTCCCGAAAGACCTACATCCAAAGAAGCTTGTAACAAGACTTAAATATTCATCCATGAGGTCATTATCGAATTTATCACGATACGTCGGGTTATTGAAAAGGGTAAGATAAGGGTAAGATTGTACATCGATGCTTTATATGCACCGATGTACAATAGGTCCCTAACAGCGTGTGAGGTGCAGAATGATACAACTAGTTAAATGTCATTTGTTTTAGGGGAAGAAGGAAGGAAAACATGTTGGTGTACGCCTGGGAGAAATTCTGGAAAGACAGACATGAGATGACACGTGAATCTAAGGATAGAAAGGAGTCCTTCCAGTTTGACTTTAGGTGTTTTTGCGGTGCCTCTATCCTTTACAATATGCATGCTTTGTTTTTATAACATTAAAACCGCTTTATTTAAGAAAAGGGCTTATTGGAGGTCGCGGCCTGAGGTCGTTGTTGGTGAGAGCTGTTTGAGCGGAGCTAGCTACAGGGGGCTGAGATGTGAACAAGAGGTGACAAAGTGGAAGCAGGTGCTCTCTCCAGAAGCCCACCCGTGAGGAGGGCGCAGGGGGAGTAGTAGCTGGAGGGGTCCTACAGCAGAAGGAGGTGGGAAGGACATGAGCAAGCTCAGAGGAAGAGACAGTGGATGGGGCTGAAGGGCCAGGAAGCAAGACCCTCGAGGCTCTGAGAGGCAATGTGTCCCACAGCCAGTGCCGGAATTCACCGGAAAGAGGAGGGACATTTCTCACGCTGACCCTAGAAGGAAGGAAGAAAGTGTGCAACAAGTGCAGGCAAGTCGTTTACCGGGGGCTGCGGTTGCCTGTATCTTCCTTGTAAAGAAGGAGGAGCAGGTTCAAAATGCTAGGAGACAGAGGTGGACCAAGCACACCTCCACCTTCAGACTGGCAGCCTCCTCCAGCAGCCATTAGACAGGTAGGTGTGAAAAACCCCAGTGCTCATCACAGAATCTCCAGGAGGATCCTTGGCCTGGAGTCAGAGTCCCAGGACTGACCTCATTGCTCCTCGGAGGGAACACCTCCCCGGGTGGGCCTCCACGAATTCACCCTGGCAACCCCAGGTCAGACATTTCCCTATAAAGTCTGTTTTGCTTTTTCCCCCCACCCAACAGCCCTGACTGCTCCCAAGCCTCAAGCCACAGAGGAGGTATCAGTGGCCACGCCAACCACCACAGCAACTGGAGCATCAAATAGCAGGTGAGCTGTTCTGTCTCGGGGTTCACCAAGGACACATGTCTGATGGAAGTGACTTTGCAACTTCAGTATCCTCTCTGAGTCCCCTGAGAACTGAGGTGATGAATTGCAGAAACTTAGCACTAAAGGGAACGAAGCTTTCCCCTAGACAACATGACACGAAAGAACTTTCTATAATACTGGGAGTGCTCTCCATCTGCACTGCCCTATACATATGGCAGCCAATAGTCACAGGTGGCTCTTGAACCCTTGAGAGGTGGCTGGTAGATCTGAGGAACTACATTTTTGGTTCTATTTTCACTAAATTTAAGTAGCTACGTATGTCTCGTGGCTATCCTACTGGACAGTACAGATCTAGGGCAATTGCCTCATTTCCAATAGAAAGGTCCAGAGAGAATTGAGTAGTCCGAGCTCATCCTGCCATCAGCAGAAGAACCAGCCGGTTCTCTATTTACCCCACTATCCATATGTAGGTGCTGGGTGCAGGGGAGATGAAATCAACCTAACAAAAAATCAAGAAGTGGGCCGGGGGGACATGTCAGATCTGAGCTCCCCTTTCTACACCTTCAATTCCATTGTCTGGGTAGAGGGGTTCCTAACCGAGCTCAGAAAGCCGAGGCTGGGATCCAGCCCCTTGCTACGATGAATAGAATACAGGATTTGAGGTCAGGTTAAAAACATCTCTTAACTGAAACCCAGTTCCCTGTGTCACTCTGATGAGGTTGCCTAACTCCCAGGGTTCGGTTTCCTCACCCAGAAAGTGCATACCTCACGACTTTGTTGTGAGAATTAAATATGTATGAATTCTCTTTCTTAAGATTTTCTTTTTAAGTCATCTCTGTACCCAACGTGAGGCTCGAACTCACAACCCCAAGATCAAGAGTTGCATGCTCCATCCACTGAGACAGCCAGGTGCCCCCATATGTACAAATTCTGAAAAAGCACTTTTCCCAGAAGCTGGACCCTGGTAGGCACCCAGTTTTACAGCTAATGCGACCGTTGTTATTTAGGCCAGAGCAGATACAGATGCACATCGAAGTCAGCTTAGAAAGCAGACCCGAAAAAAAAAAAAAAAGAAAGAAAGCAGATCTGCTGCTTTTCCTTCCTTTGGGCGGGGGGATGGGGGGGGTTGCAGTAGGAGGCACATGGTGGCACTAATTGATAAACGATATCAGTAATGAAGATCACGACAATAAACGCTAATGTCACGCCTGCTGTATGTCTTAAGGGCTTTCCAGGTAATCCCTCATTCGATCCTCAGCACAACCTGACGAGTTAGAGGCCATCATTGACCTCATTTCACAGATGAGTAAACTGAGACTCAGGAAGGGAAAGTCACCTGCCCAGAGTGGCTGGGCTAGCAGAGTCCTTGACCGCTGCTTTCACGTGCCTCTCTCTGCATATAACGAGCCTCCAGTCTGGTTTTAGCCGCGCCTGGCCAGGAGTCACTGCATTCTTCTCCAGCACGGGAAAGAGAGAGGTGACCAAGAATGTTTGTTCAACAGTTGGACTCCAAGGTTCTTTCCTAGGGATCAGCAGCCTGGCTGAGCCTGTGCGGGCTTGGAGCACTCTGCAGGCCCTGGAGAGCAAGGCGGAGCCAGAGGCAGGGAGGGGGTGAGTGGAGGCAGGGTGGGGGCTTGGGCATCAGTGTTCACTGTCCTGCCTGCGTTTATCCTTTCCACTGTCATCATTAGCAAATGTGACAAAAATATACTCTTAACGTCACTCAACACTGCTTTTGAAAATATGTCTGGATTTGGATAAGATGCGAATTTTTCCCAAAAGGCTTTCTTTCCAAATTAGATGGTCTTGGCTCCAAAGGCAGCAGCCTCTGCAGCCCAGAGCCCAAGGGTACAAGCCAAGGAAGAAGAGAAGTGACCTCAGAGGGACTCCTGGTCAGAGCAGGTGGCTGGGCAGGGAAGTGAAAGATGAGAGAAGTGAGTGCAGCCCCTGGGCGGGTGGTGGTGGTGGGGGGTGTTCTCAAAGGGATGTGACCCGGAGAAGCAATCTGTGAGGTTTAAGGGTGAAGGGGGTGGGGACAGGAAGGAGGCATTAGGCCCAGTTCCATCTCTTGTCAGTCTTGCTGAGCTGCTCTCCTTCGAGATGAGATGCGAGAGATGTTCAAGAGCAGGAGAGCTGCCGGCTTCAGAGCAGGGGAGCAGCCCAAGGCAGCTGGAGTGAGGGGAGACTCAGACAAGGCAGCTGAGCGAGCCAGGGGCTGCTGAGACCAAGCAAAGACGAGAGAAATCTGTGCCATCCTGGGCAAACCACTGCCTTTTGTGGGGGCCACAGTCTGCTCATCTGTGAAATGGAAAGTTTGGCTAGAAAACAGCGCAGGTCTCTAACCCATGGGGAACTCTCCCAGTCCAGAACATGACTGGTGATCCAAGAACTGACCCAGGAATTAATTATTCAAGCTATCAAAAACATCCAGCACCCTCAGGACTCCACCCCAGAGTTAAGCAATCTAATCCACCGCTCACTTCCTCCACTCTATTCTCACCACCACCACCCTGTCAGTCAGGCACATCTGCTCTCCTGGACGAGTCCTACAGGTGAAAGGCCCAGACTCCTGGTAAGTCCTGGAACATCTGCCCTTCTCACCTTCCGGAATACCTCTTGTTTTCTGTCTCCCTTAACACCCAGCATCCATTTATCCCAGACATCTCTCCCCATCCTGGGGTGGGCTTCATTCCTCTTGAGACCTCTCTACCCCGAAGGGAGAGCCTCTGCCCCTCTTCCTACCCTTCTCTCTGACAACCACTCAGGGCAACTTTCTGCCCACCCCCTTCCCTTCCTGACTCCACCAGCTATCCTGCTTTGTTTGGCTCGGATGGGGACTGAGGAAGGGCCAGACATTGCCTAGTCCCTCCTCCCCTCTATGAAATGCAAATATGCGTAGGTGATATTTATAGAAAGAAAGAATGCTAGAATTGTATTAAAATGACTGCATTTTTTATTGCTGTGGAAAAGATTGCCTTCAGTGTTTGGGATCTTGTAAATGTCCCCGTTCTACAGATAATGGTACAGCATTTTCATAAAATTAAATTAGAAGCATCCCATGCATGGAGTTTCTGAGTGGCCGTGAGTCAGTAAGGGTCTGGCCATTTCACTCAATGAGGGAATCTCCCACTTGCTCACCAAGACCATGACCAGGGGGTCCATAGGAGTCAGCCAGCGCAAGGGTGTTTGGTTTATCACTCCTACAAGGGCCGTTTCTTTATTCTGGGCCTACAGAAAAGCTAAGAGAGCAATGCACAAAACATCAAATGATAGGAATAGATCGTCTACAGCCTGACTTCTTGAGCTCTTGAAAACTTCAGCTTACAAATACATTTCACATACGAGGTGTGATTTTTTTTTTCGAAGCAGCTCTGTCTGTAGAGTGGAAGTAGCCTGTGGAGCCGTCCACACCCACATGGCATCCTGACTGCAGCATTCGCAAGCTGTGTGACCAGGGGCTGGTTTCTGAGCCTCTCTGTGCCTGTCCTCTCACCTGTGAATGGAGGCTACTCATACCCACCTGTAACCCTCCAGGGAGGTCATGTACCTAGGAGTACAAAGCTGACCTCAGATATGTCAACTCCCTTCCCTTAGTTTCTCCCTTTCACTGTCAACATGTCCTCCATAGAGATTGGTAAACTGAGGAACCAATGAGCATCCACAAAGCATTGTCCCCTCCCGGGGGTTAGAGGTCACTGCCCTGGCCCGTTTCTCTTTCCTGACTTCTCTACCTCCTGCCCTGACTTGCAGGGTCTCCCGCTGGACCCTCAAGCTGATGCTTCGTGCCCATGTACCTCATAGCTGAGCACTAGATTATCCAGGACGAGAGCTTTTCAGGGAAGTATCACAGCTGCTGCTGTCTGCTGATAGGGCAGTTTCGGCCGCCACCCCAGCCTCGCCTTCCCGTGGTCATTGCTCATACCAATGGGGTTCTCCTCTCTGTGGTCACAAGCTCTCTGTCCCATCATGCCCTGCACCCACTCTCAAAAGTGAGCCTTCTTTTAGATCATTTCTTCCCTTGAGAGCATCTCTGATCATCTGTCCCCAGAGGTGACCTGCCCTTGACCTTGTAACTTCACTGGACATAACCCTGGGATAAACATCCTCTTGACCATGGGACTGCAGAACTAGTGACTTGTCGCAGGTCTTACCAACAACACTGGCTGAGCCAGTTGTACTACAGCCTCTCCCACCATCGCCTTATCCTCCTGGCTAGACAGGGTCCCTTCCCCCCAACCCCACCCCCGAAACAGATCTTTATAGATTCACAGACTGATGGTGTCTGCTCTATCTGTGGTCCCTACGGGCTGAGAAGCTGATTTAACTGGCCCCCATCACCCAGACTAAGGGTTCCATCCCTCTAGGGGAAAGGCCATTACTTTCACAGTTTCTCCTAAGTTTCTTCTTTGCTATATGTCATCAACAGTGACAGACTTTCTTCTGCTAAAGAGAAAAGCTTCTCAGGAGTTTTGTTGTTGATGTTGGTCGTTTACTATCTGTATTTTTAAAGATTTTATTTATTTATTCACGAGAGACACACAGAGAGAGGCAGAGTCACAGGCAGAGGGAGAAGCAAGCTCCCCATGGGGGGACCCTGAGGCAGGAGTCGATCCCAGGACCCCGGGATCTTGACCTAAGCCAAAGGCAGCCGCTCAACCACTGAGCCACCCAGGCACCCCAGGATGAAGACTTTTATGTCTGGCTTTTTTTTTGCTTGGAAGAATGTTTTCAAGGTTCATCCTCATTATGGCATATATCAGTACTTCGTTCCTTCTGTTGGTTGAATAGTCCATTGTGTGTGCATACCTCTATTTGTTTATTCATTTGTTGGTTGATGCACATTTGCATTGTTTCCACTTTTTGACTATGATGCTGCTATGAACATTTGTGTACAAGCTTTCGTGTGGACGTAGGTTTTCAATTCTCTTGCATACATATCTAGAAGTGAAATTGCTGGGACATTGGTAACTGTGTTTAACTTTCTGAACAACTGCCAAACTGTTCTCCAAAGTAGTAGCTGCACCTTGTTACGTCCCCACTCCTGATGGATGAGGGGTCCGATGCTCCACATCCCTGTCAACATCATTACTGTCCATCTTGGTTTGTGACGATGATCCTATCATAGAGTGTTGAAGTAATTCTGGAACTGTTTTACTTTATATTTTTCTCTTTAACACTAGCTCCATGTTGAGGTGGGTTACAGACTGGCATAGGGTCCCAGGATGGTCATACCTTGTTATAAAGAAATGGCACGATGGTGACATATCTTGTGGTTCAAAAGGAACCAATCTGGTTTTACCTTAATTTACTTCTTCTTTGGAAACTTAGTTAATATTTTAGAGTGACAGCAGCTTCCCCAGAAGCAGCCTTTGGGCTATCCCCATAACGAGGGCAAAGCCAACAGAGGTGGGTCTACCTGGGGGTAGCCTGGGGGTCCTGGGGAGTCAGGGATGGATGAAGGCACTCACTGGCAGGGCAGAAAGTGTCCCCACCAGAACTGAAAAGCCACCAAAACAAGGGTAGGGTTTCTCCCCTGTCTTCTTTGCTTCCTGCTGCCTCTCCTCCTAGGGCTGGAAGCACACTGGCTTTCTGTGCTCACCTCCTCATGGCAGGACGTGGCTGCTCCAAGGTCCCAAGACAGTCCATTATATTTCTATGCATTTGAGGAATCAGTCAGCCACCTGCTTAGGATTTTTAAAATATTTTTTTCAAACTGCACAAATATTCCCGCAGTGGGTCTCCTGCTTCCTGAAAGAAAAATGCTGGACTGTAAGTAAGCTCTCTTCTAGCTCGAGTATCCTATACCTCTATGCTGTTACCACTCAATCTGTCTTCCCATACACTTCTTTATGACTTTCAGAAAGTTGGAAAAAGGGATTCCCCCTTCAGCTTTGTGGTTAAGCCTCGATCTTTTTCTAGCAGTCAAACCCAATTGATTGCCTGCTTAATCCCCCACATCAAGAACTGAATAGCACCTCATATTTCTGACATTAAATTCAGCCTCAACAGCCAGAGATGATTACCACTGAAGAACCCAAGACATGTTCTGTAGGGATTGCTTGAAGGGAGGTTTCAACAATGTTTCAGGGGATGGTGATGTCATGGAAAGTGCTCAGAACCCCTCTGGCTTTGAAGGGAACTGTGTGCTTTGTGCAGTGCGCCATTTATCCCTAAATATGGCTCAAAATCTAGAGCCACGACTATCTCCTAATGTGAAAGCTGCTTCCATGTAACACATAAGCAAGGCAGAGGATCCCGTCTGAGGTTCATGGACAAACAGGCTAGAATCTGGGGAGACGTTATTGTGCAGTAACTCTCATCTCTCTTCTCTAGGCCAGGATTTAAGCTTCCCTCCAATATGGAATACATTAACTGGGATAATTACAGCCTGGAGGATCTCTTCGGTGATATTGATAATTACACTTACAACACGGAGATACCCTTAATTCCAGCAGACTCTGCCCCATGCAGGCCAGAATCTCTGGACATCAACAAGTATGCTGTGGTTGTCATCTATGTCCTGGTCTTCATGCTGAACCTGCTGGGAAACTCCCTAGTCATAATGGTTGTCTTATACAGTCGGGTCAGTCACTCTGTCACCGACGTCTACCTGCTGAACCTGGCCATAGCTGACCTGCTCTTCGCCCTGACCTTGCCTATCTGGGCTGTCTCCAAGGTAAAGGGCTGGATCTTTGGCACACCCCTGTGCAAGATCGTCTCGCTCCTGAAGGAAGTCAACTTCTACAGCAGCATCCTGCTGCTGGCCTGCATCAGCATGGACCGCTACCTGGCCATTGTACATGCTACACGCACGCTGACCCAGAAGAGGCACTGGGTCAAGTTCATATGCTTAGGCATCTGGGCCCTGTCCCTCATCCTGTCCCTGCCCATCTTCGTCTTCCGCAGGGCCATCAATCCCCCCTACTCCAGCCCAGTCTGCTACGAAGACATGGGTGCCAATACAACAAAATTGCGGATAGTGATGCGGGTCCTGCCCCAGACCTTTGGCTTCATCGTGCCCCTGATGATCATGCTGTTCTGCTATGGGCTCACCCTGCGCACGCTGTTTGAGGCCCACATGGGGCAGAAGCACCGGGCCATGCGGGTCATCTTTGCTGTCGTGCTCGTCTTCCTGCTCTGTTGGCTGCCCTACAACCTGGTCCTGGTCGCAGACACCCTCATGAGGCTCCATGCCATCGAGGAGACCTGTCAGCGCCGCAGTGACATTGGCCGCGCCCTGGATGCCACCGAGATTCTGGGCTTCTTCCACAGCTGCCTTAATCCCCTCATCTATGCCTTCATTGGCCAGAAGTTTCGCCATGGACTCCTCAAGATCATGGCCTTCCATGGGCTCATCAGCAAGGAGTACCTGCCCAAGGACAGCAGGCCTTCCTTTGTGGGCTCTTCTTCAGCGAACACTTCTACTACTTTCTAAGCACCCCCTGCCCCGGTTGCAGTCCCTCAGGCTCTCCCTCGCCATCAGCATCCCGTGCCAAACCTCATGTCCACTGGCTGTTCACAGTCTCTGTGTCAAGGCAGCTCCCAGCTGTGGTTCCAGGGAGTTGCTGGGGCCACGTCCTTTTCAGGCCCATTGTATGGTTTAGGGAGCCTGCCCTGGGGCCCCACCCCTTATTATAGCTACAGTGTCAGCTGCTAGAGCTCACTGAGCCCACAGCACTCTGTTCTCTGAGGCAGCTAAAGATGTTTAAAAGACATCCTTTTACATGACACCAGAAAGTTCCTACCATTGGGAGCCTTTAGTGGCAAGTGGCATTAGTAGCTGCCCCAACTCTCCCTTTCTTGCTTGCCAGCAAAGCCCTCCTCCCTTGAGAGAGGCTGAAAAGGACAGGTACTCACTTCTAAAGACTCCCTTAAGCTAGGAGTGGCCTTGTCATTCACTTCTGACTGCTGAGCTTTCAGGACAATGGTGTGCTGGGAAACCACTCTACTGGGGGAAAGAAATCTTGGTCTGTAGCATTTGCCAGGTGGCCTGGTGTACATGCCCCCACCACGGTGATTTCAAGGGTTTTCAAGTGTTTGGCAACCAGCTCACAAAAATCTAGGAAATGTAATGAGCTGCTTTCACAAGCAGGTACAAACTGGCTTCAGCACACCATTGCTTAAGAGGAAGTCTACTGGGGCCAGGGACTCCTGGGAAGTACTCCTGATTGAAAAAAGAAACGCATACACACACACACACACACACACACACACACACACACACATACACATCCTTGGTTCATTCTTGCCTTTGAATATGGTTGTAGGATACGATGTGACAGAGAAGTAAAAAGTGTGCTCAACACACTGAGGCAGATGGAGCGGGTGAGGACAAAGAGCCCAGAAGGAAACCTAAGCATAAATGGTCAAATGATTTTCAACAAGGGGCACCAAGAGTATTCAATGGGGAGAGGATAGTCGTTCAACAAATGGTGTTGGGCAAAGTAGCTATCCACACACACAGGAACGAACTTGGTCCCTTTCCTTACACTGTCTACAACAGTTAACTCAAAATGGGTCAAAAACCTACACATGAGAACTTTAACTATAAAACTTTTAATAGAAATGTAGAAGAAAAGTTTTATAACATTGATTTGGCAACGATTCCTTGGATATGACACCAAGCAAAGAATAAACAGAGAACTGGATTTCATGAAAGTCAAAAACTTTTGTGCATCAAAGGACACTATCAACAGAGTGGAAAGGAAAATCACAGAATGGGTGAAAATATTTGTAAATCATATATTTTATACAGTTTACTATCTACAATATACAAAGAATTCCTACAATTCAACAACAACAATAAAGACAGATAATAACAAGTGTCAGTAACAATATGGAAAACGTGATGGGACCCTTGTGGACTCTTGGTGGAAATGTAAAATGGTGCAGCCACCATGGAAAACAGTGTCTCAAAAGATTAAACATAGAATTACTATATGATTCCAGAAATTCCATGTCTAAGTATATCCCAAAAAAAACTGAAAGCAGAGACTCAAAGGGATGTTGGTACACTAATGTTTATAGCAGCATTATTCACAATTGCCAACAGGTGAAAACAACCCAATGTCCATCAAAGGATGATGGACAAACAAAATGTGGGATATACATACAAATGGAATATTGTTCAGTCTTAAAAATGAATGAAATTCTGGATGGATGGATGGATGAATAAACCCTGAAAACAGTATATCAAGTGAAAGAAACCAGAAAAAAAATAGTGTATGATTACACTTACTTGAAGTACCTCCAATAGTCAAGTTCATAGAGACAAGAAGTAAAACAGTGGCTCCCAGGGACTGGACAGAGGGGGAAATGGGAAGTAATTGTTTAATGGGTGCACAATTCAGCTGGGGGCGATGAAAAGTTTCTGGAGATGGGTAGGGGTGATCACTGTACAACACTGTGAATGTGTTTAATGCCACTAAACTGTACAGTTAAAGATGGTAAAAATGGTAAATTTTATGTTGCACATATCCTAGTACAATGAAAAAAAAAGACAATTTTTAGCAACTGAAGTAACTGTGGAACCATCTACCTGTAACTTCTTGTTCAGGAGGGATAATTAAATGTCTTTTGTTTTTTTCTTTTTTTTGTGTAAGCCACTTTGAGTTGCGTATTTCATTACTTACCACAAAAAGCACCCAAACTGCTGCAGAGAAGTCAGGCAAGGGTGAACAGAGGTCCCGAATGTACATTTATTTACAATTAATAAATCTCTTTGCTGTTTATTGAGTACACAGAGAGAAGGACTGAAGTCGAGAGAGAGCCCAGCCTTTCTACCTCCTTCATCCCCAGCCCAAGCCTGTTACCGCTGGCCATGTATTATGGACCGCTGGGTCCCAGGATCATCTAGTGCTTCCTGTGTCTTTGGGTGAAACCATAGTCAACAGTGTCAAGGGTGAGATTAGAAGGGTCAACGTGTTTACCAAATCAGCAGGATTGGGGAGCAGGACATCAGAGAGCTCTGCTGAGCTCAACCCCTACTTTGAGTCTTCACTCTCTCCTCTCTCCCATGCAAAATTCTCTCCCTCCCTCTCTCTCTCTCTCTCTCTCTCTCTCTCTCTCACACACACACACACACACACACACACAGCCCATCATTCAGGATTGACAGAAGCACACCTTGCAGAATAGGGAAATGATTTCCACACAAAACAAACGATTTGACTCATTGCTTGGGCAGTAGTTACTAAGGGCCTGCCATCCCAGGGCTCCTGTTCACAGGCCTCTTCCCTGCAGGGGCTTTGACAGGAGGGGGTTGGGCTCTGAGCAGCCTATTGAGGAAGTACAGTGGCAGAGGGGATTCAGCTGCAAAGCCCCCAAACTTTACTGGGTTCTGGTCCCCTTCTTGTTAACAACTCTCCAACCACTAAAGCAGAGACAGCTGGAGAGCAGCTCCAACCACACAGAGACAGCTGCTGTGGCTCTGACAGGAGGCCTGTCCAGGGAGGCAGGAGCAAACCTCGGAGCTGGAGGGCTCAAGGGGTAGGTAACTACCACTCCTAGCTCATGAAAATGTAAACAGGATTAATCCGGCCACAATAATCACTTGTTCCAAGTTCATTCTGTGCCAGGCACTGTGCTGAGCTCAGGTTCAAGCTTGACTGAGCTGCTCTGGCCAAGCCTTCAGAACAGCTTCTGATTCAGCAGGTGGGAAAGGCAGGCGAATGTGTATTTACTAGAGGGAACACCCAGTGTTGCCAGAGGGACCAGTGGTGTTCTGACCTGGCAGGGCGGATGGGCCAGATGGCTCCCTGAGATTATTGTCAGTGGGAGGAGGCCAGACCAAATTTCACTCTGGTTCTGGTTCTGCTCTTTGCTCCTATAACAAGGGCTAGAAGAAGCACGTTTCTCCAAGGAAAATAAGAGAATAAAATAAGCCCAGGAGCAATGAGGCAGAGATTGAGTTGCACTTACATGAACTCTGTTAATATTTCTCTCTCTCTCATTCTCTCTCTCTCTCTCTCTCTCTCTCTCTCATTCTCTCTCTCCCTTCCTTCCTCCCTCCTTCTCTCACATAAAGACAATCTTGGCACAACTAACCTACCAACCCAGCCATCACTAGGAGGAGGCACATCCAGGGCCTGTCTTTGAGTTGTTGATTTCTTCCTTCCCTCCGATGTTTCCAGGCCTGAGTCCCATTGTCAGGGCCCAGCTCCTTTCTGCCTGGATCTGCCCACTCAGTCTCAGCTGGTGCCTCTTGCTTCTGAGACACACTCCCCTCCTTACACGAACACCCTCCATCGTCTCTCTATGTCTCCTGAGTTTGCGACACAATCCCTCCTCGTTGTCTGCAGGAATGGGCTCCCTTTGTTCACGAAACAGGGACAACCCCCGGTGTCTCTTGGGTGATACGAGGACGTGCCCCCAGTTTGCACATGTCACATTGAAGTTCATCACACGTTGACGTACATGGAAAACCGCCACCCTGCCATTGCAGAGCCAGAGGAGGCGTAGGGATCCCTCCAACACCCACCAACCCTTGCAATACACAAATGAGGAAACTGAGGCCCAAGGAAAGCAACTTGATCAAGATCTCATGGCTGGGTAGTAGCAGAGCTGGAATAAAAATGCCTAGGGTGGTTCATTTTTCCAGATATTTTGCTCTTCTAGTGGTAACACTTCAGGCACCTTACAAATAGATGGGAAGGTATCTATATGAACCCCTCAGAGCATTCTACTCATACAGGTGGGGCCGGTCCACTTCTTCAGGGCCTACATTCATCTGAAGGAGTTAAGGGCCAACAGCTTGGGGCCCAGGTTTGAGAGTAACCCTCAGAGGGGGCTACCTTATTCTAAGATGGTAGCTAAGACAGTTAAGGGGACAGTTGGAGGGGGCCCCTGGGTGCTTCAGTGGGCTGGGTATCCAACTCTTGATTTCAGCTCAGGTCATGATCTCAAGACGTGGGATTGAGCCTTACAACGGGCTCTGCTCTCTCCCTCTTCCTCTCCCTCTGCCCATCTTCCCCGCTTGCAAACCCGCACAGGTACACACTCTTTCTCTAAAAACAAGAGACGATTGGAGCCCAATACAAAATTCAAAGACAAGGAAAACTAAAGTCTCTGTTGAGGACACATGCCATATCACACAGGGTTCAATTAGGAAAGCAGGACTGGGGCCCCTGGGTGGCTCAGGGGTTGAGCATCTGCCTTCAGCTCAGGTCATGATCCCGGGGTCCCAGGATTGGGGATCCCTGGGCGGCGCTGCGGTTTGGTGCCTGCCTTTGGCCCAGGGTGCGATCCTGGACGACCCGGGATCGAGTCCCACGTCCGGCTCCCGGTGCATGGAGCCTGATTCTCCTTCTGCCTATGTCTCTGCCTCTCTTTCTCTGTGTGTGTGACTATCATTAAAAAAAAAAAATTACATTTGGTATCCGGGGTCCCAGGATTGAGTCCTGAATCGTGCTCCTCCCAGGGAGCCTGCTTCTCCTTCTGCGTATGTCTCTGCTTCTCTCATTCTCTCTCTGTCCCTCATGAATAAATAAATAAATAAAATGTTTTAAAAAAAAAAAAAAAAGGATCCCTGGGTGGCTCAGGGGTTTAGTGCCTGCCTTTGGCCCAGGGCGCGATCCTGGAGTCCTGGGATCGAGTCCCACGTCGGGCTCCCTGCATGGAGCCTGTTTCTCCCTCCTCCTGTGTCTCTGCCTCTTTCTCTCTCTCTCTCTCTCTCTATGTCTATCATAAATAAATAAATAAATAAATCTTTAAAAAAAATTTAAAAAAAAAGAAAAGAAAAGCAGGACCACTTGGAGGAGAGATTTGCTATAGGGATTTGACTGTATGGGACTGTGGGAGCTGGCTAAGTAGTCTAGGTCGGGCTGTTGTCTTTGTTTCTGGTGCTGGGACCTGCAAGTGGCAGAACATAGTCAAGAAGGAAAGATCACATGAAGCAGACTGTAGTGGGGACAAGCTGGAACCTCGTGAAGGTCAGAATGCACCCAGCTCAGGAGGAGGAGGTGCGGCCCGTTCAGCTGCTGCCCCACACTAGCGAGAGGAGCCAGCAAATAAGGGACAACATAGAACAGCATCGGGGGCCTTGCGCTGACCTTCCAGAGCATAAAAAGAAGGCAGCCTCTGTTCCACTTTCCAAAGCTCACACAAGTCTCTTCTGGCTGACGCTAACGTGGAACTAGGCAAGAAAGGGAGGGAATCTGATGAAACATTATATCATCTAAATCAAATTGACTCATTGAAAATCTTTCACACAAACAGGTGCGTGCAGACTCTAAAAAAAGGATCACAGCCAAAGTTTGGATAATGTTTATTTAGGGTTTGAATCTCCCAGGGAGGAACACACTGGGGCTTTTGAGAGTACTGGTAATATCCTCTTTCTTTACCTGGTATTATGGGCACCCAGGACTTGTTGTATTATTATTCTTAAAGCATAAACATTAGTTTTCTACAACCTGTAGCATGTATCCTAGTCACCATAAAAAATGTTTTTAAATTATTAAATTAAAGGAAAAACTAATGAAGAAAGTTATCGGAAGAACAAAGAGACAATTCTGGTCATTTGAAGGAGCAATTGCAGGGAGTCAAGGGGAGGCTACTACCTCCTATGGTTTTGGGGTCGAATCTGCCAGATTATAAGACAATATTATCACCCAGATTTGTAGTAGGGTAAATAGTTACAACCTTTAGAGAAAGCAATCTGATCATATGTATTTAAGTACACACACCTTCTGATCCAGGAATTATACTTCTAGAAACTCATCCTATAGAAATAGCCACACAGGTAGACAAATGTATACAGGATATTTGTCACAGTGTTACTTATAAAACTCAAAGCTTAGAAGCAACCTAAATATTCAACAAGCAGGAAAGGGCCCAATAAACTATGAAGGAGCATCCATGCCATGGAATACATTGAATGCAGTGGTTTTAAACACAAAGCCAAAAACATGGTGCTAACGCCAGAACAGAAGACCACATGTTGTATGATTCCACTGACATAAAATGTCTCAAAGAAAGGCAAACCTGTAGATACAGAGGACTGGTGACTTGTAGGTTGGAGAGGAGAGCAAGGAATGATTACAGACAGGCACGAGGCCTCTTTTAGGGACAATGGAAATATTCTAAATCTGGATTATGGTCGTAATTTCACAACTCTATAAAATCGCTGAGTTATTGCCTGGTATATTTAAGCGGGTCAATTTTATAGTAGGTAAATTATAGCCAATAAAGCTGTTAAAAAAATCTCTAAAAAATAATGAGGTAGCTGTATGAGTGGACATGGAAAGATCTTTAAGAAATAATATCTAATGAAAAAGGAACAAGTAGGACAGTGTATAGTAAATGACCTATCCACTTGTGTAAAAAACAATATATGTGGGTTTATAAATGTTCAGAAAAATATCTGGGAGAAAATACATAGAGTTGTTGAAAGGAGTTATAGTTAAAGAGAGCTGGAGGGTGGAGTAATATTCAGGATTAATTCGTACACTTCTGTATTGTTTCAGTGTATTTGATTGGGGTGGGATTTTCTCAAAAATGCAAGAACTGAGGCCTGCCCACCCGTGGAGGGGGCATGCCAGGCAACACCCATATTGGCCTCCTTACAGACAAGGAGGCTAGGCTTTGTGGGTATGTTTCTATATTCTTATATTTTCTCAGTGAGCATCTTTTATTTTGCTTTGTTTTGTTTTCTTTTTTTCCTTCATTTCCTGGTAAAGTTGCTTTTGCAAAATGTCACCCTAGTTTCGAATGACTTCAGCGCTGAGGGTCCAAAAAAGAACTAGAGAGCGTTCAAGGCTACAAAGCAGTATTTCTAAAAGCGCCCCGTGTTTAAATGGGCTCCTCGCCTAAAAGACAACTTTACGGACAATCCCTGAAGAGATCGGAACCCTGACAGAACCAGATAGCAGACCATATGGGGCTGCGTCAGGGGAGAGCATTTTCTCAAACTCGTAGGAGTTTAACAACATGTGGAAAGGATGTGGGGCAAGTAATGAGGAGTGGTGCAGGACCCCAAGGCCAGTAACAGTTGGGAGCTGTTACTGCCCTGGGCCTGAGGGGTGAGGCAAGGGAGCTATTCCGGGAGCCCAGGGAGAAAGCTGTATGATGAGGGCTCCTTGGCAGGAACCAAACCTAGCGACTTCAGACAGAGCTGAAGGAATAAATGTCTTGACTTGAAGCTTCTACTTCACCATCTCCTCCAAGGGTTCCCATTGGCTGGGCTCGGAATCCAGAGGACAGGGAAATGGGTTGAGATGGTGCATCTCAGTTGGAATCCCAGGCCATGGAGCAGGGTAAGAAAGGTAGAGAGTGAACCTAGAAGACACATGGAAGGTGTCCAACTCACCACCCTAAGGTGAGAGCCCCAGTCCTACCGAGTAGGGTAGCTGAGGGCAGGTTCTGGGAATCTGGAGTCCCAGGTGAGACTGATCAAGACTCAAGTTTAAAACCCACTCACCCAGAAGCAATGGTGCCAGAGCTGCCCAAACTAGAGATGAGAGACACCCTGTTGGAATTAGAACTGTTTGTGAGGGTGAGTCTTTCTCTCACAGGTATATGTTCTCCTTCTTCTCGCTCTCCATGCTGTATGCTTCGAGGGAGACCCCCAACTCCTGCTGACCCCTCGCCCAAAGCAAGGTGGCCTTGCATTGCAGCTTCCTTCTGACCATTCCACCTGGTGGAACAGATGTGGGGGTGGGGAGGGAATGGAGAGAGGAACAGAGGTCACATTCCCAGCTCAAGGCCCCTCCCCCAGCAGCTTCAGGCACATTCACAAGTCACCTTCCCGGAGAAGACAGATACACAACTGATTTCTCAACAAAGCCTTGCAAAGTCTGATGTCAGACATGTTCCCCTGACCAAAAACAGTAGGGTCAGCTTCCTATCAAAGCTGGCTCAGTGCCAAGCCGGCTCAGAAACTCTTGAGTCCCATGAGGTGATCTGTCTGATGTTCTTCTCTATTCCATACAGTAATAATCCCACCTAGCGTTTCTAGATGACCTTCTTGGATATCCAGCATTATGCTAAGGGATTTACTACACTAGACGGCACAGCTGCCTATGGCACTTTGGTCAACTCTGCTGCCCTGTAAGTCCATGCTTGAGTCTAATTCAGTCGCCAAAATGCAGGAGCATGACTCTCAGGGAGCTCCTGAAAGGCTCAGGAGTCTCCATGTCATAGTAACTCTCAGAGACCAAGGTCAGGGTTGCACAAAACCCCACTGTTGATGGAAGGATCCTGCTAATTCAGTTTAGGACATATACATATAGGTATGTTATTCACATCTTACTCTATGCAAATGGCACCCCTTCGGCAGTGCAGTGTCAAATCTGCCCATCTGCGAGTGGTGGCCCTGGACTGCCCTACCTAAACCTATACTTCTGGGTGGAAGGGAACTTAAAATATCCCCTTCTACACTGAAATCCCCTTTTGACAGGTGAGTGACTTGAGACCCAGAGCAGGTGGACTGGACACTTGCCAAAGATTTTAAACTACAAGTGACAGAAGCAGAGCAGGACCCTGGTCTCCGAGTCCTTCATCCATTGCCCTGTTCACTATACCAGCAAGCCTCCTGTCAGGTTGCTAGGGAACCTAATTCCCATAGGACTGGCAGCAAGATTCATGGGAATGTGCCCATGACCTCTTTCTTCCAGTACCTATAGATAAAGATTCAAGCGGAAAGAAAACCCAAAGCTAGAGACTTAGAGGGCAGTCCTAAACTTCTTCATTTATTCACATCTGTCATGAGAAGTAGGTAAATATATTCGGAGCTGGTTTAGGTGGTAGGTTTAGCAACTTAGGGATCTGGCCCCAGGGCCTACTACCTATAAGTAGGTTTAGCTTAGGTGGTAAGGCCTGGGGCCAGATCCCTACATGTACATTCCAACTCTAGTTAAACTCTTGTGCTTCAGTTTCCTCCTATAAAATGGACTAAATACAGAACCAGCCTCATGGTGGGGCCCTGGGTGGATTAGTCGGTTGAGTGGCCAGCTCTTGATTTTGTCTCAGGTCACTATCTCAGGGTCATGAGATTGAGCACTGTGTCAAGTTCGGCACTAGGGGTGAAGTCTGCTTAAGATTCTGTTTCTCCCTCTCCCTATACCCCTCCCCCTTCTTATGCACTCTCTCTCTCTCTCAAGTAAATAAATAAATCTTTAAAAAAGAAAACTTAAAAAAAAATAAATCTGAGCCACAAGACTCAGATCTTGGCTGCAAAATAGAGCAGAGAAACAGGACTATACCTGACAGGGACATAGTGGGATCAAGGGTAGGTTATTATAAGAAAGGAGCTGTATGCTAATGCAAATAGTTCGAGAGAAGAGAAAAAATGGTTGTTGTAGGAACATGAAGCTAGACCATTGATCCCTTTTCCAAGTCCTGTCCTTTCATCTCAGAGCAGCCCAATGCCTATGAAAGTGGTTTATCCCAACTCTCCCATCAGCCCCTTGTCCCCGTGATGTCATGCAAGAAGCGCCACCATTAAAGTTAGAAGGTTTGGGGATACTTGCCTGTTCTTCAGCTGAGTCATCCTCCCAAGACTCTCTGCGATAGTAATAATGTCTGCCATTTGTCAAGGCCCTCATTTATTCCAAGAGCCTGGCATATATTACCTTGAACCTTGACAAGCATCTAATGTTACCATCCTTTCAAGGACACAAGGATTCAGAAAAGTTAAGTTACTTGCTCAAGTTCATAAAAGTCAAGGTAGACAAAGACCCAGCCTGGATCAAATCCCCACCACCATGCCTCTTGCTCTACCACAGTGCTTCTCCACCTACCATGAGCAGTTGAGAGCTCAGACTCTAAAAGTACTTAGTCCTTGATGTAATCTCCAGTTTTGCCACTTATCTGCTGCTGTGTTACCTTGAATGAGGTACTCAATCTCTTTGGCTCTTATTTCCCTTATCTGTAAGATGGAAATAATAGTAATTCCTACCATAAGGTGTCAGTGAGCATTAATGAAATCATCGAATGCAAGAAGTGCCTTTCACAGTGCCTGGCACTGGTTAGGTTTCCAATTAGGAAACACATCTGTTAGTGACAGGCTAAGATGACATGACATGTCTGAGCCTAATGGCTCAGAGAGTCTTCTGTGTTCATTCTTGTTCTAGGCTTAGTGACTGAAAGAGAAGTATTTTCCTCTCCCAGGGGTATTTGTTCTTTTCCCAGAGGGCCTGCCTACCCCAAATAATGAATTGTTGACAGATGATAGGAGAAGGTATTGGAAGGGGAGGAGGAAGAAAAGAGGAATGAGAGAAGAGTAGGAGAAAGAAGGGAGGCCTCTCTAGGACCCCTCATGTTAGGCCTGGTCAGCAGCTTCCTAGAAACCACAAAGAAACGGCCTTCTACAATGTACCTAATCACGGATGATTGTTATCTGAGCAAAAATAAACGTTTTGTACCAAGTAGACTCTTAGATTTAGATCACCTCCTGGAACTGGAAGGGAGCTTACCTAACCAGACCTCATTTCAATAAAGAGGAAACTGAGTTTCAGAAAGTTTTAATGCATATTCAAAGTCACACAGCTACTAAGTCCTTCTTTTCTTTCTCTTGTATTTAATTAGAAGCATTTCCCCAAAACTTCCGATCGAGCTTGTGGTACATTAAGACCCCCAGATAGACCTCTTTGTTCTGGT
The DNA here is from genome assembly GCF_018345385.1 of Vulpes lagopus. NCBI lineage: Eukaryota > Metazoa > Chordata > Mammalia > Carnivora > Canidae > Vulpes > Vulpes lagopus. The sequence continues at coordinate 24,965,443 of NC_054845.1, forward strand.
TACCATAACACTACAGGAAATTTCATGAACTATCGGCATAGCCTCCATTCACAAGTTTCCTTTATGCCCTCAGTTTCATTTCTATAGTACGTGCCCTCATCTTCAAGATCTAACACAAAGTTGGGGGCATTGTAGGCATTTGATACGTAATCAGTTACCTGGTTAGTTGATTCTTACTTGTTAATGTATGTTTTCTAAAAGACCTTGGTCAATGGGCACAGGGGATGGTACATGCTAAGTATCATCAAGACCCCAGCCAAGAGGAGTACACAGGACACTGGCAAAGTGGGGAGCCCAACACTATATGTTTAGTTTTTCTCCACCCTCCACACTTTCAAAGTTGGAGCAAAGCCAGCTCTTTCAGGAAGACAGCCTTGTTTACAACAAGGGAACGAAGAGATGTACGGATGTGGCCTCATATTTCTGTTGAGCAATACTTCTTCCCATGTCGGAAGTGACTGGATTTCATCACAAGCACCTTCCTACTTACCTTCTCTATATTATTTCTCCCACCCACCCACCCCATGCCCCCGATCTGAATCAGGCTAAAAGAAGGGGCAATAATTCTGGGATAACACAGTGCCATTCACCTCCAACATACACATACACATTCACGCTGTGAGTTAACTAGAAATCTGATCGATGTGCTTTCCAAGTTGACATTTAAAATGTATTGGGAGAAAGTTTCAACAGTACTTGTCTTTATGGAAAGAAAATAAAGAATAGGAAGGGAAACCTTGTTTTCATTTTGTGTGCTATTTGAATGTTTATTGATATCCTGTCATCACAATGGTGGACTGAGGGTGCATGGGAAACAACACACCGCAATCTACATAGAAATATGTTAGATGACATGTATTTTAAATAAATGCCTGAAATCAAAAGCAAAAGGAGAGAGAGAGAGAGAGAGAGAGAGAGAGAGAGATCTAAGGGCTATATGGAAAAGGAACAGAAATATATCAGGAAGGAGGTCTAGGCCATAGGGGAAAGAGAGCCACCTGGGGGACAGTCCCAAATCCCAAGCCTGAGTAGCAAATGGAGAGGACACAAATCTGACCTTTGAAATGGTATGAAAACCCAAGACCAAAAAGTAACAATGCTCTGAACCATCTGACCCAGTAGAACTCCAGCAAGGACAGCCATGACACTACCCCTATGTAGACTTCTTTATAATCTAAAACACATGCAAGACTCCCATGGGAAAAAAAAAATGCTCTTCAACAGATGAACTCATAATCAACTATTACAAAGAACTAATACCACTATAATCAAGTCAGTCAACATAACAAATGGGAGAATTTGAGATCCCTGGGTGGCTCAGCAGTTTCGCACCTGCCTTGGGCTGGGGGCGTGATCCTGGAGTCCCAGGATAGAGTCCACCATTGGGCACCATGCATGGAGCCTGCTTCTCCCTCTGTCTCTGCCTCTCTCTCTCTCATTCTCTCTCTGTGTCTTTCATAAATAAATAAATTAAATATTTTTTTAAATGGGAGAATTTATACCTGAGGAATGGAATATAGCAGAGCAATCTTCTTGTGCCTTTAAAATAAGTATATTTTGGGACACCTGGGTAGCTCAGTTGGTTAGGGGTCTGCCTTCAGCTCATGTCATGATCCCAGAGTCCCCAGATTGAGCCCCGCATTGGGCTTCTTGCTCAGTGGGGAGTCTGCTCCTTCCTCTCCCTCTGCTCCTCCCCCCACTCATGCTCTCTCTCTTCCTCTCCGTCTTGCTTGCTCTCTCTCTCTAATAAATAATATCCTTTAATTTTTTAATAATAACCTTTTAAAAATAAAATAAGTATATTTTATAAATCCAGGGGAATTTTATGTTAAAAATGGAAGATTGAAGGACTGTTTTTTATCTCTGCTCCCCCTCAAAAATCCACTGAAAATGACACTAAAGGGGTTTTTAAGGCATAACCTTACAATGTACAAGAACAAAGAAAATATATGAGAAAATATAAGAGATTTTTTTTAACAGAAATCAGAAAGTAGATGTTATTAGACCAGAAGAAAAGACATAGAAACAATGAAGGGAGCTAAAGAAATCTTCACAAAAACCATAATATCCTCAGAAAGGTAAGAGGAAATATTGCAACCATGAGGCAAGAAAAAGGTATTATAAAAGAGAATCTTGGGGAACCGGGGGGAAAAGGCCTATTGGAAATTTAAAATATGATATTATAAATGTTAAATTCCAATTCACAGGCCGGACAAGAAAGTTAAGGGTCACTTCACAAGAAGTGGAAAGATGAAGATATTGAAAAACAGGCAAAAAGGTGCTAACAAAAAAAATGTATTAGAGAATCAACTTTGGGGAGTTTAACACCCAAGTAAAAGGAATTCTAGAAAGAAGAGAATAGAGAAAATGAAGGGTAGAAAACCATCTAATAAATAATACCAGAAAATTTCACAGAACCTGAGTTTCCACATTAAAAGGATTCAAAATGAATGAGAAAAGAGCCCCACCAAGGCACATCTTCATCCCTTCTAAAACTAAGAAGATAAAGAGAATATCCTAAAAGTTCTCCTTTTTAAAGTAATCTCTACTCCCAAATGGCATTTAAACTTGCAACCCTGAGGTCAAGAGTCACATACTCTACCAACCGACCCAGCCAGGAGCCCTATAAAAGTTTCTAAGAGAAAAACACCAGTCTCATACAACAGTTCAAGAATTAGAATAGCATCAGCAGTCTCAACAGCAACCTTGGAAGCTAGAAGAAATTAAGAGACAGAAAAATTCTGAAGGAAAATGAATTCCAATCTAGAATTCAATACTCAGCCAAAATACCAAATTAAAGCTGTTGGTGGGGAGGGGTGCTGTGCCTAGGTGATTCAGTTGGTTAGGCATCTCCCTTCAGCTCAGGTCATGATCTCAGGGTCCTGTGATCACTCCCTGCTCATCAGGGACTCTGCTTCTCCCTCCCCCTCTGCCCTCCCCCTCAGCTTGTACTCCCTCTCTCCTGCTCTTTCTCTATATCTCAAATAAATAAATAAAATATTTTTAAAATCTTTTTTGGAAATTCAAGGCCTCAAAAAGTTATTCCCCACATACCCTTCCTTAACAAAATCCAGTAATCCAGGAAAATAAGGGATAAATGAAAATAATGATTATCCATGGCATTTATATAGTACCTATTGTATGCTAGGCAGTCTTCTAAATGTCACATGTGTGTATGTGTGCTGATTTAATTTAATCTTCGTAGGAAATAACTGAGCATTGTTATTATCTACATTTTAAAAGGTAATAGAGGGAAGCTAAGTAATCTGCCCTTGGTCATGAAGCCTGTAAGCAGCAATAGTCTGGCTCCGCCATATACTTAAATAAAGAGGAAGATTTAACACCCATTCACTTCTTCAATCTGATAAAAGTTCTCCATGAAAAATCTTTAGCTAACATCATATTTAAGAGAGAAAAACCAAATGACTGGGAACAGGGCGAGGATTTCCACTCTCACAATCTCTATTCAGCATTGGACTGGAGGTCCTGGCCAATGAATTAAGGCAAGAAAAATAAATAAAAGACATTTTTAAAAGGAAGAAATAAAACTGTCTTTAGTCTCAGATGACATAATTATGTACTATAAAATCCAAAAGGACATTTCAAAAATAAAACCACTAGAACTAATAAGAGAATTTCCTGACCTCCTACAATATAAGGTCAATATATATAACTCAATTATATTCCTACATACGTAAGAAAAAAACCTGGACAAAAATTTAAATACCACTTATAATAGCATCCAAATAACAACAAAATACTTAGGGATAAATTTAACAAAACATGTACAAGATCGATATACTGAGAACTACAAAACATTGCCTAGATAAATTAGACAAGATGTGAAAAATTGGAGAAAAGTACCATGCTATGGATTGGAAAACTCAGTATTGTTAAGATGTCAACTCTTCCAAATTGATCTGCAGATTCAACATAATCCAAATTAAAAATCCCAGTAGGATAATTTTGCAAAAATTGGCTATCAGATTCTAAAATTAATCTGGTAAAGCAGTTAAAGGAATTTAGAAAAAAAAGAAAAAGAAAAAGCACAGGCTTAGAGAGTAATCTGTTCAGATTGAAAACAGGACTATGAAGGGCTCCAGAAGAAAGGTCTCCAAGAAAAAAAAAAAAAAAATATATATATATATACATATATAAAGGTTACCTGATGAATATGAATGTATTGAGGGAGACATCTGAGAATGATGTAATAAAAAGTAATGATGAAAATCCTATTGTTAATTCTAGAGAAAACAGAACTTGTACAAAGAAAGGAAATGTAAACATTGTACCCAACTGTGAATAATTTCTTATATAGTTATTATAAGGAAAACATTGAACGTTGATTTAACCAAAAAGTGTGGTTATCCTGTCCTGGGAGAATGGTGGGGGCCATATCTGTGTTTCCTTGGACAGGGGCAAATGCTGGAGAGAGTTTGAAAGAATGTTAAATCTTCAGAAGCCAAAAGAGAAAGTAAATAAATGATATTTAAAAGTGGGTGGGAAAAAAAAAGTGGGTGGAAAAATATCAAGAGCCAGCTGAATAAGCATGATATTTAGAAGTATGTGCATTACTATTAAATGAAACAGCTATGAGAATTGAAAGTTGCCCCCTTTGCCTGCAGGGAGTATGGCAGGAGGGCTGCTGATGACGTTTATTATAAGCTTTATAAAGCTATTTCACTTTTTTTTTTAACAATGTACATAAAATATTTTTATTTTAAAACATTAATTTTTTGAAAGTCTGAAACGTATTTTGTGTATTTTACATAGTTTTCGTTCTTAAATTCATGTTTACCCTCAAGGTTGAAAAAAGGATCTTGAGTTTAAAAGCAGAGCACCAGGATGGATAAAAGCAACTGTGGTAAGAACATAGCTACTTGTGGTTTTCTAGAAGGGCCAAACCCAGAGATCTTTGGCCATTCCAACCTCTGCATGGAAACAACAAAAGGCTGTAGTCCATCATGATTTCTCAGTTAGTGGTCATCTCAGAGAAGACACATCTTGAGAAAGACCCTTAGACCAGAGAGGAGGTGGTCATTTTATTTCATCTACATTATTTTATTTCCTCTGAAAGTCTCGAGTTCAAATGCAAGTTGCAGGGAAAGGGGCCATCTTAAACCCCTACAGAATAAAACCCAGACTCTCAGTTAATGTTTTTTGCTGGAACTAGTAAGAACGAGCCACTGGAGTGGGGGCGAGGGAAGGCAAGGGAGCCATCGTTGGTCAGAAGGGTAACTAAAGTAGGGGAAAATAGTATATTTCAACATAATTAATTACATGGAGACTGAAAATTTTTAACCTAGCCCACAATACAAATTTTCATTTTTTAAAAAAACATTATTTTTTTAGTTCCTTCACTCATTCATTCTTTCATTCATTTTTAGTAATTTCCACACCCAAGGTGGGGCTCAAAATCATGAGCCTGAGATCAAGAGTCCCATGCTCTTTCCACTAAGCCAGCCAGCTTTCCCTAAAACAAATTTTCAAGGCTTAAAATCAGCAGGCACTGAACATATCCCAATCCCTGTCCCCCACTCTATCCTTGATGTTGCCCACATTTCTAACCTAGTCCCATCCCTCGCTCTCTACCATCTCTGATACCCCAGTCCCCTCCCAAGATGCACCCCATCCCTGATCCCAGGCTCACCCTGGATGCTGCGCCCTCTCTGAGGTGAACCATCTCCCTGACCTTGACCACGTATCTAATCCTTACCCTATCGAGTGGTTGAAACACTTGCTTTTTATATTTCATTATTTTATTTTAGGACCCACCTCCTGACATTGATACAGATCTGAATCCAAATCATTTGTGTCTTGAGGTCTACCCAGAGAATTACACATTGCATTGAAAATCTAAGGGAGGGCAGCCCCCGTGGCTCAGCGGTTTAGCCCTGCCTGCAGCCCGGGGTGTGATCCTGGAGACCTGGGATCGAGTCCCACGTTGGGTTCCCTGCATGAAGCCCCCTTCTCCCTCTGCCTCTCTCTCTCTCTCTCTCTCTCTCTCTCTCTCTGTGTCTGCCATGAATAAATAAATAAAATCTTAAAAGAAAATCTAATGGAACAATGCCACCCCTGTTTAAATGAAATTCTTTTGTTTTGCTGTTTATTTTTATTTAAATTCAATCAATTGACATATATTATTAGTTTCATAAGTAGAGGTCAGTGATCCATTAGTCTTATATAACACCCAGTGCTCATTACATCACGCACCCTCCTTCATGTCCATCACCCAGTTACCCCATCCCCCACCCCCAAAGGAAATTCTGACTACAGTTGACCCTTAAAACTACACAGGGGTTAGAGACACGGACCCCACCGTGCTGTTGAAAATTTGTATGTAACTTTTGGCTCCCCTAAAACTTAACTGCTAACAACTTACTGTTGACCAGAAGCCTTACCAATAACAAAAATCATTGATGAACACATATTGGGTGTGCTCTATATACTGTATCCTTACAATGGAGTAAGCTGGAGAAAACGTTATTGAGAAGATCATGAAGGTCACCTGGCTAGCTCAGTTGGTGGAGCATGTGACTCTTGGTCTTGGGGTCGTGAGTGCAAGCCCCATGTTGGGTGGAGGGAGTAGACTGTACTTAAAATTTTTAAAAAATCATGATGAAAATAGATTTACAGTACTGTAGTTATTTTAAAAATCCACATGTAAAAAAAAAACAAAAAACAAACAAACAAAATCCACATGTAAGTAGACCCATGCAATGCAAACTCGTGTTGTTTGAGAGTCAACTGTATATCCCTCTCTCTTTGAAACACTTTCAAGTTATTTTATTGCTGTTTGATTCCCACTTCCCAGGTTCCTATCGAGGCCAAGTTTTGGCCTTTTCAGATACGTATTAGTCATTTGCATTTCCCCAGACCCAATAAGGATCTCTGTTTACTTACTGAAGCCCCTGACCAAGTTGTCTTTGGGACAGCAGAGGATGAAGGAAGATGGGCATTTAAGCCCGTCACAGGAGAGGTGGAAGTGCATTAGGGGAGGGAGGAAGGGAGAGAGGGAAGGAAGGGGGAGGTTCCCAGGCCCAGTTGCCAGCCTTCCTCCCTGGTTTTCTTCTGCATTCTTCCAGCTTTTCTCATCAACCCACTTGGAGAGCCTCAGTTGAACAGCCAAGGTACCTCCATCCTGGCCCCCAGAAAACATCTTAGACAATGCTCCCCAGAAAATGATGACTCTGCCAGTGATGTCTCTTTGCTCCAGCCACTAACTGGAGTAGCCCCTGACATTCACCCCAGTTCTGACATCTCTCCCTGAGCCCCACCACACCTGCACACTGATCCCATTCCTACACTTCACTCCATACCTAGTCCCAACCCCATTGAACTTCCCTGAATATCATTAACCCCAGCCCCAGCTTCTCCTTATTCTGCATCTCCTCCTGTACCTGACACGCATCCTTTTCTTACCTTCCACCTTGTTCCAAGCTGCCACCCATCTCTGGCTCCCTGACGCATCACCTCTAACTCCAACCTCATCCCTGATTCCAGTCTCAACCTTGATCTAAACCTCATCTCTGAACTTCTCTCCATCCCCAACCTCAAGCCAGATGAAGCATTTCCTTTGTATTTTCTTCTAAGAGTTTTATAGATTCAGCTTATTATTAGGTCTTTGACCCATTTTGAGTTAACTGTTGTAGACAGTGTAAGGAAAGGGACCAAGTTCGTTCCTGTGTGTGTGGATAGCTACTTTGCCCAACACCATTTGTTGAACGACTATCCTCTCCCCATTGAATACTCTTGGTGCCCCTTGTTGAAAATCATTTGACCATTTATGCTTAGGTTTCCTTCTGGGCTCTTTGTCCTCACCCGCTCCATCTGCCTCAGTGTGTTGAGCACACTTTTTACTTCTCTGTCACATCGTATCCTACAACCATATTCAAAGGCAAGAATGAACCAAGGATGTGTGTGTGTGTGTGTGTGTGTGTGTGTGTGTGTGTGTGTGTATGTGTTTCTTTTTTCAATCAGGAGTACTTCCCAGGAGTCCCTGGCCCCAGTAGACTTCCTCTTAAGCAATGGTGTGCTGAAGCCAGTTTGTACCTGCTTGTGAAAGCAGCTCATTACATTTCCTAGATTTTTGTGAGCTGGTTGCCAAACACTTGAAAACCCTTGAAATCACTGTGGTGGGGGCATGTACACCAGGCCACCTGGCAAATGCCACAAACCAAGATTTCTTTCCCCCGGGAGAGTTGTTTCCCAGCACACCATTGTCCTAAAAGTTCAGCAGTCAGAAGTGAATGACAAGGCCACTCCTAGCTTAAGGGAGTCTTTAGAAGTGAGTACCTGTCCTTTTCAGCCTCTCTCAAGGGAGGAGGGCTTTGCTGGCAAGCAAGAAGCTTTTCAGCCTCTCTCAAGGGAGAGTTGGGTCAGCAACTAATGCCGCTTGCTACTAAAGGCTCCCAATAGTAGGAACTTTCTGGTGTCACGTAAAAGGATGTCTTTTAAACATCTTTAGCTGCCTCAGAGAACAGAGTGCTGTGGGCTCAGTGAGCTCTAGCAGCTGACACTGTAGCTATAGTAAGGGGTGGGGCCCCAGGGCAGGCTCCCTAAACCATACAATGGGCCTGAAAAGGACGTGGCCCCAGCAACTCCCTGGAACCACAGCTGGGAGCTGCCTTGACACAGAGACTGTGAACAGCCAGTGGACATGAGGTTTGGCACGGAATGCTGATGGCGAGGGAGAGCCCTGAGGGACTGCAACCGGGGCAGGGGGTGCTTAGAAAGTAGTAGAAGTGTTCGCTGAAGAAGAGCCCACAAAGGAAGGCCTGCTGTCCTTGGGCAGGTACTCCTTGCTGATGAGCCCATGGAAGGCCATGATCTTGAGGAGTCCATGGCGAAACTTCTGGCCAATGAAGGCATAGATGAGGGGATTAAGGCAGCTGTGGAAGAAGCCCAGAATCTCGGTGGCATCCAGGGCGCGGCCAATGTCACTGCGGCGCTGACAGGTCTCCTCGATGGCATGGAACCTCATGAGGGTGTCTGCGACCAGGACCAGGTTGTAGGGCAGCCAGCAGAGCAGGAAGACGAGCACGACAGCAAAGATAACCCGCATGGCCCGGTGCTTCTGTCCCATGTGGGTCTTAAACAGGGTGTGCAGGGTGAGCCCATAGCAGAACAGCATGATCATCAGGGGCACAATGAAGCCAAAGGTCTGGGGCAGGACCCGCATCACTATCCGCAATTTTGTTGTATTGGCACCCATGTCCTCGTAGCAGACTGGGCTGGAGTAGGGGGGATTGATGGCCCTGCGGAAGACGAAGATGGGCAGGGACAGGAGGAGGGACAGGGCCCAGATGCCTAAGCATATGAACTTGACCCAGTGCCTCTTCTGGGTCAGCCTGCGGGTGGCATGGACAATGGCCAGGTAGCGGTCCATGCTGATGCAGGCCAGTAGGAGAATACCACTGTAGAAGTTGACTTCCTTCAGGAGCGAGACGATCTTGCACAGGGGTGTGCCAAAGATCCAGCCCTTTACCTTGGAGACAGCCCACATAGGCAAGGTCAGGGCGAAGAGCAGGTCAGCTATGGCCAGGTTCAGCAGGTAGACGTCGGTGACAGAGTGGCCGATCTGACTGTATAAGACAACCAGTATGACTAGGGAGTTTCCCAGCAGGCTCAGCACAAAGACCAAGGCATAGATGACGACCACGGCATACTTGTTGAGTGTCTCAGTGTCTATCTTACAGGGACTATATATTTCTGTGGGTGGTGTGCCAGTGAAGTCTCCAAATTCATCCTCACCCGACTCCCACCAATCCGTAATGTTCCACATATTTATCATAAAGACAGTCATGGTTCAATCTAGTTGAAAGATTCAAAGGAAAGAAGTGTGATTTAGTAACTCAGATTAAAGTCACTCAATCAAGGATGTAAGAACAGTTACTGGGATATCTTCTGCTTTTCTGCTGGTTTGGCAACAGGAGATCCCTTCCTTCTCTTATCTATTTTGAGCTTCTTTAGAGGTCGAGTTCATAGCATCATCATTTGAGGGAATCTTTTATACCCTGTTATCACCCCCTAAACATCCACAGAGCCATCAGCAGTGTTCAAATATCTTTCTAAATCGTGAAACACTTTACTGGAGCAAAACCACACCAAAAGACCAACACGTAAAACCAACAAAAACTCATCTGCTGGGAAGAAGGAGGTCCTGCTATTTCTACCCAAACAGCTGTTAAGGTGACTCCCCCAAAACTCCCAGGCTCTCCAGAAAACAATATGAAGATCTTTGGGAAGTTACCAAGACTGGAAATAAGGATATCTGGTATCAGTCCTCGCTCTATCCTTATTTATCAATAATAACCTGCATGACTTTCAGTGGGTTGTTTTACCTTTATAGATTTCTGTTTTCTCATCTGCAAGTGGAGGGAGGCAGCATATATAACCCCTTAGCTGCTCTCAGGCCTGAGGTTCTATCATTCTGATTCACACATTAGTATGTTTTCTCTGTCTGCAGATACTGAATTTTTATAGAAGACTGCATTTGAGGACAAAGCAATAAACAGCAGATTGGGGAAACGTAAGCCTCTTCCCCACAAAAATGGAGAGGTGTGAAAGGAGGAGGTGACAAGACTGTGTCCCCCCTTGTTACCAACTACAGCCATGTATGAGATCAGAATTGAATAAGTGGTCACAAGGGAGGAGGCAGGAAGCCAAGTGAGCAGAAATCTTCAGGTCCCAGAGAAATGGATGCATTTTCTAAAATATAGTCAAACCAAGTCTCCCTCCCCAAGGATAGTCCTGGCAACAGAAATGGCTTCCTACCTGAGGCACTGGCTAGGTGTGTCCAACTGTAAAAGCCTGGAGCTCAGAGACCAGAATGACTTAACAGTTCGAAGAACCTTGATGAATAAAGGGAAATAGGGAAGCCTTGTCACCACATGCCTCCTCTCTGAGCCCTGCCCACATCCATATTTGGATAATAGATGATATCAAGGGACCACAGGGGATCAGAGCCTCCCAGGACCCAGATGTCCAAGCAGAGGTATCAGACACGAAGGTGGAGTTAAGAGTTCTCTCTCTGAACTCTCCACATGGATGACTATTTTTGTTCTTTTCATTTTCTTGCATGTGTGTCCACTTGTTTATCCCTTAAATTCCCTAGTAGATCATCTTTGAAAGCTTCCAACTTCCTTGGACATAAATAAAGAGCAGAGGGTTTTTTCTTTTTACAGTAGAGACTTCAGAAGGAGTCCACTGTAGGCCGGCCTGGTAAGAGCACCCCCACACACACTTAGGAGGGATTGGGGGGAGTGATCTGGTGGGAAGGAGGTGGAGGGCTGTCCTTAAGCTGCGTTTGGACAACAAGCACACAGTTTTTACTTCTCTTGTAGGCTTCTTTGGGGTGGTCCCGGTTGGAGGGGAATGTCAAGAAGATGAGAGGGAGAACTATCCTCCCTCACCCCACACACCACACAACCACTATCAACAACTGGTTGATTAGAATGGCCTGAGGCTGGGGGCAGGGACCACTCCTACAGCCTGGCCAGACAAGAAGACCATCGGCGCTGGGGCAATCCATGAACAGAGGAGTTGGGGTTAAGCTCATCTTGCTCCGCTCTCAGAATATAGAATGGCTTCTTGGACCCTGCCTCAGCTGTTCCCAGTAGCTAATGTTTGTCCCTGGCTTTACTCCTCTGGTATGGTACCCACTTCTCCATTGTTACAACATGAACCCACGTTCATGTTATAACGATGTGTTATAACGATGTGTTTACAAGTCAGGCTCCCCCAGTGCCCCCCAGACTGTGAGCCTCTAGAGAATAGAGACCCTCTCTGATCTGATCCATCTTCTGATCCTCCGCCAGGGAACAAAGTTGGTGTTAAATCAATGGTTGTTGGGCAGCCCGAGTGGCTCAGCTGTTTAGTGCTGCCTGCAGCCCAGGACCTGATCCTGGAGTCCCGGATCGAGTCCCACGTCGGGCTCCCTGCATGGAGCCTGATTCTCCCTCTGCCGGTCTTTGCCTCTGTGTGTGTGTGTGTGTGTGTGTGTGTGTCATGAATAAATGAATAAATAAATAAAAATCTTAAAAAAAAAAGAAAGAAAAGTAAGAAAATGCACACTGTCAAATGACAAAAGCACAGTGAGATACCATTTAATAAATAAATAAATAAATAAATAAATAAATAAATGTAGAAGAAATGACATTAGACATATCTGCTCTGATTCACGGATCAGGTCACCACCATGATTCAGAGCGTCTATTGCTGTCAGCCACACAGTCATGTATGAGGCGTGCCTGAAAGCTTCACTTCCACACGGCCAGGCTGGTCTGTCTGGCGTTGTTCTTTTCCAACCATCCTCTATAGTTTAAAGTTAATATCGATCTGTTCAAGTATAAAGTCTGCCCCTTACCATAAATGCCAATTAATCATGCCCCCGGTGCCTAAGGTCTGCCACTGGCAAGTGTACTTTCTAAGCTAAGGCATGCTCTCCTCCTGGGTTTCTCCTATCATTCATAAAAAGTGGCAGGAAGTATAAGGAGACAATTGCCCTGGGGCCACCCATCCTTTGCTTTTACTGGTGTTGGACTATTGTGATCTGATTGTCTAGACCAGAAAGGACTTGAAAGCAGGGTATTCCCTGAAGGGAATGGACATCCCCTTATTAATCATCTGGGAAAAAGTAATTCTGGGGCAGAAAACAGTGACTGGTAACACAGGAGGAAACTGACTGGGGCCTGTCTGCAAAACACCTATGCAGACTCAAGTGCAAGCTGAAGCCTGGGAAAAGAGAGTGTCTGCCACAAGGGGGCATTAGTTGCAGGACGGGGACCCAATGAGAAAGACCCAGCCCTAGCTAATACTTTTAAGTCCCTCTTTGTCCCTAATTCCCTTCTGGTTTTCTTAAGCCCTGAGTTCAGGCAGTCCGACATTCCAGTCTAATCAGTGAATGACTGAGGTATGAGGGAAGGGTCTGGTCCACCATCAAGCCCAAGGAGTAAAGGAGTAGCACCCCCTCAGGGTGGTTGTGGCAGTGGCAATGGTGGTCACTGAGGTCTCCAGTGGGAAGGGACCCAGACAACCAGAGTTAAAAAGAATCTCCTCACCTTCGTGGATGAAAGAAATGGAAGAGCATTGCACTGAAAGAGGGGAAAGGCACATATAGGTGAGCTTGGAATAAAATGTTACCCACTTTAAAATGTTCCAGCAAGCCTGCCCACCCAATATATCGTTCGTATGCACCTTCCCACTCAGAACTGCTTGCTCCTATCCCTCAAAAAATTGGAAAAAATTCAAATATACAAGCTAACCTCACACCTAAAGGAACTGGAGAAAGAGCAGCAAATAAAATCTACACCAAGCAGAAGAGAGTTAATAAAGATTCGAGCAGAACTCAATGAAATAGAGACCAGAAGAACTGTAGAACAGATCAACAAAACCAGGAGTTGGTTCTTTGAAAGAATTAATAAGATAGATAAACCATTAGCCAGCCTTATTAAAAAGAAAAAAGACTCAAATCAATAAACCCACAAATGAAAAAGGAGAGCTCACAACCAATACCAAGGAAATACAAACAATTTTAAAAACATATTATGAGCAGCTATATGCCAATAAATTAGTCAATCTAGAAGAAATGGAAGCATTTCTGGAAAACCACAAACTACCAAAACTGGAACAGGAAGAAATAGAAAACCTGAACAGGCCAAAACCAGGGAGGAAATTGAAGCAGTCGTCAAAAACCTCCCAACATTACAAAAGTCCAGGGCCAGATGGCTTCCCAGGAGAATTCTATCAAACGTTTAAAGAAGAAACAATACCTATTCTACTAAAGCTGTTCTGACAGATAGAAAGGGACGTAATACTTCCAAACTCGTTTTATGAGTCCAGCATCACCTTAATTCCAAAAGCAAAGACCCCACCAAAAAGGAGAATTATAGACCAATATCCCTGATGAACACGATGCAAAAATTCTCAACAAGATACAAGCCAATAGGATCCAACAATACATTAAGAAGATTATCCACCATGACCAAGTGGGATTTATCCCTAGGATGCAAGGGTGGTTCAACACTCGTAAAACAATCAACGTGATAGATCATAACAACAAGAGAAAACATGAGAACCATATGATCCTCTCAATAGATGCAGAGAAAGCATTTGACAAAACGCAGCATCTATTCCTGACCAAAACTCTTCAGAGTGTAGGGATAGAGGGAACATTCCTCACTCAATATCTTAAAAGCCATCTACGAAAAGCCCACATCAAATATCATTCTCAATGGGGAAACATTGAGGGCCTTTCCCCTAAGATCAGGAACATGACAGGGATGTCTACTGTCACCACTGTTATTCAACATAGTACTAGAAGTCCTAGCCTCAGCAATCAGGCAACAAAAAGAAATAAAAGGCAAATTGGCAAAGAAGAAGTCAAACTCTCCCTCTTCGCAGATGACATGATACTGTACATAGAAAACCCAAAAGACTCCACCCCAAGATTGCTAGAACTCATACAGCAATTTGGCAGTATAGCAGGATACAAAATATATGTCCAGAAATCAGTGGCATTTCTATACACTAACAATGAGACTGAAGAAAGAGAAATTAAGGAGTCAATCCCATTTACAATTGCACCCAAAAGGATAAGATACCTAGGAATAAACCTAACCAAAGTAAAGGATCTATACTCTAAAAACTACAGAACACTTCGGAAAGAAATTGAGGAAGACACAAAGAGATGGGAAAATATTCCATGCTCATGGATTGGAAGAATTAATATTGTGAAAATGTCAATACTACCCAGGGCAGTTTACACATTTAATGCAATCCCTATCAAAATACCATGGACTTTCCTCAGAGAGTTGGAACAAATAATCTTAAGATTTGTGAGGAATCAGAAAAGACCCCAAATAGCCAGGGGAATTTTGAGAGAGAAAACCAGAGATGGGGGCATCACAATGCTGGATTTATAGTTGTACTACAAAGCTGTGATCATCAATACACTGTGGTACTGGCACAAAAACTGACATATAGATCAATGGAACAGAATAGAGAACGCAGAAATGGGTCCTCAACTCTATGGTCAACTAATATCCGACAAAGCAGGAAAGACTATCCACTGGAGAAAGGACAGTCTCTTCAATAAATGGTGCTGGGAAAATTGGACAGCCACGTGCAGGAGAATGAAACTAGACCATTCTCTTACACTATACTCAAAGATAAACTCAAAATGGATGAAAGATCTAAATGTGAGACAAGAATCCATCAAAATCCTAGAGGAGAACACAAGCAACACCCTTTTTTGAACTTGGCCACAGCAACTTCTTGCAAGATACATCCATGAAGGCAAGGGAAGCAAAAGCAAAAGTGAACTATTGGGACTTAAGATAAAAAGCTTCCACACAGCAAATGAAACAGCCAACAAAACTAAAAAACAACCTACATAATGGGAGAAGATATTTGCAAATGACATATCAGATAAAGGGCTAGTCTCCAAGATCTATAAAGAACTTATTATGGGCAGCCCGGGTGGCTCAGTGGTTTAGCACTGCCTTTAGTCTGGGATGTGATCCTGGAGACCCAGGATCGAGTCCCACGTCGGGATCCCTGCATGGAGCCTGCTTCTCCCTCTGCCTGTGTCTCTGCCTCTCTCTCTCTCTCTCTCTCTCTCTCTGTGTGTGTGTGTGTGTGTGTGTCTTTCATAAATAAATAAAATCTTTTTTTAAAAAAGAACTTATTAAACTCAACAGCAAAGAAATAAACAATCCGATCATAAAACGGGCAAAAGACACGAACAGACATTTCACCAAAGAAGACCTAAACATGGCCAACAAGCACATGAGAAAGTGCTCCACCTCACTTGCCATCAGGGAAATACAAATCAAAACCACAATGAGATCCCACCTCACACCAGTGAGAATGGGGAAAATTAACAAGACAGGAAACCACAAATGTTGGAGAGGATGTGGAGAAAGGGGAACCCTCTTGCACTGTTGGTGGGAATGTGAACTGGTGCAGCCACTCTGGAAAACTGTGTGGAGGTTCCTCAAAGAGTTAAAAATAGACCTGCCCTATGACCCAGCAATTGCATTGCTGGGGATTTACCCCAAAGATACAGATGCAGTGAAAGACCAGAACACCTGCACCCCGATGTTTATAGCAGCAATGTCCACAATAGCCAAACTGTGGAAGGAGCCTCGGTGTCCATCGACAGATGAATGGATAAAGAAGCTGTGGTCTATGTATATGCTGGAATATTCCTCAGCCATTAGAAATGACAAATACCCACCATTTGCTTCAATGTGGATAGAACTGGAGGGTATGATCCTGAGTGAAGTAAGTCAGTCAGAGAAGGACAAACATTATATGGTTTCATTCATTTGGGGAAATAAAAAAAATAGTGAAAGGGAATAAAGGGGAAAGGAGAAAAAATGAGTGAGAAATATCAGAGAGGGAGACAGAACATGAGAGACTCCTAACTCTGGGAAACGAACAAGGGGTAATGGAAAGGGAGGTGGGGGGGATGGGGTGACTGGGTGACGGGCACTGAGGGGGGCACTTGACAGGATGGGCGCTGGGTGTTATGCTATATGTTGACAAGTCGAACTCCAATAAAAATATATACAAAAAAACAGAACTGCTTGCTCCCTCTTCCATGGATCTATAATGTTCTTAATGAGAAAGCACCTTTCTATTCTGTGCAGACCATCCAGTGCCACAAAGATTGTTGTGACATGTGTAGCCTGAATGCCAGGCCTCTAGCAAAATGCGGAGGCCTCTTCTTGCCCCTCTGTTCTGACAATGGAAGCATCTATGCAAGAGCATGTGAACAGCACAATATGGCTGCAAGTCTATCTATTCCGTCCCTGGATCAGCTTGGATGCCAGCGTCAGCATCTCCTCCCATTCCTGCAGAAGGATCCACTTGGACCTGGGGACCAAAACAGAGGCAAAGGAGGTGGAGGAGAGAGGGTTCACCCCTCTCCCCCAGTGATCATCCCCATTGCCATAGTAACAGGTGCAGGGTAAGTATGTGACCTAAGATGGTCCATGCAGAGCTACGTTCGGGATGGTTGTTTGGTGACCGTGGAAAAGCAAGGATGTCGTCTTGCTATAACTCGGAGCAATCTTGGTATATAAATGGCAAACCAGCCCAAGAATAAAAACTAACACAGAGAAAAAAGCAGAACTGAGACAATCACAGAGAAACAGAGCCAGAGTTCTGAACAAACCATACCCAGAGGCCATCTTCCCCAGGGACTTTTTGGTTGTTTCTTGTGAAGACCACTTCAGACTGCTTTCTGTTACTTGCAACCAAAACTCTGACCAACTGAAAGAGTTCTAGAAAAACAAAAGTGAGGAGCGCCGGGGTGACTCAGTCGGTTGGGCATCTGCCCTCAGCTCAGGTCATGATCTCAGGGTCTCTGAATCAAGTCCTGAGTTGGGTTCCCTGCTCTGTGGAGAGCCTGATTCTCCTTCTCCCTTTGCCCCTCCCCCAGCTTGTGCTTTTGCACTCTCTCAAATAAATAAATAAAATCTAAAAAGAAAAAAGAAGAAGAAGAAGAAGGAGGAGGAGGAGGAGGAGGAGAAAGAAGAAGAAGAAGGAGAAGAAGGAGAAGAAAGACAGACAAAAGTGACCTAGGATGAGAGGAGAGGAATGTCAGTGCATCACAGGTCCAGGCTGTGACAGTCAGGGTAAGAGAGGACTTGACGGAGGTATGACCTGGGCAGGTGCACACCTCCTAGCCCTGATCACCAAGCTCTGGCGGAAGCCAAAGAGGAACCTTGAAAAGTAAGCACATAAAGGGCACCTGGGTGGCTCAGTGGTTGAGCATCTGCCTTAGGTTGTGACTCCGGGGTCCTGGGATCAAGTCCTACATGGGGCTCCCCGCAGGGAGCCTGCTTCTCCTTCCTCCCGTGTCTCTGCCTCTCTCTCTCTCTCTCTCTCTCTCTATGTGTGTGTGTCTCCCATGAATAAATAAAATCTTTAAATAAAAAGTAAGCATGTAAAAGCCCATCTGAGAACACGCTCCTGAACGAATTCAGAAATCCTCGTGTGATCTCTGCTGTGGAGTCAGACAGATCATGCTTCAAGTACAGGCCTTCCTTTATTGATTTATGATCTTGGATGAGTTTCTTAACGTGTATCAAAATATCTTTATTCTTGGAACTAAAATTAAAGCTTAGGAAAAGGACTAAAAAAAAATCTTTATCCATAAAAATGAGGATAATAATACTTGCCTCCGGGAAGTGTGTGATGATGAACTGGCATAGAGCATGGGCTCTGGAACCAAACCACCGTGGCGCAAATCCCAGTTCTGTCCCTGGCCAGTTATGTGCCCTTTGGAGGCCTGGATACTCTTTCAGTGCTCCAGTGTTCTCTGTAATATTAGAAGAAAAGTAGCACCCAGCTCATAGAATTGATATGAGGATCAATGAGTTAATTTATGTAAAGTGCTTAGCACAGTATCTGGCAGATAAGAATGTTCAGTCACCATGTGCGGGCTTTATACACGCCCCCCACAGTCTTGTTGGGAGAATATGCATTAAACACCCTAAACAATGCAGCCCCCCTGATCCTACAATCCCACTTAATGTGAGGAATGGAAGGAAAGAGAGGGAAGAAGGGAGGGAGGGAGGGTGGCAAGACAAAGCTTATCACAGGGTTGTTCATGTAATACGAGTTGGTAATAACTTCAGTACCCGTCCAAAACTTTTATACAAATTATAGTAGATCAGGGATCCCTGGGTGGCTCAGCGGTTTAGCGCCTGCTTTTGGCCCAGGGCGTGATCCTGGAGCCCCCGGATCGAGTCCCGCGTCAGGATCCCGGCATGGAGCCTGCTTCTCCCTCCTCCTGTGTCTCTGCCTCTCTCTCTCTCTCTATCATAAATAAATAAATCTTAAAAAAAATTATAGTAGATCTATACAATAGAATGCTGTGTGTCCATTAAACATAACGATGTATAGCTATAGTTAATGTTATGGATGCCAAGATAACAGGATGCCAAGAGCAAATAAGAGTTAACAAGCAGAATGCACAGAATGATAGCACTTTGTAATTATTTTTTTAAGATTTTATTTATTTATTCATGAGAGAGAGAGAGAGAGAGAGAGAGAGAGAGGCAGAGGGAGAAGCAGGCTCCATGCAGGGAATGGGACGTGGGACTCGATCCGGGGTCCCCAGGATCAGGCCCTGGGCTGAAGGCGGCGCTAAACCGCGGAGCCACCCGGGCTGCCCCAGCACTCTGTAATTAATGTGTGTAAGCACACAGGGAAAAATAAGGAAGAGTCCAGATGTTAACAGTGGCTACCTTTGGGCAGTGGGATTACAGACAGTTGCTTTCTTGTTTGTATCTTTTGATGTTGCCCAATTTCTAAAACTAGTATAACTTCCACAATTAAAAAAAAAATACATATACATGTCTTTAGTCATTTTCACCAAAAGAAAAAAAAAAAACACCAAACAGTGAATAACCCTCTAGTGGCCATTTCCCCCTCTCCTCACTCAGATTTGCTGGTCCAACTAGGTTTGTGAGCAGATGTCCAGGACCCTGAGCCTCCTGTCCGCTGAAGTCCCAACTCCTTAAGCCCTGAAGGCCCTGCACCCTCCTCCGCCTCCCCTCGGGGCTCCCGTGTCACCCACCCAGGTTCTCCACCATTGTGGTTTCCAGATTGCATTATTGAATCATTTTTAGGAGTCTTTTCCTCCCACTGGGCTGTAAATAGGCAAGACTCTGGCCCAGGGAAGTGATTCACAAACCATCCCTTCGTTCCTTGCCCCTCCTTAAGGGCAGGAACTATAAAGGATTCTGTTTTGCATTCTTGGTGCTCCGCAAACCGTGTGACACATGCGAGGAGATGCCAAACAGGGAGTGGGTGTGTGACCAGTGCAGAGCCCTGAGCTTGGGCATAATGCTCTGCGGTCGCTGCCATGAAATTCTTAATAACTTTATCTTGGAAAAAAAAATAATTTTATCTTGGAATCCGTGTCTTCTGAGCGAAGTCTGGTGGGAGAGCGGAGCACACACAAGGGTTGGAAGCTCAGCTCGCATGCAGCCCCCCCTCCTTGGGCCCAGCCTCCCACTCCCCACCCCACAAGAGCCCTATGTTTTCAGGGAGCGCAGCAGCAAATAGCAAATAAAAAACACAGAGTCCGCTAGAGACTGTCTTCAGGGGTGGTCAAGTAAGCCCAGGTCTTGATCGCAGGGTTGTGAGTTCAAGCCCCACACTTGGAGCCCACTGAAGTTCCGCACTTGGAGCTCCAACGTGGCGCCCACTGAAAAGAAAACACAAAACAAAACACAGAATCCGGTTAGCAAAGCAATCAGAGAAGAAAGAAACGTGCTTTTCTCCTGCTTTTGGAACAAGGGGTCCACACTTTTATTTTGCACTGGGTCCTGCAGCCAGCCCTGGCACCCAATAAATCAGGCAAAACGATGAAGTAGCGGAGAGGAGCAAAGTGGCAGATCGGAATCTTCCTCTCAGCTCAGCTGATGGCAACTCCTTCCTTCCAGGAGCTGTGGCCACTTTGTAGGCTCTTCGTTGACACTCCTCCATCTCTTATACTCAATATTCGATCTACCAGAAAACTGCCAATTCTACCAGAATGGATTCCAACTCCTATTTTCTCACCACCTCTACAGCTGGCGCTCTGGTCCCTGCTACCCTCTTGTCCCACCTAGATTACCAAGACGACCTCCCAGACCTCCTGCTCTTCTAGTCTGTTCTCATCATATCTGCCAGAGTGACAGGTATGACGAGACATTCTTTTTTTTTTTTTTTTTTTTGAGGGACACACAGAGAGAGGCAGAGACACAAGCAGAGGGAGAAGCAGGCTCCATGCAGGAGCCCGGTGTGGGACTCGATCCCAGGACCCCGGGATCATCCCCTGAGCTGAAGACAGGTTCTCAACTGCTGAGCCACCCAGGCATCCCGATTCTTTGACATTCTAAGTCAGATCATATCATGCCTTCTCATTGCCCTCCAAAGGCTCCAAATAATGAATTTCACTGCTTTAATTTTTTTAAGTGCATTTTAAGTAGCTTCACAGATGAGAAACCTGGCAAACACTACAGTAACCAATTAAGGAAGGCTGACATCACCAGGGATGCTGTGTGCTCTTACGCTCCCAATAGGATATGATGAGAAGGCTTCCACCTGCAGTATTCTCTCTAAAACCCATCTAATCAGGGGGAAAAAACATCAGACAAACCCACAAGGGGGAGGTGTTCTACAGAATACTTGGCCAGTACTCCCCAAGACTATCAAGGTCATGAGAAACCAGGAAGGACTGCGCAAAAATAGGCCACAGGAGATTGGGGTGACATGCCAACCAGAGGCAACGTGGTCCCCTGGACTGGATCCTGGTACCGAAAGAGGTGATAATGGAAAAGCCGGCAAAATCCAA
Source organism: Vulpes lagopus (assembly GCF_018345385.1). Lineage (NCBI taxonomy): Eukaryota > Metazoa > Chordata > Mammalia > Carnivora > Canidae > Vulpes > Vulpes lagopus. Next base: position 24,986,801 of record NC_054845.1, read on the forward strand.
ATAAAAGCTGGAGTTTCATTAATACTTGTTTTTAGAAGCTGTCACCTATCTGATTTTATGAAGTTTTATTTTTTTGTCTTAAAATTGATTTTTGTAATTGAAAGATTAGTTTCTATCTTATTTATGAATACAATTCCATTCTTCTACATTTGAGAATGCTTTCTGCCTATAGGTCTAGATGGCTTTAATTATTTTTCTAATTTCCATTCCAGTGTAGGTAACACAGGTTGTCATGTTGAGTTTTTTTTTTTATTAGTTTTATTTTTTAAGTCAGGAGTAGATATTGAGGGATCCCTGGGTGGCGCAGCGGTTTGGCGCCTGCCTTTGGCCCAGGGCGCGATCCTGGAGACCCGGGATCGAATCCCACGTCGGGCTCCCGGTGCATGGAGCCTGCTTCTCCCTCTGCCTGTGTCTCTGCCTCTCTCTCTATCTCTCTGTGACTATCATAAATAAATAAAAATTTAAAAAAAATTATAAAAAAAAAGGAGTAGATATTGAGGTTTGCCAAAGACCTATGTAGATAATCATTTGATTTTTTTCTTCTTAGATATATTAGCATGTGAATTGTATTAATGGTTTTCTGATGTTGAATAATGCTTACATGTGGGAAGATGTATCCCATTTAATCATGAGAAAAATGAACTTGAAAAAAGCCAAAATCCTTTAGAGGCTTTCCTACCATTCCCCACCCCCATCCCGCCTCATCATCCCTGTGTGTTACTGTGCTGGAGCCGCCACAACAAAGTACCACAGATCGGGAGGCTTAAACAGAGAGATTTATTGTCTTACAGTTCTGGTGGCTGGATGTCCAAGGTAAGGGGGTCAGCAGGGCTGGTTCCTCCTGAGGGCCGTGAGAGAAAATCTGTTCCAGGCTTGTGTCTCAGTGCCTGCTGGTTTCCTGGTCGTCTTTGGCATTCCTTGGCTTACAGATGCATCACCCTCATCTCTGCCCTCATCATCTCGAGATGCTCTCCTGGGATGCCTGTGTTGGTGTCCATATCTCCCCTTTTTTATAAGGACCCCAGTCATGTTGGATTAGGGCACCCTCTGATGGCCTCCTCCTAACTACTTACACCCTGACAGCCTTATTTCTTTCTCTTTTTTTTTTTTTTAAGATTTTATTTATTCACAAGACAGAGAGAGGCAGAGACACAGGCAGAGGGAGAAGCAGGCTCCATGCAGGGAGCCTGACATGGGACTTGATCCCGGGGCTCCAGGATCAAGCCCTGAGCCAAAGGCGGAGCTAAACCACTGAGCCACCCAGGGACGCCCCCCCCCCCCATTTCTTTTTTTTTTAATTGGAGTTCAATTTGCCAACATATAGCATAACACCCAGTGCTCATCCCACCGAGTGCCCCCCTCAGGGCCCATCACCCAGTCACCCCAACCTCCCACCCACATCCCCTTCCACCACCCCTTGTTCATTTCCCAGAGTTAGGTGTCTCTCATGTTTTGTCACCCTCACTGATATTTTCACTCATTTTCTCTCCTTTCCCTTTATTCCTTTTCACTAAATTTTATATTCCCCAAATGAATGAGACCATATAATGTTTGTCCTTTTCGGATTGACTTATTTCACTCAGCATAATACCCTCCAGGTCCATCCGCGTGGAAGCAAATGGTGGGTATTTGTCGTTTCTAATGGACAGCCCTATTTCTAAATAAGGTCCCGTTCTGACACACTGCGGGTTAGGACTGCAACATGAGTGAGGGGGAGGTGGACTCAATTCGGCCCATAGCATCCCCTAACTCTATCCTCCCCCACCCCCACCCCCCCACCCCCACCCGGACTTAGAGCTCTGCTCCAGCCACATTAGCCCAGCTCCTGCCATAGGGCATTGCTTCCGATGTCCACTTTCCTCTGCAGGCCCCCACTGTAGACCTCCCACAGGTAACTCCCCCACCTCCTCAGGGAATTTGCTCAAATGCTACCTTCTCACTGAGGCCTACCTTGTGCACCTATTCACCAGGGCACCTCCCCTAGCATTCCGGATGCCCCCTGCTATGCTATATTCCAAACATTTTTCTCCCGTCGCAGCACTTACCACGTGTAACACACGTGCATGTGTATCACCTGTACTCACGGCTTATCATCTCTCTCCTCTTTAGACCCTAAGCTTCGGGAAGCTGGAAATCCTTGCCTATCTAGATCACCGTATCCCAAGTGCCTAGGAGACCGCTTGGTGAGTAGGATGAGATAAAAAGTGGTTGAGAAATCAAAAGCTGGGACGCCTGGGTGGCTTGGTGGTTTAGTGTCTGCCTTTGGCTCAGGGCGTGATCCTGGATTCCCAGGATCGAGTCCCACATCCAGCTCCCTGCATGGAGCCTGCTTCTCCTCCCTTGCCTGTGTCCCTGCCTCTCTCTCTGTCTCTCATGAATAAATAAAATCTTTAAAAAAAAAAAAAAGAAAGAAAGAAAAAGAAAGAAAGAAAGAAAGAAAGAAAGAAAGAAAGAAAGAAAGAAAGAAAGAAAGAAAGAAAAAAGAAAAAGCAAAAAAAAAAAAAAAAAAGATAAGCTCTATTTCTAGAGACAGGGAGACCCACACGTAAGTTGCCTTCAGTTTAGCTCCCACCCCCCACCCCACCCCCCCAGCCTCTGGGATGTAGCCCTGAAGGGAAAGCCCACCCCACCGTGGCTGTAGGAAGTGACTTAGCAAGCGGGAGACCCCTGGCTGCAGTGGCAACGAGCAAGGGCTGGGGCTGGGGGGTGGGGGGGGCCTCCCCTCCGCGAGGCCGGCGGCTGCAGCTGCAAGCTGAGCCCAGGAGAGGGCAGCATTATCGCCCCCATGGAGACGAACGCGAGCGGGCAGGGGAAATGAGATCCTCTCGGAGAAAATCCCCTCTAACCCACAGAAGTGGAGCCGGGCGGCCAACCTCTGGAAGCCACCCTCACCCCTGAAGGCTGGCGCATCCTCACATGCATTCACTGTCCCCTCGGAAGTCCTCCCGGGGGCGAGTGCAGCTGGAGACGCGCACGAACTTCATCCCCGGTGCTCGCGGTGCTCCGGGCACCCCCCGCCTCCAAGCGCAGGCTTCGTGCACCTGCGTGCGTCCCCGTGGCTGTCCCCTTCCTCCCGACCAGTGCTGCGCAGTCTCTCCCTGCGAGCCCGCGCGTTCAAATACAGCACACTCTCCGCAAAACCCTTCCAGGGTTATGTTTCAAAGGACTGGAGATCTTTCCACTGTTTTTTGTTTTTTTTTTTTCCTTTTATTTAATTAATTGATTATTTATTTATTCATGAGACACAGAGAGAGGCAGAGACACGGGCAGAGGGGGAAGCAGGCCCCACGCAGGGAGCCCGATGCGGGACTCCATCCCAGGACCCCGGGATCACGCCCCGGGCCGCAGGCAGACGCTAAACCGCTGAGCCACCAGCGTCCCCTTCCCACTGTTTACTCAGAGCTCACTTTTGGGTGCTCAGCCAGCTGGGGCTGCCCTCACGAGACAGTGTGGGTGGGGACACCTGGGTGCCTCAGTGGTTGGGCATCTGCCTTTGGCTCAGGTCTAATCCTGGGGTCCTAGGATGGAGTCCCTCATTGGGATCCCCTGCAGGGAGCCTGCTTCTCCCTCTGCCTGTGTCTCTGCCCCTCTCTGTGTCTCTCATGAATAAATAAATTAAATCTTAAAAAAATAAAAAACAAAACAGCGTTAGGTGGACTGGGTGGCAGGTGGACGTCAGGGTGCCGGCATGGTCGGGCTCTTAGTGAGAACTCCCTTCCGGGCCTGCAGACACCTGCCTTCTCATGGCATGGGGAGGTCCACAGTGGCCACAGAAAGAGCTCTGGCCTCTTCCTCTCCTCCTAAGGATGCGGAAGCCCATCACAGGGGCCTTACCCTAACTTCAGCTCAACCTAATTGCTTCCCAAAGGCCCCACCTCCAAATACCTTGCAGCTGGGGGTTAGGGATTCAACATATGAATTTTGAGAAGACACAATTTGGTCCATAGCCAAGTGGACCATGTCACACTTTTTTTTTCCATGTCACACTTTAAGTAGAATGACTTCCTGGTTCTAACAAATTTCTATGTGGCTTTAATGCAGGCTTGCTTATTTTCTCTTCCATGCAGCCACTTGCACCAAGCTCTACCGTATGCGGCCCAACCAGCATACCCGACATTCTGTCTGACAGACATGGCTGCCAAAACAGTGTCCTCGGTTGCAGTAAAAATAAACTGTACAAATGGTACTTGGGGGTGGAGGGGTTGAAGACGGGAACGGGGCAGATGGGAGACAGGTGGGAAAAAAGGCTTCTCATTGATCATTTTTAATATTTTTTTATTTTTGAAACATGTGACATGGGACCCATTGCAAATTTTAGATGTAAAAGGTAATCTTAAAAATGTTAAAAACTAGGAACTTTAACTTGGGGGTGACAAATAGGTGGTGCTGCTGAGAACCCTCCTGGAAGCTGTGGCATCTACAGTTGGATGTCTTCTGGCTTCGTCTCAACCTCCCCCCAGAGAGCCAAAGAGGCCTTCAGCCAACTCCATGAGGCATCTCTCTGGGCCTGAGCTTACAGAAGGGCCCCTTCTTAGTTCCCTGCCCTCCAGACCCTTGACTCTATCTACATCAGCTCACCCTGGACTCTCTTGGTCCTTGTCTCTGTCCTGGCACTAGTCTGCCTCGATGCTACACTCTCAGGCCCCCTACTATAACCCAGGGCGTGCTGGCCTCTCCTAATCTCCCACCTGGCCCTCTCTGCAGATATTGTTTCTAGCTGCAACTCCAAATAGCTCCACAGAGTACTCCCCTGGTCTCCTGGGCACCAACGAAACCTCAGGCCTGGGTTTTCATCTTGTCCAGGCAGTGAATTCTCAATGACTTGCACTGACTGTGGAAACCCACCTGCCCACCCTGAGGACATTCCCATTTTCTGTTACTTTAAATAAGGCCCTTGATTTATACTTGGCTCTACATATATCCAGCTTCCTGCTGAAATGACCTCCCCTACTCCCGAGGCCACAGACCGAGTGAGTTATTTTGGTTGCACAGAGTTGGTTTCTTTGTCTGTTTGCTCATTTAAACTAGAGTTGGTTTTCAATGTTTAAAAATGCAGATGTATTCCCATTTAGAAGCACTGGAGTTTCTATGCTGTCCTCTAAAATTTGGGAGGTCTGGCAATACTGAGCCCATGGCAAAAATCAGTTGAAGCTGGTACAAGAAAGAGATCCTAGAAATGGAACCACACTCATGCCATCATCTGATTTGTAAAAGAAGTGCCAAAGCAGTCAGATGGGGAATGGAAAGTTTTATCACATAAACTATTGCTAGAATAGCAAGGTATGGGGAAAATACGAACCTTGACCTCTACATCATGTACAAACATTATTTTGAGGTGAATCACAGGCCTAAACATAAAAGCTAAAACTGTAAACTTCTAGAAGAAAACATGAATGAAAATCTCCATGACTCAGGGACAAGCAAAAAGTTTCTCAGACAAATCAAAGAATGCAATAACCATTTAGAAATGTCTTTGCTTGGGGCTCCTGGGTGGCTCAGTCAGTTAAGCGTCTGCCTTTGGCTCAGGTCATGATCCTGGAGTTTAGGGATTGAATACCACATTGGGCTCCCTGCTCAGCAGACCGTCTGTTTCTCCTCCTGTGCTTCACCTTGCTTGTCCTCTCTCAAATAAATAAAATCTTTAAAAATAAATAAAAATATGTTTGCTAAATTAGATTTCATCAAAATCAAAATTTTCTGCTTATCCAAAAGACACCATTAAGAGAAGGGCTAGAGGGGCACCTAGGTGCCTCAGTGGTTGAACGTCTGCCTTCGGCTCAGATCGTGACCCCCCGGGGTCCTGGGATCAAGTCCGGCATCGGGCTCCCCACAGGGAGCCTGCTTCTCCCTCTGCCTGTGTCTCTGCCTCTCCGCGTGTTTCTCATGAATAAATAAATAAAATTTTTTTTTTTAATAAGAAAAGCTCTAGAAAAACCACCACCTGGAAGAGAACAACTGTGAAACATCTATCTGAGAAAGGGTTGGCAACCAGGATATATAAAGAACTCCAACAATAATAATAGCAAAAGAAAACTAAAAAAAAAAAAGTGGGCAAAAGATGTGAACAGGCAGCAGCACCTGGATAGCTCAGTTGGTTGAGCATCTGACTCTTCGTTTCAGCTCAGGTGATGATCTCATGGCCGGGGACCAAACCCCATATCAAGCTCTGCACCCTGGATAGAGTCTGCTTGAAATTCTCAGGTACCTGGGTGCCTCTCGGGCACCTGGGTGCTCAGTGGTTGACTGTCTGCCTTTGGCTTGGGACATGGTCCTGGGTCCTGGGATCAAGTCCCATTTTGGGCTCCCTGCAGGGAGCCTGCTTCTCCCTCTGCCTGTGTCTCTGCTTCTCTCTGTGGGTCTCTCATGAATACATAAATAAAATCTTTTTTAAAAAAAAAGAAATTCTCCCTCTCCTTCTGCCCCTCTCCCTCCTCAAATAAATGAACAAATAATATCTTTAAAAAAAAAAGATTTGAGGGATGCCTGGGTGGCTCAGTTGGTTAAGGGTCTGCCTTCAGGCTCAGGTCTTGATCCTGGGGTCCTGGGATGGAGCTCTGCATCGGGCCTCTTGCTCAGTAGGGAGTCTGCTTCTCCCTCTCCCTCTACTCCTCTCCCCTGCTCATGCTCTCTCTCTCTCTCTGTGTCTGTGTGTGTGTCTCAAATGAATAAACAAAATCTTTTTTAAAAAGAAGTTTTAAATGGAAACTTCACCAAAAAAGATATACAAATGACCAGTATGTACATGAAGGCCGTGGAGGAACCAGAACTCTCATTCATCATTGGTGGGAACAGGTACAACTACTCAGGTGAAAGGTCTGGCAGTTTCTTATGAAAGTGAACATACTCCTACCCTATAGCCCAGCACTTTCACTCCTAGAAATACACCCAGGAGAAGTGAAAATATATACTCACAAAAATATTTACACAAAATATTATTAGCTTTATTCATAAGACCCAGAACTAGAAACAGTCCAGCTGTCCGCACATGGAGGTGGCTGAATGAACTGTGGTCTGTTCATACAATGGAATAGAGAGGAGGACTTCTCAACAATACAGAGCAATGAACTACTGATACACTCAACAACATGGATGACTCTTTAAAACTTCAAGCCAAATGACAGTACATACTGTTTGAGTCTACTTTTGTGAAGTTCTAGAACAGGTAAAATAATCTATGAGAGAAAAAATCAGTTAGTGGCCTTATATCTCCACCTTTCTCTTCTCATTGCTGAGGTCGCCATGTTCTCTTTTTTTTTTAAGATTTTATTTATTTATTCATGAGAGATACAGAAACAGAGACACGGGCAGAGGGAAAAGCAGGCTCCCTGCGGGGAGTCCAATATGGGACTCAGTCCCAGGACCCTGGGATCACGACCTGAGCCAAAGGCAGGTGCTCAACCACTGAGCCACCCAGGCGTCCTGGCCACCATGTCCTTGTCAGCCTCTGGCCTTCAGCCTCCCTGAGACCAAGCACGATGCCTCCAATTCAGGGGCAGAGTTCTGACAGAGAGATATTTAAGTTGATGTTGAAATTGTCAAGCAATTTATGGCTATCAGGACCATGTTAGGAGATTTGGGAATGGATAAGGGATGAGATGACGACCCAGTTCCTCCACCAAACGTTAATCCAACATTATTAAAAACAGTTATTCAGTGGTGCACCCACCACAAGGATGACCCCCACGCCCTCCTCCTGAGGATGATGAGGACAAAGGAAAGTGAACAGAGTATCTCCCTGTTTGGGACCAAGAATTCCTGTAAGTTGGCCAAGGAACACTCTTTGAACTTATTCTGTCTGCCAACCACTTAGACGTCCAAGGTTCATTGGATGTTAAGTACAAGACCACTGCCAATACAATCAAGGAGAAAACTCCTGAGAAGATTCATAAAAATGTCAATATAAAAAAATGACTTTTCCTGGGGGCACCTGGGTGACTCAGTGGTTGAGCATCTGCCTTCGGCTCAGGCCGTGATCCCAGGGTCCTGGGATTGAGTCCCACATTGGGTTCCCCACAGGGACCCTGCTTCTCCCTCTGCCTGTGTCTCTGCCTCTCTCTCTCTGTCTCTCATGGAGAAATAAATAAAATCTTTTTAAAAAATGACTTTTCCGGGATCCCTGGGTGGCGCAGCGGTTTGGCGCCTGCCTTTGGCCCAGGGCGCGATCCTGGAGACCCGGGATCGAATCCCACGTCGGGCTCCCGGTGCATGGAGCCTGCTTCTCCCTCTGCCTGTGTCTCTGCCTCTCTCTCTCTCTGTGTGTGACTATCATAAATAAATAAATAAAAAAAATTTAAAAAAAAATGACTTTTCCTGAAGAAGAGGTACACAGAGGGAAGCAGTGGTGTGAAAAGTGAAATGTCCTGCCTGACCCTGTAACACTCTAAGGATGCTTCCAAAGACTAGTTGCACTGCTCTGTTTATAATTGTAAGTATTAGACCAACAGTAGACAAAAGCAGCAGCAAATTAGTCATTTCAGCAGAATATTGTCGGTCCTCCTTGCGGATGTCGGTTGAGTACAGATTCCAAACATTCTGGCTCAGTTTCTTCCGGTATCATCAAAAGTTTCCTTTTTCTTTGCTCCAATTAAAATGGAACTGTGGGTTCTCTCTAGAAGGTGGTATTTTGGGTTTTCCCTCTTTTGGTAGAGCAATTTCTGCCTAGATTATTGTCTAGTTAACTTTAGTTTAATGACATTTAAAAATTGGCATTGTAAATAAAACAAGTTACAAAAAGTTTTCTGAAATAGAAAAGAAGGAAGGAAAGAAACAAAGAAGGAAAGAAGAAGAAAGAAAGAAAGAAAGAAAGAAAGAAAAAAGAAAAGAAAAAAAGAAAAAAAAGAAAAGAAAAAAAAGAAAAGAAAAAAAGAAAAGAAAAGAAAAGAAGAAAGAAATCAGAACAGTGGCTACCAGGATGCCTGGGTGGCTCAGTGCTTGAGCCTCTGCCTTCGGCCCAGGGTGTGATCCCAGAGTCCTGGAACCGAGTCCCACGTCGGGCTCCTTGCAGGGAGCCTGCTTCTCCCTCTGCCTGTCTCTGTGTGTCTCTCATGAATAAATAAATAAAATTAAAAATAAAAAAAAAAGAACAGTGGCTACCTCTGTGGGGACGGAAGCAGAGACAAACAGGAGGGACTTGAGATTTTTAGGGATATGGCAATGTTTTCTGCATTGATGGAGGTTGGGATGATACAGGAGCACATATTTACCGAAATTTCGTGAATTTGCACTATAGATTTCTGCATTTTGTTTCCTGCAAATTTTACATTAAAAGACAAATTATAAATACTGATCTCTAGTTAGTGCTATACAACCTGATATATTTAGAGAGAAGTGTACTTCTGTCTGCAATTTACTTTGAAACACATCAAAAAAGCAAAATGGATGAACGAATACGGGGATGGCTAGATGCATAGATACAGGACAAGGCAAGTCAAGTGTTAACAGTAAAATCTAGGTAGGAGGTATAGAGGCACATACTGTAAAATCCTTTCAACTTTGCCATATGTTTGAAATTTTTTACAATAGAATGTTGGAGAGGGCGGTCAGCCGGCACTCAGTCTTGGCACTCGTTTAAGCAGGGTGTAATCCACACTCCCTACCCCGCCTTATTGCCTCAAGCCACACTGCTTCACTCATTTACATCTCCTGCACCCCCAGGTATGGCAGTGTTTTGTCCTAGACACATACTGCACATCCTAATGGGTGTTAGGTTGTTAAAGAAATCTCCAGAAAAAGTAGAATTAGCATTGCCCCAATCCCACTGCTTACCAGTTTTGTGATCTTGGGCAAATGAATTCGCCACTGAGCCTCGGTTTTCTCATCTGTAAGAGGAAGTGAAATGGTGAACACAAAGTTTCTAGCACACAGCAGCACCAGACACATGTTGACTATTATTACACAGTTCAATATACTGACTTTGTAAGTGTAAACAGGTAGAGGAATGTTTGGTTTTCACATAAGAAACTCTCTGGAGTTTACACTCAGAGGAAAGAATGGAAACACCTTTTCCTGGAAACTGCTCTATGGGCATTCTCTAAATTTCTTCTCACAGAGGAAAAGCAAATGCCACCTGTACCTATGAGCTAAACACAGTCTCTGTGATGGAGAATTCAATGGGATAACTGTAATAATAAACATACATTTGGGTTGCAGGGATGGCAAGGAAAGCTTCAGGGAAGAAGAAACACTTGAGTTGGGTCTCGCAGGATGGATCAGAGTTTTCCAGGACAGAGCTACAGGGGATGTCCAGGCAGGAAAAACAGCATAGGAAAAGCAATTTGAGGGGGCGCCTGGGTGGCTCAGTCAGTTAAGTGTCTGGCTTGATTTAAGCTCATGGTCATGGTCCCAGGATTCTGAGATTGAGCATCGGGTTCTGCACTCAGCAGGGAGTCCACTTGAGATTCTCCCTCTCTCCCACTTCCTCTCCTCTCTCTCTCTCTCTCTCTAAAATACATAGATCTTTCTTTAAGATTTTATTTATTTATTCATGAGAGACACAGAGAGAGAGGCAGAGATATAGGCAGAGGGAGAAGCAGGCTCCCCATGGGGAGCCCCATGAGGGACTCAATCTCAGGACCCCAGGATCACGCCCTGAGCCAAAGGCAGATGCTCAACCACTGAGCCACCCAGGTGCCCCTAAAATAAATAAATCTTAAAAGAAAAAGAAAAGCAATGGGATCCCCAAATCTGACAAACAGCTTTCACTATTAGAGTCCAGGGAAGGTAGGAGATTAAGACTGGAGAGGGAGGTGGTGGCTAAATCATGCCCTGTTTGGTATGCGGCAGGTTTGGGTTTTGTGCTGCAGATTAAGAGCTATGGGGCCCATTTTCTGGAAGCTATTTCTCCAGCAGAGGTGAGCTAGACTGACCACAGAGCACCCTGAGGCAGGGAAGCCAGCTCAGGACCAGTGCTGCCCATTGTCCGGAAGAACCGATTAGGATTATTGTTAAGCACATGGATTCCAGGCCCCCACACCAGACACACTGAATCAGAGTGTAGGAGAAGGGCCTGGGAATCTAGGTAAAATTAACAAGCACCCCAGGTTTCTAACAAGTTTAAAACACAGGAGGTCCAGGAGATGGTGTCCACAGTCTTCTGAAAGGAGATTAAAGTTGGAACTGATACACTGGGGGAACAGAAGAGGAGGCATATTACCAGCGTGATTAATCTTAAATAATGTGGCAAGCAGTTGCATGTGGGGGTAGTGACATCCGGGCATGACTGTGTAGACAGCCGTACCGTTTACCAAGATAGGGAATTCAGAGGAAGGGTCAAGTTTAGGGAGAGGAGATAATGACTTCTGCTTACCCAGATGAATCACCATCTTGATAGCCGGCACTGAATGGGTGGTGGTAGGAGCTCCAGCCGGCAAAGGTCACCCAAGGAGATGATGGCGTGAGAAAGGGTAGAGCAATAGCTCCCAAATGCATTTATTTTCTCTTGTGCTTCTCACACAAATCCGTAGCTTGAATATCTCACATCTCCCAACCATGTTAAACAATAAATTACAGGCATAAAGTTTGAAAATAGACAAGCAGAAAAGTAAACATTCCCCGAGTCTCCAAAAACCCAGATGCATGACAGAGTCAAGCCGCCTCCTGCTTTTTGACTTAAGCCAGGGACAGAGCCCATGGGTGACATTGACAGGCCCCAGAGGAAACTCCATCTCTCATATGCCCTTGATACTATTTATGGAATAAATGCTTCTCCTATATATATGATCCTCCTAAAACTACAGAGATGACATAAAGAAGGTATTAGTTGCCAGAAAACCTGGGTCAGAGTCACATGAAGGTGGACAACCTAACCTCTCAGAGCCCCTTTTGGCTCTTGCATAAAATAAAGATAAAAGCAACTGCTCTAAGGAACAAATGAGGAAACATATATTAAGACTTGTCAAACAATCCACTCAAGGCTCTAAGGAATAATAGAACCCCAATCCCACCAGCTCAGGTCAAAGGAGAGTTTATGGAAGTGATACAACAGGCAATCTCACCAGCTCACAAGAGCAGGAAATGAAGTACAGTTTGTCATTTAGGCATTGGAGCTGAAAGCCTGACTTTATTCCTCACCGTGGCATTCTCTCTGGGGCCATCTGGCCTCCCATCTCTGCAGGTCCATGCACTCCTACATGGCAGACACAGCACCTGTCTGACCCACTACCTGTCCTTCCTTCCTCACTATGAGGAGCTCAGCTTGACAAAGGTGGTCACAGGCAACTATGCTGAGCTATTGTCCATGTTCCCGGCCTTCTTTACACCTAGCTGTGGCCCAGTATGTGGTTCTGGCAAATGACACTCAAGGAGAAGACTGCTAGGAACTCTAGGAAAGCTCTTGCTTTTCCTGGCAGAAGGGAAAGATGCTGCCTGGTGCCACCTCTTCCTTTTTCTTCTGTTTGGCTGTGAGAACTAGAGCTACGACAGCCATCATGGGACCATGAAGAAAAGATCAGAAGAATCACAAAAAGGCGGTTTACACTTGGACTGGACTGCATTGAGCTCCCAAACCAACACTAAAGGACATTATGGGTAAAATAACAACGACAAAAATACCACTATGTGTTTAAGCTATTATGAGTTTGGTTCTTGTTACTTGCAGCGGAGGGCACCCTTGACTAATTGAGTGATTAGACTATCATCTAATTTGGGATTTTGCGAACTGCAATCAGCCTCAAAATGTCTGCAGCATTTGTACCATGTCTACTCAAGTGCCATGTTCTTCTTTAAATTGATTAACTTTGGAGTGCCTGGGTAGCTCAGTTGGTTGAGTGTCTGCCTATGGTTAAGGTCACAATCTTAGGGTCCTGAGATCAAGCCCCACATAGGGCTCCCTGCTCAGCGGAGCACCTGTTTCTCCCTCTCCATCTCCCTTGCCTGTCACTCCCCTTGCTTGTGTGCATTTTCTCTCTCTCTCTCTCTCTCTCTCTGCCAAATAAATAAATAAAATACTTTAAAAAATAAATACATTGATTAACTTTTATCAAAGTAACTTAAATACTGACTTTAGCCTTGTGACTCTCATGTGTGAATTTTATCTTTTTCCAATACCTGTTAAAATATATATGTAAGGGATGCCTGGGTGGCTCAGTGGTTGAGTGTCTGCCTTCGGGTCAGGGCTTGATCCCAGGGTCGGGGATCGAGTCCCGCATCGGGCTCCTTGCAGGGCACCTGCTTTTCCTCTGCCTCTCTCTCTGTGTGTCTCTCATGAATAAATAAATAAAATCTTTAAATATATATATGTATGTAATAATTAAAATTAAAACAAGTTTCCAAATTGGCAAACACATCCATCCACCATGAGGGTGGTGCATTCCAACTCCACCGAGAAGTTGCTGCACTCAGGACCCTTCCAGACCTTCCTGTCTACCTGGCTTATATCCATTATAATAAACTGGTAAATGTAAGTAAAAAATAATAATTTTTAATTTTTAATTTTTAATTAAATTAAAACTGAGTCACCACAAGCCACTCCAAATCATCTCATTTTTACCACTGGAGCACTTTGCAAAAGCAAAACCAGCTCTGTCTCTGTCTCTGATATTCCTGTTCCAGATTCCCAGGAGGGAATGTTAGTGATCAGGGTCTTCTCCTGAGCCACATGGCGCATAAAACCATACACACCTCAAGAATTCAGGCGAGATGAAGCTAATAGGCAGTTCATCACAGACTTATAAAGGATGAAGAAGGAGAAGAAGGGGGGAGGAAGAAAGAGGGAGAGGGAGGAGGAGGAGGAGAAGAAGAAGAAGGGGAAGAGCGGGGAGGGAGGAGGAGGAGGAAGAGGAAAAAAAGAAGGAGGAGGAGGAGAAAGGCCTTATTGCAAAACTAGAATTTCCATGTACCTGAGGATAAAACAATTAGGGAATATTGGTCAGTCCTTTTCTACGCCTGTGCAGAGCAAGCTACACGGGGTGGGGGAGTGGGGGAAAGAATTAGGAACAGCAGGCTAGCTGGTACTACTGCTCCAGCAGAAGCAGGAAGCTCCTTCCCATGTTCCTGAAAACTTTGCTGTGTCTACCTCCCAACATCATCAGTCTAGCATTCATTCAGTTGTAAGCAACATTTCAAGACAGTAAAGGAAATATGGTTTATTCAATGTATGGTATTAGGATAGCTGGAAATTTATTGGGGAAAAAATTAAATTATATCCCTCATTCACTTCAGTCACATATGTATAACCATGAAATTCAGATGGATTAAAGATTTAAATATGAAAGAATTAAACCACATCTTACAGTGCATTCATACAAGTGACTATCGTGCAGCAGCTAGAAAAGGCAATCTATCGGTACTAATAAGGAAATACTTAACTATTGTTCAATGAAAGAGCAGGTTATAAATCACACATATAGAATGACACTATGTTAAATATGTGTGTATATGTCCACATGAGTATATGAATGTAAATGCATTAAAGGATTTTGAAAGGACAAATCTTAATCAGATAACCATTATTACTTCTAAGAAAGTGATTAGAAATAAATTAATTAATTAATTAATGAACAAAAAAGAAAGTGACTAGAATATAATCATATATTGTCCATCTAATTTAAAAAATTAGCAGAAAAGGATAAAATTTGGGGCACCTGGGTGGCTCAGTTGGTTAAGCATCTGCCTTCAGTTCAGGTCATGACCTCAGGGTCCTGCGATCCAGCTCCTCATTGGGGCAGGCTTCCTGCTCAGCAGGGAGTCTGCTTCTTTCTCTTTCTCTCTCTCTCTCTCTCTCTCTCTCTCCCTCTGCTCCTCCCCACCGCTCATTCTCTCTCTCTCTCTTTCAAGTAAATAAACAGAATCTTTTTTTAAAAAATGGATAAAATTTTAATGAAAAAGTTTAACTACAAAGTAACAGAAAAAAATAGAATTTTTAAATAATTTTAATGTGATTATCAGCTTTCTTAGGAGTACTTCAATTACATTAAAAAATAAAATAAGTAAAATAAAATGGAGAGGCACCTGATTGGCTTTGTCAGTAGAGCATGCAACTATTGATCTCAGGGTCATGAGTTCAATCTCCATGTTGGGTGTGGAGCCTACTGAAAAAAGAAAAAAGTAAAAAATAAAATGACAGGAAAGATGGAGAAATTTTCTAGATCGCAAAGCAAACCAATGGCATAGCTAAAAGATAAATAACAAAATGGAAAAAAAAATATTTGCAACAGATAGAGGAAGAGCAGTATTATTAAACTATGGATTATTTAGAATAAGAACATTACAAGCCCAATAGAAAATGAGTAAAAGGCATTAAGAAGCACTCCATAAAAGATATGCAAATGGCCAAAACTCCTGTTCAAGATGTTCTATCTCACTAGCAATTGCAGATAAGCAAATTAAAATGAGATGTCACTTTTCACTTTGATTAACAGGATTAAAAGATTTATAAGCCAGTTGTTAGCAAGAGTGTGGGGAAACAGGCACCTGTAGCTGTTAATGAAAGCTCAAATTGGCAGAGCCTTCTGGAGGGCAATTTAGAGAGAGAAATCAAAATTTTAAATGTACACATGTGTTTCCCTCTTCTGGAAATTTATTCTAAGAAAATAATGGTGCAGGTGTGCAAAGAGGTATGAACGAGAACGGTCATTGTATTGAAAAAATTGGAAACAACCTAAAATGCTAATCAAAGGGTTTTTGTTAAAAAAAAATGTATGAGGCTAGGAGGTGTTATGGAGACCAAGAGACCAGACAGGTGTTACGAAAGATAAGGACGATCTTTACATATTGACATAAAGGATATAATGTGAAAGTGAGAGAAACAGTTCTCACAATTCCATATATTGTCTTTTGTTTAATATGTAACCCATTGGTAAGGTAGCTGCTCACCATGAACAATGGTTATCTCTGTGGGGTAGAATTTCAAGGGAAATTTTCTACAGTATTAAAATTTTTTTTTACAAGGACCATGTGCTACATTCATGATAACTAAAGTCAATAAGGACTCCATGTTGAAAAATCAAGGAAAAAATGTGCTATGTATGCTGTCCTTTAAAGTGTTTCGGCACATATTCTTTCATTCAACAAGTATTGTTAGTTTATTATGTGAAAGGTGGTGTCTCAGGGACTAAGGTGGACACAAAAGACAATGGGCCCTGAGTTCTGGGAACCCCCCTCTACTTGCTGACTCCAGACCAGCACACTCCTGAGCCTACACCATACCTTCCTCCTTTCCTCCTGCCACAGTGGAGCTGCTGTCCCTTGGCCACCCCAAAGCCAATCTTGTGCCCTAAAATCCATCTCCCTGCTGCTTTCTGGCTAGTCTCACACAATCAAGTATCTTCTCTCTCTTTATCTTTAATTTCTCCTTCTTTCTTGAAACCTACTTGTCGGCAATGAGAACAACTCAAGGTTCTTCCATGCTAATGAAAGGATGGAAAGAAAGAGGGAGGGAAGGAGAGAGGGAGCAAATCTAGACAGAATTATTGGAGATGAGAAAGAAGGAAGGGGACAGAGGGAGAGAAGGGGAGAGGAAAGAGGCTCCTTGAGCATATTTTCCATTCTTAATATTCTTAAAAAAACTACATTAGCTTCACTGTAATAAAAACATGATCGAGGGGATCCCTGGGTGGCTCAGCGGTTTGGCGCCTGCCTTTGGCCCAGGGCGCGATCCTGGAGTCGCGGGATCGAGTCCCACATCGGGCTCCCAGCATGGAGCCTGCTTCTCCCTCTGCCTGTGTCTCTGCCTCTCTGTGTGTGTGTGTGTGTGTGTGTGTCTATCATAAATAAATAAATAAATAAATAAATAAATAAATAAATAAATCTTTAAAAAAAAAAAAACATGATCGAGAAAGCAGTATAAAAGGGTATAAAAGCGAGACCATGAGACAGGCAGAGAAGGTACTCTCTCTCCCCCTGACCAAGAGGTCCATCTAGTCCTGCGTGCCCCAGCACCTGCCTTGGGCTGCCCTCTCTTGATGTCAGTACCTGGATGATCTCAATAGTGGGTGCATCTCCCTCCAGTTATCACTCAATCCCTCCCTCCTATGGCCAAACTTCTACAAAGAATTGCCTGCTTGCTCTCCCCTGCCTCATTTCCTGAACATGCCTCAGTCCATGGGGTTGACTGCTGAGCCCCACCACTCCACCAAAACCAGTTCTCCCCAGGGATCCCCCAGTCCTGTATCAACTTCTCCGCAGCATTCAGCACCACACTCTTGTGTCTACTTTTCTTGGTAGCCTTTGCCAGTGTTTCCGTTTCAGCCTGACTTTTCAGTTTGGGGACTCCCAGCACCCAGTCCTGAGATCCTTGCTCCCCCCCACCATCCTCTTTCCCAGGTTGTTCCATCCAAGGCAAAGCGCTAATCACTGTACAAACACCAGTGACCTCTAGGAGACACTGGCCTCGTCACTGTCTCCACTAGGATTTCTCACAGATCTCATTCATTCATTCATTGTCTTGAGCACTTACTATGTGTTGGGAACTACCGTAGGTACAGAATAAAGAGTGAAAAAAAAAAAAGAGTGAAGAACAGTCTAGGCACGGTTCATGCCCTTGAGCAGCTTAACTTGTCCACAACTGAACTCAAGATCTTCCCTCAACCAACATGCTCCTCCATGTTTTCTATCTCTGTAAATGGCAATATCCCACCTGCTCAACAGAAATCTGAACTCTAGAGCCAGCACTTTGCTATCCCTTATCTTCCCTGTGGGAGACACACTCTAAGGTGATTCCCCTCCTCCACTGAGTCATGCTTTTATATAACTCCTTCCCCTTGAGGCAGAACCTGTGACTTGCTTCTAATCAGTAGAATATGGCCAAGGTGGTAGATGTCAGCACCTTGTTTAGGTTGTGTTATATTGCAAGGGTGACAGAGTGACAGGATGCCAGGCCCAGGATTATGTTATATAAGACTCCATCCCGTGGGTTGAAATGAGAGAGACTCTCCTGCTAGCTTTCAAGAAGTAAGCTGTCATATTTGTCAAGGAACTGTGGGGGATCCCCCTGACAGCCAGAAAGAAAAGAGATCTCAGTGCCACAAATTGCAAGGAGATGAATTCTTCCAAACACCTGAGGCAGCGTGGAAGTAGATCTTCTCCCAGTTGATCTTCTGGCGAGACCACAGGCCCAGCCAGCACCTAACTGAAGTCTGCTAAGGGCCTGAGCAGAGGACCCCAGCAAGCTATGCCTGGACTCCTGACCCGTGGAAACCATGAGATAATAAATGAGTGTTGTTTAGTTGCTAAGTTTGTGGTGATTTGTTACTCAATATAGAAAATTAATGCAGCATCTCTCCAATCCATCGCCAGAACTTTTGGATTTCTTCACTGAAGTAATTCTCAAAAACATTCAATTCTCTCCTTCTCCACTACTCCACCCAGAGCAAACTGTCATCATCTCCTAACAGACAAAGAGAATAGCCTCCTGACCTCCCCTGTCACAATTGCCCCTCCTCTCAGAACTGAGCCAACGCATGAGAGCATCCCGGCAAGCAAGTAACTTGGCATTCCTTCAGCTCAGCATTTATTTATTCAGCAGACAGGAGGAGAAATTGTCTATTAATAAAAGCGGTATGCCTCTCTTCTTATGCCAAAATGGAAAGTTCGATACATGTGCTTTTCCAAAGCAGATAACTTTTTGGGACGCACATTAAACCACATAAAATTTAAATAAAATAAATCATTAATTTCCTGTAAATAGCACAACCCATTACATTATTCATATTCAGACTTTCAGCTGACTGTACTTAATGACAGCTCCCAGCTGACTCATCTCAGGTTTGGAGGTACAGCTCGCATTCATCTATTACAAGTTTTTAATTTTGAAAGAACAGTTCATCTGCTTTTCCTTTTGTTGCTTCTGCTTTAGTGTCACGTCTAAGTATCCATTGTCAAGTCCAAGGTGATGAAGATTTTGCCTCTATGTTTTCTTCTTTTTTTTAAGATTTTATTTATTGATTGATGAGAGACACACACAGAGAGAGGCAGAGACACAGGCAGAGGGAGAAGCAGGCTCCCTCTGGGGAGTCTGATGCAGGATTCGATTCCAGGGGCCCAGGATCACAACCTGAGCCAAAGGCAGATGCTCAACCGCTGAGCCACCCAGGCATCCCCCTATGTTTTCTTCTAACAGTTTTATATCTAGGCATTTTTATTTAGGTTTGCTGATCCACATTGAATTAACTTTTGTATCTGGAATGAGGTAAGGTACAACTTCATTCTTTTGCCTGTGGTCAATCAGTTGTTCCAGCACTATTTGTTTAAAGAGAGACTCTCATGTCCCCCCTCCCCCCAGTGAATGGTCTTGATGCTCTTGCCAAAAATCAACTGGCCATAAACGTCGGGCTTATTGCTTGGACTTTCAGTTCTATTCCATTGGTCTGCATATATCTCTATCTTTATGCCAGGCCCACACTGGTTTTATTGCTGTAGATTTGTAGTAGGTTTTGCAATTAGGAAGTGTGAGTTCTCTGATTTTTTTCTCTTTTAAATGTTGTTCTCGCTCTCTAGGGCTGCTTGCAGTTCCCTATAAACTTGAAAATTGGCTTTTCCATTTCTGGGGGGGAAAAAAGCCACTAGAATTGTGAGAGGGAGTGCATTGAACCTGTAGATTGCTTCGGGGAATACTGTCATCTTAACAATATTCAGTCTTCCAATTCATGACCATGGAATCTTCCCATTGATTTAAGTCTTCTTCAATTCTCTTAGTCATGTTTTGTAGTTTTCAGCGTCTGAGTCTTTTATCTCCTTGGTTATACATATTCCTAGATAATTTATTATTTTAGGTGCTATTGAAATGGAGTTGTTTTCTTCATTTCTTTTCTAGATTGTTCGTTGTTGGTGTATAGAAACTCAACTGATTTTTGTGAATTGATTTTGTTCCCTAAAAGTCTGCTGAATTCATTTATTGCCTCTAGCATTTTGTGTGTGTGGATTCAATGGGACTTTCTTTATATAGAATCATGTTTGAAAGAGATAGCTTAATTCTTGATTTCTAATTTTGATGCCTTTTATTTATTCCTATTGTCTGATTGCCATTGCTACAGCTTCCAGTACAATGTTGAATAGCAATGGTGAAAGCAGACATCTTTGTCTTGTTCCCAATCAGAGGCAGAAAGCTTCAATCTTTCACCAAAAGGATATTATTAGTTGTGGGATTTTTCATAAATGTCCATTACCATGTTAAGGAAACTCCCTTCTATTCCTACTTTTCTGAGTATTTTTATCATGAAAGGATGCTGAATTTTGTCAAATGCCTTTTCTGCATCAATTGAGATGTTCTTTTTTCTTTTCTTTCATTCTGTTCATGTGGTTATTACCTTGATTGATTTTCTTAAGTTGAACCATTGTTGTATTTCTGGGATAAATCTCACTAGGTCATGGTATATAATCCTTTCAATGTGCTGTTGGATTTGGTTTGCTAGGATTTTGCTGAGGATCTTTGTATCTATATTCATAAGAGATATCGCTCTACAGTTTGCATTTCTTGTGGCATCTTGGTCTGGGTTTGTATCGGAAATGCTGGCTTCAAAGAATGTGTAGGAAGTTATCCTTCCTCTTCTGTTTCTTGGAAGAGTTTGAGTATGGTTGGTATTAATTCTTTAAATTCTTTTAAAAGCCTTTTCTCCCAGAGGAGAGGTGGGTGGGGGATGAGTAAAATAGATAAAGGGGATTAAGAGATACAAACTTCCAGTAACAAAATAAATAAGTCCAGAAAAAATTCAAAGTCCAGCATAAGGAATACAGTCACTAAGATGGTAATAACATTGTTTGGTGACAGATGGTGATTACAACTTACCATGGTGAGCACCAAGTAATTATTGAATCATTATATTGTATATGTGAAACTAATAATAACACCGTATGTAAATTACATCTCAATTTATAAATAAATAAATAAAAGCCTTTTCTTTCTTCAGAGGTGTTTTGTTTTGTTTTCCTTTGTTTTGTTTTAAGTAGGCTCCATGTTGGGTCTCACAACCTTGAGATCAAGACCTGAGCTGAGATCAAGAGTTGGATGCTTAACTAACTGAGCCACCCAGGTGTCCCGGGAGGTTTTTTATTGCTAATTCAATCTTTACTTGTTATAAGTCTATTGATATTTTTTACGGGTTCTTGAGTAATTTTTGGTAATTTGTGTGTCTGAGAATTTGTTCGTCTACATTATGTAATTTTTTGGCATACAATTATTCATAATAATCTCCCAAATCCTTTTAATTTCTGTATGGTCCCCATTTTCATTTCTGGTTTTAGTAATTTGCATCCTCTTTTTTATCTTAGTTAAGCTAAAAAGTTCATCAATTTTATTATTTTTCTTCTGGTTTCATTGTTTCTCTTTATTGTTTTCTATTCTCTATGCTCCAATCTTTTTTGAAGATTTATTTATTTATTTTAGAGAGAGTGAAGGGAGGCACAGGGAAAGGGAGAGAGAGTCTCAGGCAGACTCTGCACTGAATGCAGAATCCAATGCGGGTCTTCATGCCATGACCCTAAGATAATGACCTGAGCCGAGCCGAAACCAAGAGTTGGACATGCAATTGACTGTGCCACCCAGGTGCCCATATTCTCCAGTCTTTGTCATTTCCTTCCTTTTGCCAGCTTTAGGTTTAGTTTGCTCTTCTTTTTCTAGTGCCTTAAAGTATAAAGTTAGGGTGTTGATCTGAGATCTTTCTTCTTTTTTATTTTTTTTCTTTCTTCTTTTTTAATGAGGCACTTGCAATTATAAATTTCCCCCTGAGCACTGCTTTCACTGCATTCCACCTATTTTGGTATATTGTGTTTTTTGTTTTTATGCATCTCAAAGTATTTTCTAATTTCCTTAGTGACTTCTTGATGTATTCATTGTTAAGGAGTGTGTTGTTCAATTTCTGTTCATTTGTGAATTTTCCAGTTTTCCATCTGTTATTGATTTTTGGCTTCATTCCCTAGTGATTAGAGAAAATCTTTTGTATGATTCTGATCTTTTAAAATGTATTAAGATTTTTCTATGGCCTAACATATGGTCTGTCCTGGAGAATGTTCCATGTAAAGTCAAGAAGAATGTATATTCTCCTGTTGTAGAGGGGGGTGTTCTGTATATGTGTGCCAGATTTAGTTGGTTTATAGTGTTCCTCAAGTCTTCTATTTCCCTATTGATCTTCTGTCTAGATGTTCAATCCATTGTTGAAAGTGGGATACTAAAGTCAATTTCTAACTATTATTGTAGATAGTCTATTCCTTTCTTCAGTTCTGTCAATATTTGCTTCAGGTATTTGGGAGGGGCTGCCCATTGTCTGCTGCATATATGCTTATAATTGTTATATCATCTTTATAAATTGACCCTTTTATCTATCTCTATATAATGTCCTTCTTTATCTCTTGTAACAACTTTTTTTTAAAAAGATTATTTATTTATTTATGAGAGACACAGAGAGGGAGGCAGAGACATAGACAGAAGGAGAAGCAGACTCCTCGCAGGGAGCCCAATATGGGACTCGATCCCCGGACCCAGGATTACATTCTGAGCTGAAGGCAGATGCTCAACCACTGAGCTACCCAGGTGTTCCTCCTATTAACAACTTTTAACTTAAAATCTACTTTTCTGGGATGCCTGTGTGGCTCAGCAGGTTTAGCGCCTGCTTTCCGCCCAGGGTGTGATCCTGGAGTTCCACATCAGGCTCCCTGTGTGGAGCCTGCTTCTCCCTCTGCCTCTCTCTCTCTCTCTCTCTGTCTCTCATGAATAAATAAATAAAATCTTTTTTTAAAAATCTACTTTTCTGATATTCATAGAACCACCCCAGATCTCTTTTGGTTAGTATTCACATGGAGTATCTTTTTCTATCCTTTCACTTTCAGTCTTTTTGTGCTTTGGATCTAAAATAAGTCTCTTGTAAGCAACATATGGTTAGATCATGGTTTTTAAATTCATTTTACCAATCTTTGTCTTTTAATAAAGTGGATTTCTTCTAATTATATTTTAAATGATTACTGATAAAGACTTGCTTCTACTATGTATTGTTTCCTCTATATGTTATATCTTTTTTATTTCCTCCAACACTGCCTCCTTTTGTTTGATTATTCTACTGTACTTCTTGTACATACCATTACCTAGTGAGATTTATCCCAGAAATACAATACTTGTTGTACTGAAGGAACTTTAATTCCTTATTTGTTTCCTTTTCCATACATTTTTCCGGTTATTATCTTGCTTATCAATTGACATCCTAAATTTATGATTTTTTAAAAGATATTTATTTATTTATTTATTTATTTATTTATTTATTTATTTATTTATTTATATGAGACAGAAAGAAAGAACACGAACTGTGGGGAGGGGCAGAGGGAGAGGAAGAAGTAGTCTCTCCACTGAGCAGGGAGCCTGACTTGGGGCTTGATCCCAGGACTCCAAGATCATGACCTGAACTAAAGGTAGACATGTAAACGACTGAGCCACCCAGGCACCCCTATTTTTATTTTTAAGATTTATTCACTTATTTGGGCAGCCCCCGTGGCTTAGTTGTTTAGCACCACCTTCAGCCCAGGGCATGATCCTGGGGACCTGGGATCCAGTCCCACATTGGGCTCCCTGCGTGGAGCCTGCTTCTCCCTCTGCCTGCATCTCTGCCTCTCTCTGTGTGTGTCTCTCACAAATAAATAAAATCTTAAAAAATAAAGACTTAATTAAAAAATATTTATTCACTTATTTAAGAGACAGAGCATGAAAATGAGCAGGATAAGAACAGGAAAAAAGGAGAGAGAATCTCAAGCAGACTCTGCACTGAGCATAGAATTCAATGTGGGGCTCAATCCCATGACCATGAGATCATGACCTGAGCCCAAACCAAGAGTCAATCATTTAACCAATTGCACCACCCAGGCACCTCCTAAATTTATTTTTAAAATCTAGTTTGAGGAGCACCTGGGCAGCTCAGTCAGTTAAGCATTTGACTCTTGATTTTGGCTCAGCTCATGATAATCAGGGTAGATCAAGCCCGCTGGCTGGCTTCATGCTGGGCTTGGAGCCTGCTTAAGATTCTCTCTCTCTCTCTCTCTCTCTCTCTCACCCTCCCTACCTCTCTTTCTCTATGTCTCTTAAAATAAATAAATAAATAAAATCTAGTTTGAATTGATATCAATTTACTTCAATAGCATACATTTACTCTGCTTCTATCCAGCTCCATCTCCTCTTTATTTTGTCATTGTCACAAGTGACATCTTCATACATTGTGTGTTTGTTAGCATAGATTTAGAATTATTTTCTACATTTGGCTTTTAAATCATATCGGAAATACAAAGAGGAGTTACATTAAAAAATACAATAATACTAGCTATTATGTTTATCTGTGTGGTTACCTTTACCAGTAATCTTTATTTCTTCATAATACTTCAGGTTACAATCTAGTGCCCTTTTGTTTTTTTTTTAAATATATATATATATTTTTTTAATTTTTTTTAAATATATTTTTTTAATTTTTATTTATTTATGATAGGCACACAGTGAGAGAGAGAGAGGCAGAGACACAGGCAGAGGGAGAAGCAGGCTCCATGCACCGGGAGCCCGATGTGGGATTCGATCCCGGGTCTCCAGGATCGCGCCCTGGGCCAAAGGCAGGCGCCAAACCGCTGCGCCACCCAGGGATCCCTCTAGTGCCCTTTTGTTTCAGCCTGAAGGTCTCTTGATGGCATTTCTTGTATGGCAGGTCTACCAACAATGAATTTCATTAGTTTTTGTTTATCTGGGAATGTCTTAATTTCTTCTTCACTTTTTAAGGATAGTTTTTCTGGATATGGAATTCTTGGTTGATAGTTTTTTTTTTCCTTCAGCACTTTAAAGAGATCATTCCACTGCCTTCTGACCTCTGTTTTCAGATGAAAAATTAGCATTAAATCTAATTGAGGATCCCTTGTAAATGATGAACCACTTCTCTCTTGCTACTTTCAAGATTTTCTGTTTTTAGTTCTCAACAGCTTGGTTATAATGTACTATAGTGTGGATGTCTGCATTTATCATACTTTGAGTTTTTTGAGCTTACCAGCTGGTGTATATTCATAATATTCAACAAATGTATAAAGTTTATCACCATTATTTCCTCAAATATCCCCCCCCCTTTTCTCTTTTGCTTCTGGGGTTCTCATAATGTGTATGCTGATATTGTTGATGGTGTCCCATATGTCCTTCAGGCTCTGTTCATTATTCTTTATTCTCTTTGCTTTCTGCTCCTCAAACTAGGTAATTTTAATGTGCTCTATCTTTAAGTTTGCTGATTCTTCCTTCTGCCTATCAACTATTCTGATAAACTCCTCTTGTGCTTTTCAGGTCCAGAATTTCTATTTGGTTCCTATTTATAATTTTTATCTCTTTATTTATATTATATATTTATGCATATATCATTCACCTCATTTCTTTTAGTTTTTTGTCCATGGCTTCCTTCAGCTTTTTGAGTATGTTTAAGAGAGTTTATTTAAATATTTTTTTAGAAAAAAAAATTTTTTCTAGTAAGTCTAATGTCTGGGTTTCCTCAGGGATTGTTTCTATCAATTTCTCCTTCTTCTTCTTCTTTACTGTGAATAGGCCATATTTTACTGCTTCTTTGCAATTTTGTGTGAGAATTGGCATTTTGAATGTTAAAATGGTAACTATGGATCAGATCCTCTCACACATAGGGATTGTTATTATTGTATGATGAAGGTTGCAGTCATCTGTTTATTTCATGCTTTTCTCACACTATTTTTTGCAAAGACTAAATAGTCTTTAGTTACTGAAGCCTCAGTTTATTATCTCTTTAGTCATCCAGTGACCTGACAGAGATTTTCATGAATGCATGAATCCAGAAAAGGAAAGGAAAAAAAAATGGGCGTTCTGTTTCTTTAAAGATTCTTAATTGATACCATGGGGAAATCACTTCTGCCCAGCCTACTGAAGTTGAAACAATGACCAGCCTCTGTGCACATCCATTAGCAAACTGCCAAGCAGACCAAAACACAGAAACCTGAATTTTTGGAGGACAGGTCCCTATTGCCCACACTCTTGATTCAGCAAGTCACACCAGAGATGTGGAAGGCCATCCACATGATTACTTGCTTTGGGGGTGAGGGATGGTGGCTGCTATGTGAAACATTAAGACTCACCAAAAGCCACTAGCATTTTTATTCATTAAAGATTTCCCTAGATGCTGCAAGTGTTTAACTAGACTCCACAGTTACAAATAATTTACTCTGACAGCTCTTGCCACCTCAGTAATTGTTTCAGTGAAAGGACCAATTCCTGGAGTTTCCTGACTTCACTATCTTCTATGATATCACTCCCCAACCTGTACTAATCTTGATCCTACAAAGAATAGACAGGAGACTTAAGAAGAGGGGCTGTTTACAAAAGGCTATTTACAAAGCATACATGTGGGGCACCTGGGTGGCTCATTCAGGTAAGCATCTGCCTTCTGCTCGGGTCATGATCTCAGGGTCCTGGGATCAAGCCCCACATTGGGCTTCCTATTCAGCAGGGAGCTTGCTTCTTCTCCCTCTGCTCCTCACCCTGCTCATTCTCTTCCTCTCTCTCTCTCTCTCATAAATAAATAAAATCTTAAGAAAAAGCAAAGCATGGATGTATAGGAACCACAAGAGAGTGCAGTAAGCCAGGACTAACAGCAGACAAGCTGATACCACCTCTAGGCCCTAAGTGTTGAGGAAAAGGGGTGAAAGGAAAGGAATCTGGTTGGATTCAAGGGAAGTTTCCACTACACTTATTTTTTTTAAACCTCTGAAGTAAGTTTAATTATAATATGTTAAGATTCAAGAAAAGTGGGTGGTAGTACAAAGACATAGCTCCTATTAGTCATAAATTTAAATAAACCAAAAGCAAGATAAAGAAAATAGGAAGAAAGGCCATATCAAAAGTCTTTAGCCTTCTAAATCCACTAGTAAAGGATTGTTGCCTTTCCCACCCCACTCACCCTACTTCCACCCCTTCCTCCATTACTACCACCAAAGATTCATTTTCTATAGACTTTAACCCATGGAAGGCAGCAGGAAGGCAATGGGCTAATAGTGAAATTAAGCAGAAGTCAGCTGGGATTCAAAGCATTCTTCCCGACTCCCACCAGAAAATTCCTGACTAATGTTTAAGACTACATTTCTGGGGAAGGTTGAAAGCATAATTCGGTTAGGTATTAAGCCCCAGGTTGGTGAACTGGCCTAAGTAACACCATTTTGGGTTTCTTCTTAACACAGTCCAACTACAATTAAGGTGTTAGAATAAAGATATTTTCAAATATGGGGACACCTGGCTGGCTCAGTCAGTAGAGCACATGACTCTTGATCTTGGGGTCCTGAGTTAAGTAAGAGTCACACTTTGGACGTAGTGATTACTTAAAAAATAAATAAAGATATTTTCAAATATGCAGATTCCAACAACATAACTCTTAAGTTCCTTCCTTAGGAAGTTACTGGAGAAGATGCTTTAGCAAAACACGTAAACCAAGAAAGGAAAACCTGGGATCCAGGAAATGGGCAAAACAGCCCAGAACAGCAGTGAAGGAAAACCCCAGAATGACAAGTGTACAGTAAGTCTTGAGAGCAGTCAATCCAGATTGAAACAAGAGAAAGGAGGCACTCTGGGACAAATACTCTAGAGAAAAAGTGGAACTTATGTATTTGAGTATATTGGAAATATTGCTAGACTTTGACAGAGTCTTAGAGCACCTGAAGAGGGGATAGGCAGGCAACTGTAGATAATATACAAAATTGACAAGTAAGAGAGAAAAAAGGCAATAATCAGGTCTAAGGAAAATAAAGGGTTGTATAAGTTAGAAGGCATGGTTGTGGTGGACTTCAGGGCTCATCAGTGAATGATATTTGCATACATAATAATTTAAGTGCTTATTATTGGTTTCACCAAAAATTATTACATTACTTTGCAGAGGGCAAGGGCAGAAGTGAAAGACCATGTTCTTCTGTTTTTTAAAAAGATTTTATTTACTTGACAGAGAAAGAGAGCACAAGCAGGGGGAGTGGCAGGCAGAGGGAGAGGGAGAAGCAGGCTCCCCATCAAGCAGGGATCCCTGATGGGGGGCTCCATCTCAGGACCACGGGATCACAACCTGAGCGAAGGCAGAAGATTAACCAACTGAGCCTGAGTGGTTATCTATCAGGTTCTTATCTATCAGGGCAGGAAGTCAAAGGATAATGCTTAAAATTAACAAATCAAGAATTAACAGTACAAGCATTTATTTTGATTTATGGATGGAATCAGGATATGTAAGAGTTGAAGATACTGCATTTACAAAGTAGGCCAGGGAACTGCTTTTTTTTTTTTTTCATTACGAGACTTTTCGTTTACCTATACATTTTTACACCGCGTTTGTGCATTATTTTAGTTCGATAAACACCAATGCTGAAGTATTAGCACGTAAGAAACTTGTTTTATAGAGCTGCCTGGTGGGGCGCCTGGGTGGTCCAGTCAGTTAAGCGGCTGCCCTTCGTCTCAGGTTGTGATGTCAGGGTCCTGGGATCCATCCCCCAGTATCTGGCTCCCCACTCAAGCGGGGGAGTCTGCTTCTCACTCTCCCTCTGCCCCTGCCCCTCCGTGCCCAGGCACTCTCTCTCCCCCCAAAACAAACAAATAATAAAATCACTTTGGATTCTAAATGTTTAAAAATGTTAATTAATAACAACAACAACAAAGAGCTGTCTGGGCCTTGATGACAGGGGCTAGTTTTTGCTCAATTTTTTTGGTTTCTCCCTCTCCCGCCCCCAAGAGTACATAGCAGAAAATGAGTCCACGCGTGTAGGAGAGACTCCACGGAGTCTGTTAAGATTCCCCCCGTTGGAGGAAAGCACAGGGCAAGGCACACACGCAGAAGGCGCAGACCCTGCACGCGGGAAGTATGCACGTGTGCAACGGAGGGGGAGGGTGTCGAAGCCAGCGACCACGTGCGTGGCACCCACGCGCAGCCCCCAGGCACAGAGATGCAGGCGTGAGGAACCCAGGGAGGCCCATTCTCCCGGGGGGCTCCTCACTGCCCTTCTAACTGCGTGTAGCTCTGAACTGAGGGTTAGTAGGTCACGCTCCCTCGACCAGGCCGTCGACTCCACGAGGGCGGGACGTCCGTGCCCTCCTCCGTGCCCTCGGTCGCTGCACCCCCAGCACAGAGCGCGAGCCCATGGATTCGCGACGGTGCCCGCCGCATGAGGGGCACAGCGACGGGCTGAGAGCCACGAGCCGGCTGGGAGACGACGCGGGCGACACTCACCGCGTCCCTGACCTGACAGGACCGGAAGGGTGGAGCTGGGCCTCCGGGACCAGCGGGAGGGAGGAGCAGGACAGACCCGCGGGCATCGGAGCCCCAAGCGAGGCGGGGGCGGGGACCGGGGGACGATGGGGGGGTCGCGCATGCGCCTGCCCAGCCTCCGCGGCGCCCCTGCGTGCGCGTGCGCGAGGGGTCGAAGCGGAAATGGCGCCGCGGGGCCGCGCGTCCGGGCAGCGAGCGGAAGTGGGTGTGAGAGCGGAAGTGGCCGGCTGGAGCCGGGGGCTGGGCGGGGACCGGGCTTGTCGGTGAGGCGGCAGCGGCGGCGGCGGCGGCGGCTCGGCAGGCGGGTTCAGGCTTCGGGGGCCAGGTCGGTCGGGTGGGTGGGTGTCTCCGCAGCCCGCGCGTAGGAGGGCGAGCGCGCGTCTGCGCCTTCCCCGGCCCCGGCCCCGGTCCCCTCTCCCCCTGACCTCCTACCCCACCCACCCCCCCTCCTCCGGGGGCAGCGGGGCCGCTCCCTCCGTCCTTGCCTCCCTTTCACCCACCCTCACCCTCCCTTGTTTCTCCCTCCCTGCCCGGGGCAGCCGCCGCCATGATCCTGCTGGAGGTGAACAACCGCATCATCGAGGAGACGCTCGCGCTCAAGTTCGAGAACGCGGCCGCCGGGTGAGCGCGCGCCCGGGGCCGGTGGGCGGCGGGGGCGGCGGCGGCGGCGGGGACCCCCGGCTGGTCCGCGGGGTCGCTCGGAGGGACGAGGGCGGAGGCCCGGCTGGGCGCGGGTGCGGGTCCGGCCCCGGCGGGGTGATCGTGGGAGGCGACTGGGCGCGGCGGGGCGAGGGGCCGAGATGCGTGGGGAGCGGCTCGGAGGAGGGATGCGGAAGCGGCGGGGCACCGGGGCGCGCGTGCCGGAGGGCAGGCGACCTGTGGGACGTGCGGGCAGCTGCGGCCGAGGACCCCGTCGCCTTCTGGAGCGAGCAGGCCCCCTCCCTCTGCACCCCGCGTCATTGTTCTGAACCCCGAGAAAGCCCGTTTGGGGTTGGGCTGGAAGGAGTTGCCAGGAATTCCCGGGACTGGAGGAGGGCAGAAGGTGCAGGCCCAGGTCCCCGCCGGCCTCCTCGCTCCCCGGCCCCACCCCCACCCCCACCCCCCACCTCTTCGTCTAAAGGAGCAGAAAGCAGACCCAGGCTTGCAGCCGGAAAAACGCGACTTCTCTAGTTTCCCTTCCCCGAACCTTACTGTAAGACATAAGACACACTGGCCATTTTGTTACATATTTCTCAAGCGGAGCAGATAGGCTCCCCCATCCGCACCCCTCCCTTATCTCTCTTCTGAGGTTCTAATACTCCTCTCCCCACCCATTTATCTTTTAAACTCTTATACAAGACCCCTGGCCTGTGATTTCTTGAGTGGTAATCCCGGCCCAGGTACACACTCAGAGGCATCCAAAGTCTATAAAGTTCTCAGATAACCTTTTTTTTTTTTTTTTTTTTTTTAATTTACCAGTGGCCTTTTTAAAGGTAGCCTTAGCACATATTTCCAAGGCATCCTTCTCTGGGAAACGCAGGCATCGGTGGAAAACAACCTCCTTCTCCTCCTCCACCTCCTCCTCCTCCTCCTCCTCCTCCTCCAAAGCTTCTTTGCTTTTTTTTAATATTTAAAACGTGAGCCAGGGATCTGGTTTTAGCTTCTGATTTTCGGTCGCCTGTAGCCAGTCCCTCTGCCTCGTTTCCCGCATCCTGAGGCTGGGGCCTGGCCTCTTGGTTGCACAGTTGAGGAAATAAGTGCCCAATTGCTGGTGAACGGGGAACTAGGGATAGGAAAGTAAGTGGCCGGGTGAGGATTGGTGGAGGGGAAATTCTAAGTGCTCCTAATGAACTTGTGGCTTGGAGGCATTAAGAAAAGTGCTTCTAGCTCACTGCTTAAATTGAATATATTGTGTCTCCTATCTCTTTTGTAAGGTCACAGGTTTTATCTGTAAAGTAAAGCATGGCTTTCCTTGAAGTGAGGCTTACAGTAAGCAAGAGCTACTGTTTCCTGCCAGGGGCTGCAGTTACTTATATTTTAAGCTAACTTGCTTCTTGTCTTCAGCCTCACTTACCAGTTCCTTTGCATTTTAAATGTTTGAGTGAATCAGCTCCGAGTCTTATTTTGGGTGATTGCTGGGTACTTTTTTGAGCAGTGTAGCACATAGGAGGAAGTTAAATTAACTTCTGCATTTTCACAGATGAACCTGTTAAGCGCATTCTCGAGTCCAGACTAGCAAAGAATGAGACCTGTGTGGTTATAAGCTGATCTACAAGATAAATGCCTGTTCATTTTCAAGTAGAAGCATGCCTTGTAGTGTAGAAGTACGTTCACATCTATTTGTGTATTTGTGATTCCAAAATGAAGCCCATTATCCAGACCATCCACTCTTTTCCTTTTAGAAAACTATAACTTACAAAATATCGTTGCAGAGGAATTAAAATAGGCACTCAAGTCTGGAAGCCTAAGTTAGAACTTCTAGGACATTTCTCAACAAAGTATATGTTATAGGGATGTTGGATATTGGGGCAGGGCAAGTTTTGGCTTTTAGTCTGGCCTGTCTTCTCTTTGAGATGCTACTTTAAATACGTGGGCTTAAAAACATGTTCTGCTGAAAAGCACTCTGAAAACCTTTGAAAAGAGACCCGGATATCAGGCCTGGGAGGTAGAGCTTTCTTGGGATTGCAGATGTTAACAGCCAGCAGGAGCTGGCCTCTAAGCTCGCGGTTAGTTTCCAGGCATACATGGTGAGGCAGCAGTGAAGGAGTTAACGTTATTTATTAAGGCGCATGCCTACTACACCAGAACTTCCAGCAAGAAATGACTAGTGTGATCATCATAAACATTTATGGGATTCTACCGAGCAGCGACAGAGAAAGGAGGCCTTTCTGAAAGAGCCTGTTGGCAAGAGAGGAGCTGAAGGGTGAGATGTGTTAGGGTGGCGACGGGAGAAAGACGTTAATGAAGAGAAGTAGCTTGCAGAAGAAACCCTGAAATCGGAATGGCTTTGCCAGTGGGGGGGACCTGCTGTGAGGGCCAGCTCCACCTGGCTTTGCTTCTCAGGGCAAACCAGTTGGGGAACTTAGGGGTTCAGAGCAGCATTTTCCTGAGTGAATCTCTCCCAACTCTGTGATGTCTAGTACGATAACCGGTGGCTGCATGTGGCTGGTTAAGTTTAAATAAGAAAGTGAAATAAAACTAAAATTAAGTTCCTCCTCACACCAGCCACAGTTCTAGTGCTGTTGCCACATGTGCCTGGTAGCAGCCATATTTGGAGAGCCCACAAGTAGAACATTTCCATTATTGCAGAAAGTTCTGTAAAACAGCACTAGGACTGTTGCAGCTACTGAAAATGCAAGCATGAGATAGTCTTAAAAATAGTTCTGTGGTATATGCTTCAGTATACAGTTGCAGTAATTTTCCTCCTGAGGTTGATTTTTTTTTTTTTTTAAACGATGCCTCACACCATCCTCCTAAGTCTTCTTGCCTGTGACATCCTAGTACTAAGAGTCTAAGACTCTAAACTCGCTTTGGGTAAAACAGCTCTGTTATCTAAACGTTGAACATTTAGGCATGATCACCTTTTAATTTGGAGGCAGTTCCAAAAGCCTAAGATTCATTCCCAACAAATTGCTTTTAATTTTTTCCTACCACACTCCTGGGAAAATGGCTTATTGGAACAATTCATATATCGTCACAAAATGGCAATTATTAGTAAACTGTCTCCCCAACAGCCTACACACTAAGAGAATATGCTGATGAAGAAGCCATGCTCAGCACTGCAAATAAGCTCATGCAGGGCTTGTCAACAGCATTACCTTTTTTTCATTTAGGAATTCTTACCCAGATGCCCAATTAAAGCAGAAGTAATCTGGCAAATTAATTGAATTTTTTTGTTACTGTATACACACCAAGAACCTTTTCAGCCTCAAAAATTAGGCCTGTCAACTTACAGTCTGAAGTCCAGAATTGAGGAAATGCTGTCAGATGTGAATTGCTGTTGCTTTTAAGTACATGCTGGCTTCTTGCCACAGCTGTGCATATTGTGGGGCTCTGTGGTTGTGTGAGGGGGAGTGAAGCTCAGTAAGCAAGCGGTGCCAGTTGGGGTGGGCAAAGACCGTGGGAGGAGAAACTTGAGAAAGGAATAAATTAAATCTTGCTGATACCTTGTTCTCATTCCTAAATATGCTGCATATGTCCTCAGAGAGACAGACTGGTTTGAAGTGATATGGAATTGGGACATTAAGCATCCAGAAGAAATGGAAATGTCTGGTTGGTCTTTTTACAGGTCATTACAGTTGCACACTGCTGCCTAGCTTCTGACCTCAGCATTGCTTTGTGCATGAAGTCCTAGAGCTATGCTGATGGCTCCTTAAGGTCAGGGCCTATCACTTTGGTTGTCTTTCTTTCCCAGCATCCTCATTGTATATATAGTTAGCTCAGTAAATATTCTCTTGAAGGAATGGATGAGGCCAGGCAGAATGGATCTTTGTTTCTTCGGGTGCTTAATTTATCACTATTCTGATGCTGTGTGAATCCGCTTTTAATCATGTTGGTTCTTCATATTTTGAGATACGGCTTAGAGAGTAGGGACCACAATTTTTTGGTCTTTGCTCAAATAGGATGATGGGAGCCTTATAGGGGAATTACAGAAGAGTGATCAAAAACTTTATAGTGAAATAGCAGAATTCAGTAATTCCTCTCGTTCAGCTCATAGAAGGGGTAAGTAGAAGAGGGACATAAATGCCCAAATGGAGAATTGGATGCATTCAGGAATAAAAACTCCAAAATCTTAACAAGAAAAGAAGATTGGAAAATGCAGCTGTCAGGAGTCCTTTATTGATTGGTGACATTTTAGAAGCTTCCTTACAAAAAGGATAGAAGAAAATTTTTCCTAAGGATTTTAAGAATAGCTTTTGAAACCCATCTGGATGAATTGAATATGTTTGTGTCCTGTGCTATCCAGTCAGTTACCCTGAGGATTTATCTAGCTGGTTTGTTCTAGGATTTTGGACATTACAAAACTGATACTAACAGGGTTCTGTTTCTCCTTGTAGTGCTGACCAATTCGTGATTCTGGGAGTTAGCATGGTCCCACGACTTCTTCCAACCATGACTTCAAAGTCTGGTCTTTTCTGACTCCGTCAGAAAAACTGATTCATCAATCACTGTCTATGAATTAGACAAATAAGCAAATAGCTTATTTGCTATAAGCTTTGAAATCATAATTCCATTTGATTTTAAAATGTGCCTGTGTGACAGCAGTTCCCATTTACAGTTGAGAAAACTAGGGCTCTTGAGAGTTGTGGAGGGAGTAGATGTATGCATGAAGCATTGTGCAGATATCTTTCACTGACTTCTAACCTTATTTATGATCTGTCATACACAGAACATACTTGCATGGCAAATTTGAGTAAATGGTCTAGCCTAGAGATCCTGCTACTGGGCTGCCCCTGAGGGCTGTGAGGCTCATTATCTCATCATCTCTGTAACTTAGTCACAAGACACTGGTTGGGAAACTTTCCTGTACACATGTCATCTCAATTAGTCTTCACAACAACCTTTTAATCTTCATTTTCTAGAAAAGGATCCTGAGGCTCAGCAACATCTGAGCCACATTGGGTATGGTTTTTAGCCAATAGGTGACAGGACTTGAGTTGAATAGTCAATGCTAAAGGCCTTCCTTTTATTATGATTAATTAACCTCATTCCCAGCATCTGAAACTTTACCAGATGGTAAAACAAAAAAAAACAAAACAAAAAAAAAAACTTGAACCATTTATCTTCTGGGCTTGTTTAATGGTACACTTTCCCCCAGACCAGTCTTTCTGGGGAAACAAACACCTGGGCTTAGTAATTGACATGCCATCCTGTTTGGTATATTTCACTCTTGGTATGGTCTATTTGTTGGGGTACAGAGTTGTAATTCCCCCATGACCTCTCAGGAACACTCCTTTGGCCAAATGTTCTTCTCTACAGCTTGTCTCCTCTATAACCTATTGTGTAGCCATAAATAGTAAACTAAAATATTAATGGCAGTGATTTGACAAATATTCCCAAGTCAAGCAGCAAACCACTTAGTATACCTCTTCCTAAGCAACTTCTCCCAGTGGGGATCTGCTTAGGGAACTTTACAGCCTAGAGAAGTTCATAATTTTAGTTAAAATGTTGATAGCTTGGGGGCACCTGGGTGGTTGTCAGTTAAGTGTCCAACTCTTGATCTCAGCTCAGGTCTGGATCTCAGGATCATGAGTTCAAGCCCTGCATTGGACTCAGTGCTAGTGTGGACCCTACTTTAAAAAAAAAAAAAAAAAAAAAGGTTGTGGTTTTGTTTTCTTTTGTTTTAATGTTTACAGCTTGCAACCCTTAGGGTTTTTATTTATACCTAATTTTTCTCAGTCTGCTGATAAAGTAGGAGAGTGAGGAACTCCTTTGTTGACTGAGTTAAAGTCTAAGGATTTAAAAAATAAAAAATAAAAAAAACCCAGCTACCTACTAAGTGATGTAATATGGACTTTTACAAGCCTCCACCCTGACTTTTTGGCATAGCCACCCTTTCCCAGGAAAATAGACTTCCATGCTTCCTCCCATTGTGCAGCCTCTTCATATTTCATTCAAGTGAGCCATAGATTAATGTTTGTGCTGCTTCTTCCTTTGCTCTTATTTTCTAGAGGTGAGGAATGGTGGTTGGCCATTCATTGTCTTTGCTGGCTACAGTTTCTAATGAAAGATCAGAATCAGTTTAAGTTTTCATCTCATTCTTTTCATCATACTCTAAACTCATTGCTTCTCCATAAACCCACTTGTTGCTTCCATTCTTAGAGTCTCCCAGAGCGATTTTCCTAAGTCACATGGATGGCCATGAAGGAGTAGAGTGGAACTCCGTATGTGACTTGTATTGGTTGATTTTTCAGCAGGGCTAACGTATGCTTCATAGAAGCCAGTTTCCTGGAAAGGTACTGTGTAGCATCTGCAGCAGCTTTTTAACACTCATAAACCACGCCACGTATTCCATTATTTCCCAGCAACCCTAGAGGGCAGCTCAGTTGTGGTTCTCTTTACAGGTAAGGGAGCGGAGGTAGTATAAAAGAGATGTACTTGATGGTGTGGTCTTGAGCAAATTAGGCAAGAATAATTGTGGAAATGTGTGTGTCTTGTCTGCTGGTCCATAAAACAAAGTGGAATCATTGCAGTCCTAGGTAGCTAGAGATAAAACCTTGGAGTCTTCCTTTGTTTCCTACTGTTGGGTTTTGAGGAGAAGTGGGGAAATCACGTAAGGTGGCTTTTCACAGGAGGTTAATTGACCATTATTGTGTATAGCTAGTATGTATGTCATGCTTTCTAGGTAATAACTCAGCAGCATTTATCAAGTAGAAGTTTCTGTACCAGGCTGAGCTAGGAGCTGCACAGAAAGTATCAGGCTGTCCTCATTGCCTGCCAGGATAAGTTATTCTGTGTCTGTTCTCTTTATCTTTAGTAGTTCTATAAGGTCAGTAGGATCACTTGTATTCTCCCATTTTATAGATGAATAGGTGAAAAAATAAAAGCGTGCAGTGTTAATTTGTCTAAAAACAGGGTCCTGATGAAAAGCTGAAGGTGGAAAATTGATGTCTTGACTGTTCTCAGTGATTCCACAGTGTTGTTTTGTGCTGCACTTCCATAGAAAGTGGATTTTCAAAATAAAACAAAACAAAACTAGAGTAGAACCAGTGAAAGAGGGCTTTCTTCCTGAAGGAGAGTGGTGAGTACTTTGGTGACATAAAGGGAGAGGGAAAGACGTGTAGGAAGACTTCCAGATTGTCTTTGAAATGGTATAGAACTTCTTGTTTTATGGACTGAAATTATGCT
The DNA here is from genome assembly GCF_018345385.1 of Vulpes lagopus. Lineage (NCBI taxonomy): Eukaryota > Metazoa > Chordata > Mammalia > Carnivora > Canidae > Vulpes > Vulpes lagopus. Next base: position 25,023,814 of record NC_054845.1, read on the forward strand.
TTCATCTTCAGTAAATTAAAACCGTTCTGCATTCTGTTTAGCAGCTTTCCTGTGGAATGTACTCCCTCCACTTCCATCACTCCTGTCCTGTGGGGGAGACATTGATCAAAAGATAGCATTTGGTAGTTCCTATATATTTGCAAAAGTGTGTATCATAGTCCTAAGGAATTCACAATTAGAGGTAAGACCAACCATGACAGAGATTGGACAGCAGCTGAAAAACAAAAGCTGTGTCTGTCCTGCTGCCTTTTTGTATCCTCTACCTTAAGTGAGCCTAAAGGTTCAGGTACCTGAGGAAGCAAATTGTGTACGCAGGTCAGCAGTGAGCATAAGATTGGTCCAGAATGCTCCAATCTGAAGTAAAGCTCAGGGGTCTTTGTGAGTCCTTTTGAAGGCCAGCAGCAATACAACTATCTTTACTAAGGAACTTTTCTTTTGTTTTGCAGTAACAAACCAGAAGCAGTAGAAGTAACATTTGCAGGTAAGTGTCCTTACCTTAACCCTGTAAGAGAAGGCACAATATAAAAATAGAAAACAAAATCATTCCTAAAGTAAGTTTTGAGATTTGGAGTACTGTCCCCTGGTTGTCAAGGCTTTTTGAGATCTTTGCCTTAGATGATTATTTATGGATTTATTGAACTTTGTAAAGTTACCTACTGATATCTCAGAGGTTTGGGGTTAATGTTGTGGTATAAACTAAAGTTTGTTTAATTTGGAAATATTAAATTACTGTCTTCAAGTAACCTTCATCTCAGTTTTCCCAACACTAGAGTAGTGGGGAAACATGGAAAATACTAGAGACCTGTTCAAGTCAGAGAGGTTACTGCTTTCTGTTCCCTATTAAGAATTAGATATTGATGCTACTCATGTGCTGTGTGGACTTCATGGAGTTAAAACAGTCACCCTCTGTATAGTGAGGGTATTTGACTAGGTGATCTGGGAAGACTTTGCAGTTCTGAAGTGCTGTGACTGGAGGCGAGGCACCATCCCTGTCCTCTCCCACTAACTAGCAATGTCAAACCTCCCTAAACTGAGGTTCTCAGCACCTGGTTTCGGGAACTACACCCGTTAAATCCTCTCTGCAGGAAGGTAGAAGCCAAAGAGAAGGGAGGCTTGTATATAGATTAGAAGAAACTTAATAACCAAATGCAGTGTGGGGCCCTTATTTGGATCTTAATTCAAATAAGACAACAGTATTTTATTTTATTTATTTATTTATTTTTTTTTAAGACAACAGTATTTTAAAACCATTGTGGGGTTATTTTGTTTTGTTTTTATTTTGGTTTGGTTTTTTGAGGCAGAATATTTGAACACTTGACTGGATATTTGATATTAAGAAGTTGGTTTTAAAAATTTAGGCATGGTAGTGGTATTGTGGCTGTGCTTTCTAAAAAATTCTTGAGACGCCTGGATGGCTCAGCAGTTAAGCTCTGCTTTTGGTTCAGGCCGTGATCCTGGAGTTCAGAGATCGAGTCCCACATTGGACTCCCTGAGGGGAGTCTGCTTCTCCTTCTGCCTGTGTCTCTGCCTCTCTCTGTGTGTATATCTCATGAATAAATAAAATCTTTTTAAAAAAAAAGTAAATAAATAATTCTTTATTATTTGGAGATACATTGTGAAATATTTATGGATAAAATGATGTGATGTCTCGGATATGCTTTAGAATAAATCATTGAGGGGGGCACCTAAATGAAATAAGATTGGCCGTGTGTTGATAATTATTGGAAGTCACAGGGGGAAATTAAGAGTTGATTATACGTTATAATCTAGGCTTGTTTAAAATACATCGCAACAAAAGCTTTTTTAAAAAAATACTTTCAGGGGCACCTCGGTGGCTCAGTGGTTGGAACATCTGCCTTTGGCTCAGGTTGTAATCTGATCCCAGGGTTCTGGGATCGAGTCCTGCATCAGGCCCCATTCAGGGATCCTGCTTCTCCCTCTGCCTATGGCTCTCCCTCTCTTCTATGTCTCTCATGAATAGAGAAAATAAAACCTTTAAAAAAATACTTTCTGGGCAGCCCGGGTGGCTCTGCAGTTTACCGCCGCCTTCAGCCTGGGGCTTGATCCTGGAGACCCGGGATCGAGTTCCATGTCAGGCTCCCCACATGGAGCCTGCTTCTCTCTCTGCCTGTCTCTCTCTCTCTCTCTCTCTCATAAATAAATAAATAAAATCTTAAAAAAAAAAAAATACTTTCTGCACCAAGCTATGATGAAGGTAAGAATAGCTTTGTAATTTTAGAAGAGAACCAAGAGATAAGTACTTGATAGTTTTATCCCATTGTTTTTTTTTTGCTGACTTTCTGCATGGATTTAAAATAAATACCATTTTATTTATGTGCCTACTTCCAAGGGGGACCTCCTTGTGTCCTGTAACAAGGCAGACCAGTGTTTTGAGATCTTACTCCCCATTCCCAAGTTAATCAGTTTTATTTACTTTCTTCACAGATTTTGATGGAGTTCTCTATCATATTTCAAATCCTAATGGAGACAAAACAAAAGTGATGGTCAGTATTTCTTTGAAATTCTACAAGGAACTTCAGGCACATGGTGCTGATGAGGTATGTTCTACATCATTTTCCTTGGGACTCCTGTTCCCTCTTCACCTTTTATTGGTAGCTTGCCATTCCTAGAAAGTCTGTTGCACTGATCACTCTGGACAGCTAGGCCACTTAACCAGTGAAGTGGTTGACTTCATTTTCAGTCAAGATGTGAAGTGAAGTGACTTCACTTTAGTCAAGACTTCTTGACTTCATTTTCCATAACGATAGCGTATTTTTCAGAAGAAGCTTTGGCTCTTTGCTTACTTGTTTGCTACTCTAGAAAAATAAAGATGTTCCCTAACCAATGAAAACAAAACAACTTTAGTTCTCAAAAAATGCACCAAAGAGTACATTCTTTGACCAGTAAAAAAATAGCTATCACGGGGCAGCTGGGTGGCTCATTTGGTTAAGTATCAGACTCTTGATCTCAGGGTTGTGAGTTCAAGCCCTGCATTGGGCTCTGTGTTGTGGAGCCTTTTTTTAAAAAAAAAAAAAAGCTATCAGATGGGTTCCATTTTATTTCTATAATATTGTGAAGTAGGTATATAGCTCTGGCCTTTAAATTTTATGGTCTTAATTTCTCATTCTGGAAATTTAGGTACAAATCTACCCTTTTTGATGTAAACTTCTTTAGAGCTGGTCTCCTTGAGTTTCTCTTCTTCCTTATGACTACCACAGGGGAAATAGAAAGGCTCTCCATGCATTTTGAAATTCTTAATGGCCATGCCTTATTCACTGGCTTTTTTCTATAGCTAAAGTAGCAGGTTTGGTTCCTGTTGAACTATATTTGCTCTGGGTAGAACCATTTATGGAAGAAAGAAAATGTTGTTACACCAGTGAGCACACGTTGTGGTTGGGTCTCAAAGCAGGAAGTATGACTCAGTTCCTGAATCAGTTTTCAGATATCTTTTAGTTTTAACAAGCTAGGTTCTCCTTAATCCAGTTAATGAACATACAGCTATTTCTAGTTTCTTTCTGATTAAGGGTGATTCCTTTTGAATTAATTAAAACTTATGCAATGAAAATGGTGTTTATAAAAAAAAAATCTCTATCTCAGTAATATTTTGGTATAAAAATTAAAGTTGATGTTAAGTAAATGCAATCCTAGAAATCATAGACCATTATTTCTCTTAATTATTCATATGCAGTTGATCTGTCCCAGCAATTCAAGGGAAGAGCCAAAACCTTTTCCGATTTGCCTCATAAGTTCAAGGGAAGAAGAAATGTCTAGAGAATTTGTATTCAGGGTGATTTTACCTGAAAGAAAAGCTTAAGGAGGAAAACCTAGTCTCATAAAAACATATGAAAGATTATTCTATAAAAGTTAGTGGCCACCTCTTCTCTTTACCAGATTAAGAACAAAAGGAAACAAGCGGCTATTAAGTGGCCCTGCTTTTGATTAACCATAAAATAACTACCTGAAAAGAATTGTTAAACCTTCGAACAGACAACTCAAAATTCTCCCTAGACAGTTTTCTTTCTTTAAAGATGCAGGTGCAGTGATAATAATAATCTTTGGAAGGGAAAAAAAGCATTAAAGCTGGATTTCTTAAGCCTCCTTTCCAGTCTGTGCCTTCCATACCCTAGAACTCCAAACACAGTGTTATTCTTGTAGCTCCCGCAGGGTCAAAGAACCGACCCCACCCGCCCAAGTGGGTGGAGCAAGTAACATTCGGAGTTTTGGAGCAGAGTGCACAGTAAATGGCTCTTGGGTTTGGTTAAACAGTGACTAGTCTGTGATAACCAGAGGAAGCTTGTTTCTTTGCCCAGGCCCTTTTTCAAGGCAGAAAACCTCTGTTGCTAGGGCAGGTAGATCTGATGGTGAGGACTGATGGGTTGTTGCCTCCGCGCATCTTCTGGTGTCAGGTTGGAAGAGGGAGGCGTTCATTGAAAAAGTGAATTGTGGTTTAAAGTACAAGTGGAATCAACACGGAAGCGTTGGCTGGTTTTGCCAAGTGGAAGGAGCTGAACAGGGTATAAATTTGGCTCTAAGAACCTTTTAGATCTCAGAGTATTAAGCTTGGAATTAAACTAAATCTTAGGAGTTATGGTTTTTTCTTCCACATCTAATTTCCCCTTCTTCCAAGCACCCATATTGCACACAGTACAGTATTATGTATATGTACAGTATTATGTAATATGTACAGTATTATGACTCAGAGATAGCATGCTAGTTAAAATTCTTATGAGATACGCCTGGTTATACACCACCCCATCCCTCAGACTCCTTTAGGAGAAGTGGTGTATATAAGACACCTGAAGGTCAGATCTCTCTGTGCCACCAAAACTCTGTGACCTTAACATCTCCTTTGAGTTCCTCTTCTGTAAAAGAGAACCTCACAGTGGCTACATGGTCACTAGATCGGAACTGCATGTGGTATTACTTATCTTTTGCCTGGATACAAATAAGTGTGATCACAAAGTCATGCATTGAGATCTATTCTGTTATCTATAGTTTGCAGATAGAGAATTTCTTCCAGCTATAAGAAAGTGGTGAAATAAGTACGTGGAATATTAAAGAGTATTTAAGAGCAGGAAGGAAGGAACCTCACCTTGTGATAATTTTTTCAAATAGGACAAAAAAATACATGGTTTGCTGTTGCTTTTTTTAAATTATCATTACAGAGGGTATGTTGAAAGTAAGATTAGAAGAAAACATCAGGGATCGCTGGGTGGTGCAGCGGTTTGGCGCCTGCCTTCGGCCCAGGGCGCGATCCTGGAGACCCGGGATCGTATCCCACATCGGGCTCCCGGTGCATGGAGCCTGCTTCCCCCTCTGCCTGTGTCTCTGCCTCTCTCTCTCTCTCTCTCTCTCTCTGTGACTATCATAAATAAATAAAACAATTTTTAAAAAAAGAAGAAAACATCAATATTGACTAAGCTCTGTTTACTGCAAATCCCCATACACAGGCATGTGTGGGTGCAGAGACCACAACAGTGAGCAGGGCTGAGCTCCTGCTCACATGGAGCTACCCTCTAGTCTGCCTATGTTTGCAGTGCTTTCTCTGGCTGATAGAATTCTTTAAAACATGCATTTATAACTCTTAAAACTAAAACAAAAGTTAATGCTTTTGTTTACTTTTAACTTGGTAGATTGTTCTGTATTAAGTATCCTTTTTTAATTTTCTTTGATATCCCAGAAAATTCCAGAGGATCATGAATGTGTTTGTGGTGAGATAGTGTTGAGAAATTGACTAAAACATCTAGATACAAAATCCTGCAGCCCATTGTACTGCTCTTACATATACTGTTAAGATACTGGCCTCAGTTTTTCCCTTCTTGCAGAATAATGACGACCCCCCTCCCTCCTAAGTATGTTTTTAATGAGGGCTAAGAATCAGCCATGTCTGTTTTGCTCTTAAACATATAAAGACTGATTAAATAGTTCTGATTGCTCTGATGTTTACTTTTTTTTGTCTTCAGATAGCTGCCTTCTGCTTACCATAGCCTATGTAACATTTAAATCTGAACTAGTCCTTCTAAAATGTTTGTTTCTTGAACTGTCAGCCTAGGAGCAGTTTCCACCAGATGAACCAGTTATACTGACAGAGAAATAGGAAGGTATAAAAAAGGTTCTTGTTTTATCATTTACTCCTCAAAGCTGGAGAGTAGCCAAGCAGTAAGTATTAGTTTTGGGGAAACAAACAAACAAACAAACAAAACATGTAGAAAGTACAACCTTCTGTGGACCCACCAGTGTAAATAAATGGCTATGCTTCAGTGATCTGTTGTCTTTTGTCATAAAACTGTTGGTGAGCTAAATAATTTTAAAGCTTACAAGATAAGCAGGCTAACTGGAATCTGTTCCCAGTAATTCTGGTTTTATCTCTTCACTTACCTGGGTTACTGGTTTGGCCTGTACTTAGTTGATAACTGACATAATCTTCTTTCACTTGGGTTTGGCACCCTTCAGCACTCTTGAAAATAAAAGTGATTGTGTGCAATACATGGTCTGTGGGAGAACAGAACATATATAGGGCGTGACCAATTCCTAAAAGAGTAAAAGATGAGCCTTGATTTAAAAACAGATCCTAGATTAACCTTTTGGATTTAATCTCAGTTCAATGAGTGACTTGCTTGGTAACTCAGTTAAATCTGCTTCCCTTTATGTGTCCAGTGTCCCATCCACCAGATGAAAAATTCTGGCTTAGAAGAAGCTTGGCAAATACAGTGCTTTAAAAATGGCATTATCATGCTCTTTGGATTAACATTTGTTTTTGTATTTTCTAGTTATTAAAGAGGGTGTACGGGAGTTTCTTGGTAAATCCCGAATCAGGTATGTAGCCATGTGAGCAACTGTGGAGTGACATGGGAAGATACCTGTCCTGTTTTGTACTGTGTTTTTTTTTTTAACTAAAGCATTTCATTTAAATATTGTTCCTTTTACAAATATTTTTGCCTGAGCCCAGTTCCCACTTCAACCCTCTCCTTGAAACTAGTTTATAAGGGGCTTTGCTTTATCCAGTAATGGTACACAGTGTGGTGTGCAGAATTGATGTATGTCATTTTTAACATTTATGTCGTGGAGCCAAGGGACTTGCGCTCAGTGGGCCACTTGTTTTCTCATGGTGATTTTCTCTTAGCCTTTTGAGACTAAGCAAGCATTGATTTTCACCCCAGCCCCTAGTAACACCATTTTCTGTACTCTGCACATTTGGAGAAGGAAACACAGCTATTCTCACATATTCAAAGAACAGAAATTTCAGCCCCTCCTTTTAATCCGTTCTTCTAATGAAGAATAATAGCCTCTTTGCAGCCAGAGGAATTGAAAAGCACCATGGCCTTCCTTGATTACAACAGCTATGTTCTATTGCTTTATAGAAAATTTAAAGCAAAAAACCAAACAGTATTTTCATCCTTGTGAATAAGTGGAGTCTCAAATTCTGAGGCATTTAGCTTGCCCCCCTGATGAGGACCAAGTAGTTAAGTTCCTTTAAACATAATACTACTTGAATTTTATTCCTGTGGTGTCTCTGTAGATTATTCTAAGAAGGTAGGCATGTCTGTCTTTCCACAGTGATTACTTCTGCTAGGGTTATTTCCTCCCTCAGCCTTTGTGGGGGTTTTGTTTGCTTGTTTGTTTTCTTATAATATGACATGCCTCACCAATCCTAGTGGAAGACCTTTCCCTGTCTTCTGTATGGTCTGGAAACAAAATATCAAATACAGAGAGATGTCTTTGGGATGAAACTTGTTATTAGGAGTACTGTGGGCAGAAGCATTAACTGCAGTCCATGAAGAATATTGGAATATGTTCATCCCCAAATTGATGGTAAAAATATATGGAGAAATAAAAACCAAAAAATAAATAACACTGTAGGCTTTAAAAGGAATCAAGGGGGATCCCTGGGTGGCGCAGCGGTTTGGCGCCTGCCTTTGGCCCAGGGCGCGATCCTGGAGACCCGGGATCGAGTCCCACATCAGGCTCCCGGGGTACATGGAGCCTGCTTCTCCCTCTGCCTGTGTCTCTGCCTCTCTCCCTCTCTCTCTGTGTGACTATCATAAATAAAGAAAAATTAAAAAAAAAAAGAATCCTTTAAAAAAAAAAAAAAAGGAATCAAGGAATTTCAGAGAGAGGGGGAGAGGAAGGAGCAGAACTAGAATAGAAAAAAATTGTGTAGGAACTCTTGGGTGTGCTTGACACAGCTCAGATCTCACAATCCATCAGAACCCCTGGAGTGTAACACAGAGAGCTTATGTTTCTGTCCCTGGACCTTTTCTTCCACTTCTGCTAAAGCACAGGCATTGCTGGATTGCAGACCTTGTGTTCATACCAGTGGAAAATATAAAAACGAGTGAAAGTAGTGTGTCACCTCCTGTCTTTCTATGGGTTTATCTAAGCAAGCTTGGGGGGTCTCACCAAGCCATACTAGATTTTTACTTTTAATCTATCCTCAGTATGTTTTTCTTCATCATATCAAAGCCTTACTTAAGAGTCTGACTTTAGCTGTAGTTTTACTTAGCTTGTTTTATTTGGCTTCTTAAAACTAACAAACCTGAACTCTAAATATTTTCTTTTTCTATCTCATCTTGTAGTCTGCTTATCAGTTTTCAGGTGCCCAAAATGGAATGATGATTGATATTATTTAATATTGGAGTGCCAAAAATATGCCAAAAGCACAACCTAGAACAGAGATTTGGATAGTCCGTGTTCTCAGTGAGGATAGATACAACAAAAAACAGATCTCAGGAATGTTCTTAGAAAAAAATTAAATAGTGGCAAAGTATAAATGTCTAAGACATTCCATACAGTTCTGATAAAATTATTCCCAGCAGTTATCTATATAAAAAGATCCACAGTGGTGTACAGATACTCTTACAAAACCACCTATAGGCCTTTTGGCATGTATTAATCATTTGATTAGATAATCAGTTGTCCCAGCCTTGTTTGGTGGAACTCCTACTCAACATGCTGTAAAGAGGCAGAATAGGGTGTAGTGGTCAGCAGACTTGGCTTCAGGTCCCATTTGTTAATGACCTACTGTGTTCTGGGCACTTTAAAATACTGTACACTCTAAATTTTCCCAAGGGCCTCCCCCTCTCACTATCCTTTTTAAATAGACGCAGGAATTTTGGAGGTTAGGTAGTTTGTCCAAGGTCACAAAGTGGCAGGGCCAGGATTTGGACCCAATTCTGTTCAACTCAAAATAGAAAACCTACACCTCTGTATCATGCTGCGTGTAGCATAGCACTCTGCTCCTTTGAACTTCTTTTCCCTGTAAAATGAGAATAACCATATCTGCCTGCCAACTTAAAAAATTGTTATAGAGACCAAATTAAATAAAATTAAACACTTTGAAATGTTTATAGAGTATGCAAGTAAAAGCTATTGGGGAAGTATATACATATACACACACACACTTTTTAGATTTTTCCATACTTAGCCTCCTTCCACAAAGGATTTGTAATGGTATGTGATGGGGTTTTGTTGTTGTTGTTTTAATCAAAATGCTACCCAGCTACTGGTTGTGTTAGCACTTGGCAGGTTAAACCATCAGAAAAAAATGTGTAACTCATGTTATTATAGCTTGATAGCATACACAAGTCCCCTGTTGACTACGGTATCTGGAATACTAGATTTCTAATGGGAGTTCCTGCATTATGGCTTCTACTTGTTATCAGTCATCTTTGATACTGATTCCAATTTTGGCATAGCATCTATTAGTTAGCTGTATATATTCACAGTGGTTTTACAAGAATTAAGGTTTTATTTTACTTAATTTGCCATATGAGACAGATGAGAATAGACAGCAATCTACCTGGGTTAAAAGAATGGACACTGAAACAAAATAGAATGTCCTTAGAACCTGCAAAGTTGTTTGTTCTGTATTTAATATAACCGCTGGGTTTTTCCCCCCTCCAGGATACAATGTCTCTTTGCTATATGACCTTGAAAATCTGCCGGCATCCAAGGATTCCATTGTGCATCAGGCTGGCATGTTGAAACGAAATTGTTTCGCCTCTGTCTTTGAGAAATATTTCCAATTCCAAGAAGAGGGCAAGGAAGGAGAGAACAGAGCAGTTATCCATTATAGGGACGATGAAACCATGTGAGTATAGAACTTGCCCCCCCCAAAAAAATAAATAAATAAAATAAAATAAAAATAAAGAAAGGAAGGAAGGAAGAACTTGGTCCCAAAGCCTTGGTGTGGCTGTTACATGCCCTTTCTGAAAGACACATGGTTAGGTCAGACCCTTAAACTCTGTTGTATGAATCCCCCCTACCATGTCTTTCTCATAAAATTCCTTAAGCCAGGAGATAGATGACGGGGAGAAAAGGAGGCCACTTTTGCTCGTCTCTATATCAAAAGTTGGCAAAAGTTGAAAGGCAAATCCAGTGCTTTTCTTTAAAGCACCATTATTCTTCAGTCATATAGCCTGAGCAATAGGGAGGTAGAAAGGACTGTGCATTCTGTATGTTTGCAACTCTTGGATCATCTACATAGTAGGAATCTCCTAGTATATAAAGAAATTTTTAGAAGTGAGGTTCTGAGAGTCACAAACCCTAGATTCCATGTCCTACCACACAGACAAGTCAGTACTAGCCACTGAGGGTGATTTTCCTCTCCTGCCCCTCTCAGGGCATGCATGTATTATACTGACTTTGTTGGTCATACATACTGAGTCTCCCTTGGCATGCCTGATTTTATGAACTAAGATTTATTTGGCTTTACCCATCTACTTCACTTGGAGATCAAGTTCTTGACAAAACCTCATGCTCATTCTGTACTTCTTACCTCGTGGGTTTTGTTATCCTCAGGTATGTTGAATCTAAAAAGGACAGAGTCACAGTAGTCTTCAGCACAGTGTTTAAAGATGACGACGATGTGGTCATTGGAAAAGTGTTCATGCAGGTATGGAGTGGACATCTTGGGGGGAACACCATGGTGTGGTGGTTTATACCTGGGTACCGTAGCACACCATAAATATAGAAAACGGGCAGCTCTTTGGATGCCAGAGCTTGAAGATTCAATTAAACAGCTCCTACCAAACTCACTGTGGATAGTTTTTCCTTAGTGGCTTTAACCTTTTGCAGGACTGAATTGGAGAGTGCATTAAGGATTAAACATATTAATGGTGTGACTGAGTTTTAAGCATCCTTGCTGCCATAGGGTCTTTGATTTAAAGCTTAGTCACATTTCCTGCCTTGCGTTTCCTGTGATTTCTTGGCAAGATCCATTCTTGGCTTGGTTTAGTCCTAAAGTCTTCTCAGAACAGAATCTCTAAAAATTCTTAGTAGTAAGTATTGCATCAATAGGCCAGAGTCGTTGAGTGGTCAGTGAGGCAAATTAGCCGTAGTTTGCTTGAGGTCACTGTAGAGCACGTCCGTCAAAAGCAGCTCACGTACCAAGAAGAGGAATGGGGCTTTAGTGGGACATTTTGTAAATGAATTTCTGGTACATCTGGACTCCAGTCTGATACGATACCTCATTGTGGCTTTGTCGTGCTGTCTGCTAACCAGTGGCTGGCTCTAAGACATGTAGAGCTCATCATTGAAGTAATAAAACAGGCTGATTTCTTCTGAGATGGCTCAGCATTCAAAATCTAGTACAGTGGTTAAATTTTTAAACACCTTTTGCACATTCATGCTGTTCCTTGGCAGGGTAAGGAGATTTAAGAATTCTGGGACAGAATCTTTTTTATTGCATAGAGTTGAAAGATGGTTGTGCTTAATGTAGTGAGGATATTTTATGGGTGTCCTCTCTAAGCGGCAAGGAAAATACTCAAAAGTGATAGCCTCAATTTGATCTATCTCTGGGGGCTTTTTGTGTTTAGTCTAATCGATCAGAAATTCTAATTTTGGAGCCACTACACAGAAAAATAGGAATATTGATACAGCATCTGGGAGTACTAAACTTTGTGTGTGAGAGAGAGAGAGAGAGAGAGAGAGAGAGTGTGTGTGTGTGTGTGTGTGTGTGTGTACAGACCTATATCTTGGGTCCTAAATGTAAGCTTCCAGAAAGGCATTTCATCTGTTTTTATGCGAATTGACAGGGGAATTAAATGCAGTAGCTTAGAAATTGGCCTGAATCCAGACTGAGAAACTAATTTTAAAAGCTATGAAGTACATATTTAGATTTGGCTGGTTTTTTACCAGTCTTGTTCCATTTTATTCCAGGCGACATCTTAACTTATTTTTATGCTTTAAACAGACCTTATCTTGGAGAGCTTCCAGGAGATTTGTTCCTTAGGAGAACTTAGTGTATTTTTTGCATATGAATTTAAACTCCTCCCTCAAAGTACATGTGGTAGGGCACTGGTCTTAAAAGAAAATCTCAGCGTTTTTGCACTGACCATAACTCTAGCTAGTGACTGGATGGGCACCATGCAGCCCCATCTGGCATCCAGGAATATGGAAAGGCTGTGCTGGGGAAGCCATCTGCCTTGCCTTCCTCACCAAAGTCCAAGGCTGGGGCAATTTATTTGAAATTACCTTAGAAACCTGGGTTTATTTTGCTGGCTTTTACCCCAGAATAAATCATCTGAGAATTTTCCTGGGCCTCGTTATTATAAAATCCTAGGAGAACAGTGATGCCTAGCACAGAATGCTGCGACCCAGGGACGCTGTTTGAAGTCCCTCCTGGTCACTTACCTGTTTGCTGTGGGCCTTTGTGGGTTTCCCCCTCCCGGTGTGGACCTCCAGTCTGCTCAGAACACTTTTGTCATTCAGCAGGCAGACTCTGAGGGATACTTCCTGCCTTTATTATTATTATTTTTTTTTTTAAGATTTTATTTATTCATGAGAGGCAGAGAGAAAGGCAGAGATACAGGCAGAGGGAGAAGCAGGCCCCATGCAGGGAGCCCGACGTGGGACTCCATCCGGGTCTCCAGGATCACACCCTGGGCTAAAGGCGGCGCTAAACCGCTGAGCCACCAGGGCTGTCCTACTTCCTGCCTTTAGGAAAAAGACAGTTGCTATTCCCCACTCACAGGAATATTCTAGTGTTTGCCTTTGGAATGTTATCTTTATCGGCATGCAAGCTGAGCACTAGAGAAAGTCTGATAGAGAGCATTTCACTGCTTAGTCTGTGAAAAGCATTAGAACAATAGTTTTGGAGATTAGAGTATTTTTCATATTTTTTAGATCTTAGTGTCAGCCCTGTAACCAAGAAAAGTTAAACAGAGACTATTGGTTTCTGTATGTTTAGGGACAAGACACAAGCAGTCTACCTCTTAGGCAGTCACAAAGACAGGATGTTGAGGACTCTGTCTACCTAGATGCCTCTGTGGTTGTAGCTGTAGGATGTTTTCCTGAAGTGAGAGCACTGAGTCAGAGTCAGTAATTTTGGTAGATATTGCCAGATCCTCCTCTACAGAGTTTATACCCTTTTGCCTCTCACCCTACGATGCATGAGAATGCTCGTTTTCCCAGGGTATGTTGGCAGATGTTCGGATCTCTGCCAATCTGATAGATTAAAAATGGTATCTACATTCTCTTGTGAAAGAGGTCCAAAATCTTCTCTTATGTTGAAGGCTGTTTTTCTTCTCCTGTGAAATGTCTCTATGCCCTTAATCCATTTTTCTGTTCAGTTACTGATCTTCTCCATTTCTTTATATACTAGAGAGATTAGCCTTTTATCTATGGTAAGAGTTGCAGATATTTTTTCCAATTTGTTTTTAGAGTTTGGGGGGTTTTCCCCCTCATACAGAAGTTTATGTTCACATGGTTAAGTCAGTCAGTGCCTCCTACAGCTTCTAGATTTCGAGTCATAGTTAGAAATTCCCTACTCCAAGACCATAAAGAAATTTGCCTGTATTATATCCTAGTATTTTTACAGTTTCATATTTTACACAATCTTTTGATTACCTGTTCAAAGTTTTCTCCTGGTATGTAGTATGAAAGATGGAGCCATCATTTTTTTCTAAATGGCTACCTGTTGGTATCAGTAGCTGTTGTTTCAAAGCCAATGTTTATACAACCAATTTAAGATGCTATCTTTATCATATAATCAGTTTCTGTGTGTGTGCATATGTATATGTGTGTGTGTATATGTATATACATATTCTGAACTTGCTATCATAAATTATGCTTTGATGGAAGAGAGAAAGGTATTCTGATACTCAAAAGACATCTTAGTTGGAGGAAGAGAAAAGAGGCATCGTTGCTGACACAGGACAAAGAAAGACCCTAATGAAAAAGAACTGTTTGGGTGGGTTGGTTGATTGTTTGTTAATAAGTATTATTTAGGAGACAGCACCAAGGAGACCCAAATCAGAAATAATTGTTAACCAGATCTTACATGTTATCCTCCTTTTGCCACTAATTTGCTAGGGCTTGCTGCCCAATGCAAACCAAATGTACACAGAACTGATGGAATCCACTGTAATAAGTTGTCACATCTGGGTATGAATGCCAGTAAGTACCAGGGATTTGGAGCCTTACTAAATGCAAGAAAATGCTGGCATTTATTATCTGTTCTATTTTATCCCCAGAGGGTAAAGAATAAAAATAATAGAAGTTAGAAAACTTCCCAACCTCTTTGCAAGGTAAAAAGTAATTTTTCTAGGGAAGGGTAATCTCAGAAGCTTAGCTTTAGCAATTTCCATTTTGAATGATATTGACTCCTTCCCTGCCTCTCCAAATATTTTTCCTTTGAGGAACAAAATTTAAGAGAGAGCTAACCTAACCTAGCTATGTTTTTTATCTCCCCTTTTGCCACTAATTTGCTAGGGCTTGCTGCCCAATGCACATTCTTCCTATCTACAAATGGAAAATGTAATCCCTGCCCCTTCCAATACAGTGTGAGGCACTAAGTCCGCCAAGGTAGGAAGTGTTTGCTTTCATTCAGCAAGCCATGTGCTAGCCAGTCTCTTTGAAGAAAGAGGAATAGATACAGAGTAATAAAGGAGGATCCTTGGCTTGCAGAGCTTACAACTTAGTCGGGAAGCCAGAGGTATTAGTGAATGGTAAAGTGCCATGGTAGAGGCTTACAGAGAAGACATGGGAACTTCCCACCATAGAGCAACCAGCTGCCTGAGTCTGTTGGAGATGGCATGATAGAGAAGGTCATATCTGAGCAGCAGTAGAGCATTGCAGACCAGACAGCTGTGTTAGCATGCCTTCCGTACTCTTAAAACTCTCCGGGGCTTTGCACAACCTTTGGTTCCATCCTTCTGCTATCATTTAGTGAATTTGGATCACCCTGTTTTACTGGTATTGCTGGAAAATCTAGTTCTGTTCTTGCAGATCTAGGTTGAGACAGGGATGCCTTGTTATCACTTTGGTATGTCCACAGGAATGTATGTGTTAGAAAAGCTCAAGATTTAAAGATTAAAACATAGGAACAGCCTGGTTTTTACATGCTCATTTTCTTGTTGTTCAATGAGGGTGGGGACATTTTGTTAAGGATGATGAGCTCTTACGCAGAGTGGTGGTGATTGAGTCTCTAGCCATTCAATGTCAGAATTAACAATCTGGCTTTCAGTTCTCCTGTTACACAGCCTCCTTCTTCTCAGCGAACCCTAAAACTCAGCTTCTTTAACTGTAGTCTTCTGTCCCCAAGAAGGGCTTACATGTAGTTTAAAGTTTTGATTGATGGATTCTAAACAGTAACAGTCTTAAGATACCTCCATGAAACAGGACTTGTGCAAAGGTTCGGAGCCCTGAAAAAACATGGTTTTCATGAAACGGGAAGAAGTAGATACGGAGGTGCAGGGGGGTGAGAAATGTGCCAGCTCATAAGGGGCTTTCAGGCAAAGATGAAAGGAGTTAAGATTTGATCTTGAGTCTTAACCACGCTAGAGGCTGGGTTCCATGTACCCTGAGATTTTCAAGATTTCCTAAAAAATAAAACCTCTTCACATGAAATAAAACGAATCAGGGCAGCCCCAGTGGCTTAGTGGTTTAGCGCCACCTTTGGCCCAGGGCCTGATCCTGGAGACTGGGATCGGTCCCGCGTCGGGCTCCCTGCATGGGACCTGCTTGTGTCTCTGCGCCCCCCCCCCCAACCCCTCATTAATAAATAAAATCTTAAAAAAAAAAAAAAACTAATCAGCAGTAGTCCTTAATCCTAAATGTCTAAATTCATTGTTTAGTCTCAGACAAACTTTTACTGCTTCTATTGTTCCAAAACAAGAGAAAGGGAATGGGATTAAGAATGCTCTCATCAGGGTGCCTGGGTGGCTCAGTCAGTTAAGCATCTGCCTTCGGCTCAGATCACTCACTATCCTGGGGTCCTGGATTTGACCCACATCAGGCTCCCTGCTCAGTGAGGAGCTTGCTTTTCCCTCTCCCTCTGCCCCCCCGCATACCCCCCTCCTGGCTAGTGCACTCATGCTCATGCTCTCTTTATTGCTCTAAATAAAATCTAAAAAAAAAAAGATCTCCTCACATTCTAAAGATCAGCCTTGCTACATACTCTGTGGTCTCCTCCTTTTTGAG
Organism: Vulpes lagopus; assembly: GCF_018345385.1. NCBI lineage: Eukaryota > Metazoa > Chordata > Mammalia > Carnivora > Canidae > Vulpes > Vulpes lagopus. The sequence continues at coordinate 25,040,236 of NC_054845.1, forward strand.
TTTGGATCACATTGATAGCAGCCAGCACTTGTACTCTTGGTGTCAGGTGTTTCTTCACCTGCCAGTCCGGAGTGGTACAGGGGTCACGCTACACCGGACCAGCCTTGTAGTGGGAAGTTGGCATTCATCTTACATTACATTTTCTTCTGGTTACTTTGTGCTTCTTCCCGCCAGGAGTTCAAAGAAGGCCGCAGAGCCAGCCACACAGCCCCACAGGTCCTCTTTAGCCACAGGGAACCTCCTCTGGAGCTGAAAGACACAGATGCTGCTGTGGGCGACAACATTGGCTACATTACCTTCGGTGAGTGGGGCAGGAATGCCAAGTCGGGGGCCTCTGATCCCTTCCTGCTGCAGGATGGGTAAACTAGGACAGACCTTTGTTAAGATGTAAAAGGGGCAAAGGCATGTGTACCAGATCGTTCTGATTACAAATGCTAGGACTGTAGGAGGGTGTGCCACAATCATTTTCTTTTTTTCCTGTTTTTCTTAAATCCTGAGGGAAAAAAGTGTGGTCCCTGATGTCAAGTGTTAAGAGTTGGGACCACGTAAACATTGCCAAGTAGTAGGGTGGGAGGAAGTTTCTGTCATTTAGCATTTGTTGGGTTTTTGCTGACTAAGCCAGAGCTCCTGCCATGATTCACCTATTCCACTGAAGAAATTTAAGTCTTCCCTTCTTTTTTTTTTATTTTTTTATTTTTTTAATTTTTATTTATTTATGATAGTCACAGAGAGAGAGAGAGAGAGAGACGCAGAGACATAGGCAGAGGGAGAAGCAGGCTCCATGCACCGGGAGCCTGATGTGGGATTCGATCCCGGGTCTCCAGGATCGCGCCCTGGGCCAAAGGCAGGCGCCAAACCGCTGCGCCACCCAGGGATCCCTAAGTCTTCCCTTCTTATGGTTGGTCCAGACCAGTGAGCTATCTCTAATGAGTGTAGCTAACAATTTGGAATAACAGCTCATTCCCACACTGCACTTAACACTATTAAAATATTGCTTTTTGTGAAATTTAAATCATCTCAGTACTGAAGGTGTACCCGTTTATGGGTGATGAGCCCACCGATTTACCATATTTCATTAAATCTAAACTACACATTTTCTTTCATGTGACAGTCTTTGATGTTGGGATGCAGCTTACAATTCATGCCACACGGTTGGGTCTTTTTGTGGATTTTTTGTTTTGTTTTGTTAAGATTTATTCATGAGAGAGAGACAGAGACAGAGACACAGAGGGAGAAGCAGGCTCCGTGCAGGTAGCCTGACACATGCCACACAGTTTAATTAGCCTTTGTCTTTATGGTGCATAAACTGATGGTAAACTTCTAGTTGTTGGCAGTTCTGCTGTTCATTTCTTCTCAGAATTGACACACAGGTCCCACCCTTTCTTTTGAGGCATTCCTTTTCATGTTAGGAAAACCTCCTACTTGGAGAATTTTATGGTTGCCAAGACCACTGACTAGAGTAGATACAGGAGATGGAGAGGATTCCAGAAAGCTGAAGGGGGAACGAATGCAGAGTGGCTAGAGGGGGCTTCGGTACATGGCACCGTGGGAGGGGCTTTTCTCATCCCCCAGCTGAGGAGCTCCTGCTGCCTGTCCTCATCAGGAGAGTTGAGGTCCTTGGAGCTTAGTGTTTAGTTTTCACCACAAGACCACAGAATCTTCTGGAACCATGTGCCTCTGAAAGCTGCAGCACCAGGGATGGAGGACAGGCAGGCTTTGTTTCCTGATGCTGATACCTAAGATGAAGTGTTTTCTCCAAGGCCCCCAACTCCTGTAGCCAGTGGTATCACCGTCTCAGGAGACCTCCATGCTGCAGAGGCAGAAGCTAGTCAGCGTGCAGCAGGCAGGGGGTAGATCTCAGAATGCACAGCCACAGGGTGGAACCCAGACCTGGAGTAATGCCCGGCACTGAGCCCTTTCCCAGGGAAGCCCTGGTTTTCTCCCATCATCTCCGTTTTCCTTGACATAGCCTCCATCTGCACTCCCTGGTACCTGTCCTGGTTATAGTGTTTATCCCTTCCTCATCTGAGGGGGAAAACCCTGACAAAGCCTGGGTGGGGTGAACCAGGTGCGATGTACTCAGGCAGGGAGAGATCGGAGCTGACCGTAGACTCTACCTACCCACCTTTCAGCCTCCATGTGACACCTTTTTTGTGCCCTGCCCACAGTACTGTTCCCTCGGCACACCAATGCCAGCGCTCGAGACAACACCATCAACCTGATCCACACGTTCCGGGACTACCTGCATTACCACATCAAATGCTCTAAGGTGGGAAGGGCCACAGCAACTCGGCTCCTATGGTCCAGGTCATTCTCTCCACCACAGTTAGTGACATAAAACGTCATTCGGGTTGGGGGCTGCCTCAGTCAGTAGAGCACATCGCTCTTGATCTTGAGGTTGTGTGTCTGAGCACCACACTGGGGATAGAGTTTACTTTTGGGGAAAACAAAAGTCTTTCTTCTAGTCCAGGCTGTTGCTATGAATTCTGGTGGTTCTAGAGACTTTAAGATCCCATGGCCTTCCTTCCATCTCTCCCTCTAACCTCCTCCCTGTAGTAGAGAAATGAATATTTGTCTTCAGAAAGGGTTGCCCTCCTGCTTATCTGCATGGCCCTGTGTCAATCCCAGGGCATGTGTTCCCAAACTTTCCTGGTAACTCTTACTAAAACCAAAGTTGTCTTTCTAGAACATTGTGTTCATTGCTTCAGTACCCATTGTGTTTGCTCCCAGGCCTATATTCACACACGTATGCGGGCAAAAACATCGGACTTCCTCAAGGTGCTGAACCGTGCACGCCCAGATGCCGAGAAGAAAGAAATGAAAACAATCACGTGAGTGGGGCGGCCACACAAGCAGGACCACTTTCCTTTCCTGATTCCCCCAAGAGGAAAGTAGTGGGTGCTGGTCCCCTGGCCCTCAGGGTATCTGGACAGCAGTTATAGGTGAGGCAGGCAGGGCTGGGCCTGTAGCCATGTGAGCGACTGAAGACGGGATGGACAGGTTTTCACTTCTGAGTAGTTTGGGCTGGACTCCCTCGTTGCACATCTCCATGAGCGAGGGGGGTGGCAGCTAGGGAGAACACAAAGGGACCTTGTTACCGAGATACACTGTGTCCTCCCTGGGCCTACGTTAGGTCAGCCCCCTCGAGGTCTTCCTGCAGAAAGGGGGAGATTTGCTTCTGGCCATTTTAGTTGAGTGAACAGGCCGAGAGCCCACCCCTAAGTGCTATTATCCCCCAGTCTGCTTCTCAGTGAATTTTGTATGGAAATGAAGTTGTCTCTCTCAGAGATGGACATGTTGGCTAGCACGCTCCCATGTGTGGCTGTGAAGGAGAGGCCAGCGTGGTCTAGAGCCTAGGTAGGCATGTAGGTCTTTGGACAAAATGTCAGGTGTTGGGTTCCTCTTTTGGTGACGTTTAGGTGATCCTGTTCTCAAGATAAGGCAACACGTTCTTATCTGCCTGCCTTTGTGCCCACTGAACTCGAGTCTTAAGGTGAACTTAGTGCTGCACACCCCTCACAGCCAGTGTATTTGCCAACACCTACTCCTCTTGGGGGTGACCTTTGGCAAGTGTGGTGTCCACGAGGCTCCAAGTTCCCTCCCTGGGCATGTGAGGCCTCTCCTGCCAATCTAGTTTTTGCTGCTGCATGACAGGATGAGAGAAGTGCCTGACGCCTGATACCTGAGCAGAGGGTTTTCAATCTCAGAAACATCAGATGGTTGTAAAAGCAGTTTATCCCTCCTGACTTCCTTAGGTGAAGGCTGTAGAGGCTACCCATCTCATGAAAGTGGTACCAAAGGCCTCTCTTGGTAGTAGCTCTATACCTCCTGTCCAGAGCCAGGAAGTGGTGTTCAGCCTATAGTTGGAATCTCTGCTTCCAGAGAGTGTCCCAGGTGCCATGGTGACACAATGGCAGCGTCATGCCCTCTACTCTGCAGCTTTGTGGCAAGGCCTAAAATGGGCAAAACTGACACAGCGTAGGGAGGGCATATGTCCTGGGACACTTACGCTCTTTCTGCCCCTTCTGAAACTTGCCTCCCTCTTGGAGTTTACAAGTTCCCCTGCACCTCTTGCCACAGGACTGCTCTTCTCACGGGGCACCACTTTGGTGACCTTGAGTGTGGGGCAACCAGTGCTGTGCCATTTTCAGGGCAAGTGGAGAGACTGGCTGGGAGGTAAATGGGCAGCTGGGAACAGCAGAAGGAAGCCTGACCTGGCCAGCCCGTCCTACACCAAATAGGAAGGCTGGCTTCGTAAATAGCAGTCATGGGGCTGCCTGCGTCATCTTCAGCCCTGTAACTTGTCTGTTCAGAAGAGGCCAGCACGGCAGATGCCGCCCAGTGTCTCCCCAGAGAGCTTCCCCCCTGCCCTGTTACCCCACCATCAGTGGTCTTGGGGTGCTGCAACACAAATACAGTCATCTGAGGTACAGGGACGAAACCCCTGCCCTGCCAGGGAGCTGAGGAAGGATAGATTCTTGAAGCCAACCAGGCATCCATAAACCTCCTTCCTGGGACTGAGAAAGTAGCTCTGCTTTTTTCTGCCCTGTGACCTTTCTTTAGCAGAGATGGGCCCCAGAAAGGAGAAGGGGGAGGCAGACAACCACATCTGAGCTGAAAACCAAGTCATGTTACTAAGGATGAGTAGGGGAGGCCAGGACCCCCACAGACGGCAGAAACAGGGATGCTGCATGGAATAGGGTGGCAGGCCTGGCTTGGTGCCTCTGCCAGAATCGAACACTCAATGATCTCTGTGTGGTGAGGTGGGAATGGAAGTGAAGAAACACAATTTCATTTTAGGGTAGGTGAGACCTTCAGGACGGGAATATTTAGCTCCCATGTCTTTGCCCCAATTTCCCATAGTTCTCAGCCCTAGACTGAATTACTACCTGTCTTTGAGAACCAGCCTGTTCCCAAAAATGGCCCTCCCAGAGAAATACTGGGTGGGATGGAAGGCCAGGACTCAGGAGCCTAAAGTCAGGTGAGCATTCTGTAACCCAGAGTGTGGTCACCACATGGCAGCATGAAGGGCCTGTACTTGGAAGTTTTGAGCATCCTATCCTCCTCCCATGGTGGGAAATGAAGGAACTGTTATCTGTAAGCCTGAAGAGGTACAAGCTGTGTAAGAGGAGCCGGAGCTCTCAACCAGGAAGAAGGTTGAGCCCAGTCTGAAATTCGAGTAGGTTTGGCCATCCAGAAGTTGTGGGCAGGGGACTCTCTTGTCTTAACTTGATATTTATTGAACATCCTTTTGGGCTTGGCCTAGATGCTCCCTCTTTCCCCAAAAGTATTCGACAGGAAGAAAGCTGATGAAATCTCTCTGGGCCTAGAGTTCCCACATCCTCTGAGGAGCCTTGGCACCCATGTCTCAGTGTCTCTGGGGTCCCATCCCTAGTCCAGGAGCATGGGGTGGCGGGACAGGTGAGCCCAAAACCAGCCTTCACACTTCTCTCTGTTCTTGAAGGGGGAAGACGTTTTCGTCCCGCTAACTCTGGGGAACAGGAAGAGGCGGCGGCTGGCAGCTGAAGGCTGGAACACTTGCTACTGGATAATCGTAGCTTTTAATGTTGCACCTCTCCAGGTTCTTAAGGGATTCTCCGTTTGGGTTCCATTTTGTATACGTTTGGAAAATAATCTGCAGAAACGAGCTGTGCTTGCAAGGACTTCATAGTTCTCAAGAATTAAAAAAAAGGAAAACAATTCCACTTGATCAACTTAATTCCTTTTCTTTACTTTCCCTCCCTCACTCCCCTTGCCTTCCTCCCCCTCTTCCAAGCTGTTGCGCTTTGCAATATGTTACTGGTAATGAGTTGCAGGATAATGCAATCTTAACTTGTTTTCTCCTAAGTGTTTGAGTTCAAAACTCCTGTATCTAAAGAAATACAGTTGGGGTCATTAATAAAGAAAATCTTTCTATCTTACATGAGAATTTGCTGGGTCTCTAGACTGAGTCCAAAAGAGAGAGGAGGGAGGAAGAGTACACATGACGCTGCCCTTGAACCTACAGACTCCATCTGGGAAACCTTAGATTCAGGAGTCCCCTAACCTCCCACTTGGAGGAGAGAAAGGATGGCTGGCTAGTGGGCTCTGGTCGATGGTTCTGAGTATATGTGAACAGGCTTCCTGTAAACCTTGGTGACAAAGTCTGTCTGGCTGTGGCCAAGTAGTTTCTGGGACCGTGACAGTCATATTGTTTTCTGGCTTCTTATTTTATCGTTAATTAACGCACAGCATTTCCCAAAACATGTGTTCCATGGCCTGTGTTCTGCAGGACATTGATGGGTATTATGTCTGGACGTAATGCAGACTGAGCGGCCGCCCTTTCTCTTCTCATGCAGTAGCCCAAAGACTGGCATTCCACAGAATTACCTTTGGGGAGATGCTCACCTAACATGACCAGGTCTAGCAAAGCATGCTGTCCCCTAGCAGGACACTGATCCCAAAAATGAAAGCGTTCAGAAAATTCGGTAAAGAATTATCAGGGCAATTTTAGGAGCCGCTGAAATGGTCTGAGGGCCATCCTAGTGGTTTCTAGCTTCTTGCTTTCCCTTTTAACTTGTCTCCACCTAGTGAAGTGAGTTTCAGGCTGGTTTGAGATCCATTCATGACTTGTCCTGACGTTTTTATTTCCTTTTTTTTTTTTTTTTTTTTAAGATTTATTTATTCATTCATTCAGAGAGAGTGAAGAGAGAGGCAGAGACACAGGTGGAGGGAGAAGCAGGCTCCATGCAGGAAGCCCGATGTGGGACTCGAACCCGGGTCTCGAGGATCACACCCCAGGCTGCAGGCGGCGCTAAACCGCTGCGCCACCGGGGCTGCCCACGTTTTTATTTCCTAAACCGTTATGAGATCACTGGAGATTTATATGCAGTTATAAGAAATAATATAGAAATTCTGTGTGCTCTTCACCCAGCTCCCCCCAGTGGTAGCATCTCGAATGACTGTAGTACAACGTCTTAGCCAGACCATGTTGTGGTCCAGGCCTGACTCGCCCGCGCGCACGCGCGGGTGTGTGTGTGTGTGTGTGTGTGGTGTATTTCTGTGTCTGTCACTGTGTAACTTCATCACTGGCCTTTTTAAGATCTTATTTTTTGAGAGCACGAACAGGGTAGTGGGGGTGGATAAAGGGAGAGGCAGGCTCCTTGCTGAACAGGGGCTCAATCTCAGGACCCCGAGATCATGACCTGAGTGGAAGGCAGACAATTAACCAACTGAGCCACCCACGTGCCCCAGCTTTTTTTTTTTTTTTTTTTTAATGGGATAGTATAGATCAGTATACATCACACTTCTCAAGGGTAAGTATTGATTTGGGAATGTGTTTTAGTTTTGTACATACATCTTGATTGGATTATGAAATGCCTTTTTGCTGTGAGTCCAGTCTGAAAGCCACAGGTCATTGAGTCACCTGGATTCCACTGAAATGGGCTCTTAGCTCAGGACTTAGTAGCTAAGTGCCCATCCCAACAAACGTGTACTGGGGAGTGCTGGTGTTGATGGGGCAGCCCCTTGTCACCTGCTTCTGGTGGCTGGCAAACCTGGAAAAGGAAGTGCTGGCTGCTGCAGCAGCCGCCTCCTGGGGAGCCAGTATTTGGTAGTTGCCATTGCAGTTTCCTTCAGTCTCAGTGGTGTGAAGACCCTCGTCCTAAAAGCTCCTGAGGCCAAAGACCCAAGCCTACATCTGCTCTGGGGGCTGTTTTGAGTTCAAGCAATGCTACCCCTTCTGGGGATTGCTAAAAGTAGTGCAGTGTGCCTCTGAGGGGGCCGTAGAGAATCTGGTTAAGCACCAACAGGGAGGACCGGGTTTCTTCGGCCCATAGACCGGACTCCAGGCTTCCTGAAGCCAAGTTCCTGGCCAGGATTGTGCCCAGAGTCCCCCAGAGGCTCCCAAGGGCTTGTCTGCTCTTGCCTATGGAGACTGAAGAGTTTTGACAGCGGCTCCTGGAGGCCAGCCAGGGTCCAGAAAGCCTCGAGCCTCCTTGCCTCCATTCATCCCGTTCCCCGTACCCGTACCCCAGCCCCTGCATACCACACCCACCCAGTCCTGGGCCCCCAAGGTCAGCAAAGAGCTTCAAATATCCCAGAGAATGGAATGAGCAGTGAACGAAGGCCAGGAGGATGCTCTGGCAGGGTTGAGCCCCGATAGAGGCTCTGCCTGAGGAGAGGAGAATGGGGGCCACGGAGGGGGCTCTCCAGCCTGCATCTGACATGGAGCGTCTGGAAACTGCCGGCGCCAGAGCCCTCCTGTGGGCAAGAGGAGAAGGCCAGGGATGAGTCCGTGCCAGAGGTTGATGGAGCCGAGAAGGCCTGGATGGTCCAGTGAGGAAGAGACAGGACCCAGGCTTCCCGGCCCCTTCATACGTCATCCCACACACAGTGTTTAGACAAAGCAGCGAAGAAGAAACACAGACATCCTGGATCCCGTAGGGAGGAGGCGAGGGCTGGGAACAGAAGGAGGTCTGTTTATTCCTGGCAGTGAGCATCTGAGGGGCCCCACACCCACTTCTGTCCGGGCCCCAGGCTGAACTCTCCCAGAGCCTCTGACTTGTGCCGCCAGATAGCGTGGGTCGGAGGGCCGGCTGCCCGCTTGAGGATGGGCTTGGGGCTGGATGCTTTCCTCCTCTCCCCTCCTGTCCCAACAGAAGTCCTGCCTCCCCAGGCCCCCTGGCCACTGCAGGATGGGTGGAGCTAGACCCCTGGGACCTCCACCCTCCACCTGGGTCTCCCGCCCCCCTGCCAAGGGCACAAAAGTCCCCTGGCTCTGTCTGCCTGTGCTCCTGAGCAGGGAAGTCTTTCCTTGTGTCTCATCTCCAGCTTTCTTGCTGCAGTTCCAACCTGCTCCCTCCCACTTCAGCCGGCTTCTTTCCAGCACCCCAAGGCCTCGCGAGGTACAAGCGAAAATTAGAGCATCACACCTCCTGGCTGCCTCGCCTGAACTTACTTGCCCTTCCTCTCCTGTACCTACTTTCCTCAGCATCCCCATGGAGCAGAAGTGCCCATTCTCCTCTTGCTTTTCCATGAGCTCTCTATCTGCCTTTCCCTAGAGTTCTCTCTCTTGGACTGGACAGGTGGCTGGAGGGAAGTGACATGCAGAGAAGGGCAGGAATCCTAAAAATGGTAATGACGGCTGCCTTTCATGGAGTGCCTTTGTGCCTAGTGCTTGCTCATCCAAGTCCTCATCACGCATTAGCTCCGTTAGTCTCACCATAGGTGAGTGCAACATAAGCCCCATCCTACAGATGAAGACGCAAAGGCAAGAGAACTTCAGTAACTTGCCCAAGTTCACACAGCTTAAAAAAAAAAATCCCAGCTGGAATTCTAAGATTCAAATCCAGGCCTTCTGGTCCCAATACTGACTCGCGCCTCTTACCACCACGGAGGGGAAGGAAATGAATCATTTGTTGAGAACCAACACCTCCCCCCCACCCGATCAAGTGTCCGGCACCAGAATATATGCAGTCACTGTTACTCCATGATAGTCCCCAACAGCCCAGAGAGGTAGGTGTACTTGTTCCCGTTTTACAGGTGGGAAAATTGAGGGTAGCCGGCCCAATGCCACACCCCCCAGAGCCATTTCAACCTCATAGCTCAGAACTTGACTCAAAGTCATCGAGAAAAGTGCAGGATGACCCCAGGTTCTAGAAGGCAAGGTTGGCTTTCTAAGCTGAAAGGCCCACCAGGTGACAAGGATGGGGAAGATCCGCAAGCTCCAAACAACCCCGCCACTGCCGCCATCAGACACGACTCTGCAGTGCACGGTCCGGGACGTGCTGTCAGCCGGCCGGCCACTCGGGGGTTCAAGTCTCATAAAATGTAAATGTATTAGCTCAGATGGGAAGTGGAGCGGGGTAGACGAAACCATGATTACTCATTGACTGGAAAGCAATTCTCAGACTAGCTAGGCTGGTGGCCGGTGACCGGCTCCAAGTTGGGTGACCTGACGTAGGGGATCCGCCGCCTTGGTGGCGAGCTGCAGCCGGCGGCCGGGGAAGGGGCACTGGACAGGGATGGGAAGGCCTCCTGTCCCCGCGGCTCAGGGTGTGCCAGGTCCCACCCCCAGAGGCGGGGCCAGGCCGAGCCCCACCAGCCCCAGCTCCGTCCCTCCAGAACCCAGGCGGGGGCAGAGCCTGGGCAGCAGGCAGCCCGGGGCCCCGCGGTCCGAGGCACAGCAGACCGCGCCTGAAGCCCTGCCCGCCTGCCCGCCTGCCCGCAGCCAGTCCCTGACGCGAGGAGCAAGGCCCAGGCCCGCCCAGCGACACCTGCCCCAGCATGTGAGTAGCACTTAGCCTCACCTGGAGACCGCAGCCCCGGACCCTGGAGGGACCCTGGAGAGCGCCGCACCCAGTCCAAGCCGCGGAGCCTCCTGGTGGGAAGGGGGCCCTGGGGCCACCCCGCCCCCTTGCTGCTCCGGGGGAGGAGGGGTGAGGACGCCCTCCAGGCTGAGTGCTGGGAGCTCCAGCCCGTGACCCCAGAGTCCAGCTTTGACTAACAGCCCCCGAGGTCTCCCGGGGCTTAACAGAGTTCGTGGCGCGGGGACGAAGGAACAGAAACCAAAGGGCCTGCTAGACAGGGAAGGAGGTCCTGGGGAGAGCGCAGGGGTGAGGAGTGGGGGACGTTGAGGAAGAGGAACCGGGCTGCGGGGAGGGGAAGGGAGGAGGCAGCCTGGCGGGGCTTGGCGGGCCCAGAGTTGGGGGGAGGAGGGGTCTGGGAAGAGAAGGGGTCAGCCTGCGTCTCCGGGGCTCGGGGTGGCAGCTCAGGGTGGCGGTGATGCCCTCGGATCCGGGGTGAGGAGGTGGGGGCAGGCAGGAATCCATTCCTTATTGACTTTAACCCTGGCAACGGCGGCTGCTCCCCTGCTGACAGCAGCAGGAGATTCCCCCTGGGGCTGGGACCCCCCCCCTCCGCATGGCGTGGCCCTGGGGCCAGGGTGTCTGAGGGGCCTGAGGACACAGAACCAAGAAAGGGAAGGACAGGCCCCGATCAGAGTCACGGAACGGCAGCTCCTCCTGCGTCCGCTCTGGGCTCAGCCCAGCGCCCCGGGGTGTGGGGACTGTCCCCCTTCCTGCTGGCACCTTCATCCTCCCCAGTGACTCCCCTCTGCCTCCAGTTCCCAGGAAGGGCCCTGTTGCTAGTGTGGTGAGGAGGAGTCAAGTTTATGGGCTGGAAGTCCTACCCGGAGGCTGCTCACTGGGCTGTAACCTGTGAGGCGGGGGAGAGAGGCGAGGAGCTCAGGGGACAGGGTCCCCCACTTGCTGCTGCCACCCTGGCCCTGGCCTGTCACTAACTCAGGCGTTGAGCAAGCCCTGCCTTTGCCTCTGCCTCCCGCCTGCCCTGCCCACCCCTCCGGGTCCATCCCTAAAGCCCCGGTGCCAGCCAGGCTGCGAGCGCCTGAGGATGGGGACCCCTCTCCGTCACAGCGGCCACCCCTAGCACTGGCCCCAGCCCAACCTGAAGGAGCCCCTCACGTGCTGGCCTGGCTGGAAGACCAGGACACACCCGCCAGGCCCCGTCCTCCCTTTCAGCCGACTTAGAGGCCTCGGCTGGTGGAGGCCGCCGGACAAGACGCTCTGGGGCTTTGGGGCCCCGTGGGGCGGCCCTGCAGTCTCAACAGAGGCCTCAGCACAGCTGCCGGGAGCGGGTGGGACGGGGACAGGTAATAGCAAGGGCCGGCGCGGCAGGGCGGGGACGGGGACACCGGGTGGACACAGCCCGCGCGCTCGGCGCCCAACAGTTGCTACCACGCAGGACAGACTTGCTGGCTGGATGTGACTTTTAAGAGAAGCCCCAAATCGTGAATTTTTATGCAAACTGTAACCGGCCGCATCCGCAAGCCAGATAAGGCCGGGCGGCGGCTGGTGTGCAACCCGCGGACGACGCGCACCCCGGCTGATCCCGGCTGATCCCGGCTGATCCCGGCCGCCCGTCTTTCACCCAGGCTCGCCGGCCGCGGCCCCAGGCCTCCCCCGTCCCGATGACACCCAACAGCACCAGGGAGGAGCCCAGCCCCGTTCCCGCGGGGGCCTTGGGGCTCTCCCTGGCCCTGGCCAGCCTCATCGTCGCTGCCAACCTGCTCCTGGCCTTGGGCATCGCCAGGGACCGGCACCTGCGCCGCCCGCCCGCCGGCTGCTTCTTCCTGAGCCTGCTGCTGGCCGGGCTGCTCACGGGGCTGGCGCTGCCCGCGCTGCCCGGCCTCTGGAGCCAGAGCCGCCGGGGCTACTGGTCCTGCCTCTTCCTCTACCTGGCGCCCAACTTCTCCTTCCTCTCCCTGCTCGCCAACCTCCTGCTGGTGCACGGCGAGCGCTACGTGGCCGTGCTGCGGCCCCTCCAGCCCCGCGGGAGCCCGCGGCTGGCCCTGCTGCTCACCTGGGCCGGGCCCCTGCTCTTCGCCAGCCTGCCCGCGCTGGGCTGGAACCACTGGGCGCCCGGCGCCAACTGCAGCTCCCAGGCCGTCTTCCCGGCCCCCTACCTCTACCTGGAAGTCTACGGGCTCCTGCTGCCCGCCGTGGGGGCCGCCGCCCTGCTCTCGGCCCGCGTGCTGGCCGTGGCGCACCGTCAGCTACAGGACATCCGGCGGCTGGAGCGGGCCGTGTGTCGCGGCGCCCCCTCGGCCCTGGCCCGGGCCCTTACCTGGAGGCAGGCGAAGGCGCAGGCCGGGGCCACGCTGCTCTTCGGGCTGTGCTGGGGGCCCTACGTGGCCACCCTGCTCCTCTCGGTCCTGGCCTATGAGCAGCGCCCGCCGCTGGGCCCAGGGACCCTGCTGTCCCTCATGTCACTGGGCAGCGCCAGCGCGGCGGCCGTGCCTGTGGCCATGGGGCTGGGGGACCAGCGCTACACGGCCCCCTGGAGGGCGGCCGCCCGAAGGTGGCTGCAGGGGCTGCAGGGAAGAGCCCCCCGGGGCGGGCCGGGCCCAGGCAGCGCCTACCACACCGGCAGCCAAAGCAGCGTGGACCTCGACTTGAACTAGGGGCAGGCCTCTGCTAGCTCCTGCCAGAACCATCTGTCCATCTCGGCCACCAAGCTGGCCTCCTCATCCCCACGCCTCTGGATCAGAAGCCCTGCCCTTATCCGACTCCACCCTGACCCAATAAACCCATCGGGCCCAGTTCCTGGTTATCTCATTCCGCATCCCTGAGCAGGAGGCAGGAGGGACACCGGCGGAAAGAAACTAGAGCCAGACACGCACCTGCAGAGATCCCGACTCCCTCAGAACTGACTGGGGGGGGGGGGGGGGGGAACGAGACACCACCCTAGGCGGTGAGCTAAGGTACCTCGAAAATGAGCAGATTTTGCCAGGAGCCTCACCCTGACGTGCCCCTCACCGGTTCCTCCTGCCCAGAGGCCACAAGATCCACACACACGGTCTCTGGGAAGTATATTTTATTTACATTTTTAAAATCTGTAACTAATATCTCTTCCTCCTTTCCACCCCCAGAGACTTGGGAAGGGAAAGAACGGGAACCTCAAAGACCTACTCCCCACATACAAACACACACCCCCGCAGCTCACGCCAGCAAATGAAGGTGAAAGAGAAAGAGGCCTGACCCCCCTCTGAGGGACCCGCAGGTCTGGGCGAGGGTGGGGTGGGGGGCCAAGGGGTGGGTCTCTTAAGAGAAGGGACGGAGGGGGCAAGTCGGTTGAAGGGGTTGGAACGCAGTCCGCGGCCCCCTCCTCCTCCCCGTGCCCTACCGCCTCTGCTGGTGGGGTCTCCCTTCACCCCTCAACACCAAAGCAGAGGCTGCAGCCGTTAGCGGTCAGGTCTCTGCACACAAAATACTTTTGCTTTGTGGTCTCCTGACGTGGTCACCACCAGGGAGGCATCTCTGTGGACAGAAAGTGCGGGTCGGCGGGACCGAGGGCCCGGGGCCCGGCCCAAGCCCACCACCCAGGGCCCTCGGGTGGCCACCTCCAGTGCAGCCTCGATTCCAGATCCCCAGTGCCTGGCACCGGGCCAATGTGCCACGTGGAGGGAACACGCTTAGAGTCAGCAACCACTAAGGGGATCAGAGGAGAGCCACCGCATGGGGGACAGTCCCAGCCCCTCAGCCCTGAACTGAGATGGGAGAGCCCAGGCGGGTCCCTGTCAACCAGAAGTCGCAACTCCCTCGGGCTTCCCAGTGCGTCTGTCTCGCGGGCCGCCACCAGGCCTTGGGGTCCAGCTTCCCTGAGGAATCCCCTCCCACGGCCCAAGGACTCCATGGCCCCCGCGTGCTGGTCCCACCTCCCAATCACACAGGGGCTGTGGCCCCGGCCCAATTCACATACTTGCTGAGGGCAAAGTCCAGGATCTCGGCCGTGTGGCCCCGGTAGTCGGTAAGCAAGCGGCCGGTGCGGGCGTCCCAGAGGCGCACGATGCCGTCCAGGCTGCAAGTGTAAACCACGGCGGTGCCTGCCTCCCACAGCAGCTGCACAATGCCCGACTACACCCGGGTGCCAAAGAGAAGGAGGGCGTCAGGGCCGGGGAAGCTGACAGGCACCCTCCCCAGACTCTCAGGGACAGAGGGAGGGGAGGAGGGAGGGGAGGAGGGGGCGGGCGACAGAGAGGCCCCGCCAGAGCTCCAGGCTGCCTGTACCTGGTGCTGACACTGATGCCTAAGGGTCTGCGTAGACAGGTCATAGATGGCCAAGGTCCCATCCAGGTAGCCAACAGCTGCCAGAGGCATCCTGGGCAGAGAGGAGCACCACTAAAGAAAGGCTCGTGGAGGGACGTGAGCTCACGCACCCTGCACTCCTCCCTGGCTCCCCGGCCCAGGCGCCCCTCGTCCCACCCTCTTCTCCACAGCTGTCCTCATCTCCAGGCCCAGGCCCTGGCCCTTCTCACTCTCACACTCACACGCTGCAGAAGCCCAAAGACTCCACGGAGTTGGACTCGCTCTCCTCCCCCTCTCCCACGTTGGGCTGGGAGGCCACGGTCTCGGGTCTGAACACACCCACCACCTGTAAACCACGGGGGGAGAATCGGAATGGGAGGAGGGCTGACAGGAGGGCTGACGGGAGGGCGGCAAGGCAATGGGAGAGGCAGAGGGGACGTGGGCAGCAGAGGCTCCAGCGACAGGCTGCAGGTCGCACTCACCTTGCCAGTGGTGGCACTGACCAGCTGGGCCTGGCAGTCCACGGAGCCAGTGAGGATCAGGCTGCCGTCCTGGTTGGTGGCGACACAGGTCAGAGGGCCCTGGTGACCCTCGGTCCCTAGGAGGGGGCAGACAGCTAGGTCAGGCTGCCCCCCAGTTCCCGAGTCCTGCCCCAGGTCTCCCGCACAAACACCCCCAGCGAACCCTTCCCCTGCCTTAGAGACCTTTTAGTACGTGGATCGGACTTCCCTGCTTCAGGTCCCAGATCCTGATGGTGCCATCTTCATAGCCGACCACAGCTCTCTTCCCTGAAGGGCCACAGGTACAGAGGAGGTCAGATGGCACCCTCAGGCACACCCAGCAAGGGAATGCAGGGGGTGGGGAGACAGGAAAGTAAGGGAGCAGACCCTGCCCCATGGAAGGAAGAGTGTGCAGTCCAGGCCGGAGAGGGGACGTGGTCTGCTCTGGGGCCTGGGTCCACACTCCGGATGGCAGACCTCGGAGCTGGCTGGCCAGGACCCGGAGGGAGCCCAGGAAGGTGAGTACACCTGGAGCCAACCTCTGTACACCCAGGGAAGGACGTACGGAGAGCTGCCCTCACCATCAGGGAGGACGCGGCCACAGGTAGCTGGGCAGTTGGGGCCTTGGAAGGTCTTGCAGTCACCATTTGGGACCTTCCACATCCAAGTGTTGCCATCAGCGGTGCCCGCCAGGAGGACAGGTGCCCGAGGGTGCCACTCCATCCACTGGGCAGAAAGGAAGGGTCAGCAGGGAGGCGCCTGTCACCCCATCCCGCCTAGGAGCCTGTCCCCTAAGCTCCACCCAAGCTGTCCTTGCTGCTGAGGTCAGCGGGGCCTGGACGGGAAACGGAGTAGACACCCTTGCTGCAACCTGAGAGCGCACTGGCTCAGAGCTGGCTGGGTCCGGGACAGGTGACACCGGACCCCCAAGCCCTCACCTCCCACCCAAGGCCCCACACAGCCAAACACCACTCTGACGATCTCACCTCCAGGTCCCCTGCTTCAAAGGACCACACTTCCTCCTTGGTGTCCACCTGCCACACTTTCAAGAGGCCACTCATGTCCCCGGTGGCCACTAGGGTAGAGTCGTGGCTGAAACCAGCACAAGTAACAGAGTCTTTATGGCCTGCAAAGCAAAGTAGGTAGAAAGAGAGGATAACGTCAGGATACCTGGTGCTGGCGACACATGACCCAGGCGTCCAGCCCCCAGGAAGGACCAGCTGGGAAGGAAAGAGGGGGGGTGTTCCCACCGTAACAGGTGACTCGGGTCACTGCCCGTGCCAGGCGCCAATACCCCCAGGCCTCCCTAGGGCTGGCAATGCTAGCCTCCCACTCAACCGTGCCTTGCTCAGGCTTACATCCTCCCCACTCTGTCCACTCCACGCCTCTGCCCCAAATACCTGCTCCCCCTTTCTGCCTAAGCCAGTGCTACCTCCTCGCAGACCCTGCCCAGACTCCTTTGGCCACTACCAGCTCCCTCCCCAGCACCCAAAACAGACTAGATCATCTGCTTTGAGGTCCTCAGGTCCAGCACAGGACGGAGATCAGTAAGTAGCTGCTGGAGGCATGAGCACAGCAGGCTAGCCCCCTAAGACCTCCAGGAGAACAGGACCTCAGCCGCGCCCCCTCACCTGCACACTCAAAGAGCAGCTCCCCATCGCTGAGCCTCCACACGAAAGCTTTGTCATCTTCACCCCCCGTCACAGCCAACGTGTTGGTCTTGGGGTCCAGGCTCACACAAAACACAGACGCTGTCCCAAGAGAGAGTCCATGAGTGAGCGGACAGGGCTGCCACCCAGGGTCCTGTCCTTCGGGAAGCCCACCCGCCTCCACCCAGAGCACCATGTCTTTCCTCCAGAAAAGAAGGGTGCGTCCAAGTTCTTCTAAGTTTCAAGCATCAGGTTGTTGGAGAAATCCCTCCCTACGCTTGCCAAGCTCCGAGTCCTTCTGCAGGGCTGCAGCCTTCACCACCCCAGACTGACGCTCAGACCAGAGCAGTGGACACGTGCAGGGCTTACAGGCTCAGCCGGGGCTGCCACCGGGCTGAGCACGGAGTGAGGGCACCCTGTCACTTGCCTTATTACGCACCAGTATTTGAGAAGATTATACAAAATATGCTCAGAAAAAGTGCTGCTACCGCTAATTTACGATAGGTAACTTCTTGAAAAGAAACAAAGACCTAGAGACGCTGACAAAGACCACAAATCTGTAAGGAGCAAAAGCAGATGGGACGCCGGGTGCCTGGGCGGGCTCCAGCAGCCCAGCTCTCCCCCAGGCCATCGGGCGTGAGCTCCTCCCGGGCCCTCTCCCTGTCCCGGGGAAGGCTCCGGGCACAGCAGGCGTCTGAGGTTCATCGGCGCAGGTGCACGGGGTTTAGCAGAGACCTACCTGAGTGCAGCGCGAAGGTGACTTCGCTGTCGTCCGGGCCCTCCATGCTGCCCACCACTCCTTCCTGGGGTTCCAAAACCCAGCCCTCCTCGTTGCCCTCTTCCTCTTCTTCCTCTTCTTCGAAGTCCACGTCTTCCATCTCCTGGGCCAGATCATCTGCTTTGGGGAGAGGGTTAAAAGGCGGGGCTCGGCAGCCAGAAGAGGCTTAGGCTGGGGTGTAGCCAGAGGGTCGGCTGAGGTCACACGGAGGGGGTGCAGCGGCGGGGGGGGGCACTGGGGACGGAGGACGCCGAGGTTGAGGACCCGGGGCTGGCCGGACCGTGCGGGAAGGGAGGACCGAGGGGATGACGGGAAGGGGGTGTGTGAGGGGAAGGGCCGGAGGAGGCGTCAGGGGAACCCCCACCCCTGCCAGGCCTGGGAACTACGTGTGGGGGCAGGGCAGGGAGGAAGGGCGACGGGGAGCGGCAGGAACGACCGGAGGGGAGGGGGCCGGGGGGAGAAGCAGGGGTCAGGGGCCGGGGCAGCGCCTCCCGTCCCGCGGCCCGAGCGGCGGCAGTTCTCACCCGGGTCGGGCGGGCCAGGATCCAGCTCTACCACCTCGATAATCTCTTCATCACCGTGGAAGCTCAGGGTCTCCAGTGGGGGGGTGTCAGCAGCGGCCCCGCTCTCCGATTCGGACTCCATGCGGCGCAAGCGGCCGATCCACTTCTCTGGGCCCAAACGCCTCCCAGAGTCAGCTCTGCGCGACGACGCGGAACTCGAGCCCCTCCTCCCGGGAGGAAGTAGGCGTAGGCGACTCCCCGGCAGGAAGAGCGACGGCCGCTAGCCCAATAGCGAAGGGGGCTACCCGGCTGATCCACCAATCACGGGGCAGAGCTGGGAGAAGGGGGCGGGCCGTGGCGGGGAGAACCCAAACTCCGCCCGGCCTGACTCCGCCTCCAACAGGAGGGAAACAAGCGAGCGTGCGCGCCTCCGGGGTCTCCTGGGAAGAGTAGTTCTCCCGGGTCCCCTCGCGGGCTTCTGGGAGATGTAGTTTCTGGTCTGTAGGCAGGACGGAAGGAGCGGGGGAGGCCCCTTACGCAAACTACAATTCCCGGCGGGGAGCGCGGTGAAGGGGGGTGGGATCTGAACATGGCGGCGGTGGTAGCTGCTACGGCGCTGAAGGGCCGGGGGGCGAGAAATGCCCGCGTCCTCCGGGGTAAGAAGAGGGACCCCGGGGAGGGCAAGGCTGCAGGGGATCCCCTTTTTATATACTCCCGACCAGCGATAGCAGGAGGTCATGGCTGTCAGTTCCTGCCCGCACCTCTCTGCGGGATCAGAAAGAGTCTGGGGGCTAAAAAAAAGATGCTCTCTGGAGGTCACCCAGCCCATCCCCTGCCCTCAAGTTCCGCGACACCTGCAGGGTCATGCTGCGAGAGGGAGCTCCGAGGAAGCCTTTTAGACTCCCGCGCTCCAGGTGTCTCACACTCACCGCAGTGCAGAGGATAGAGCCCCGGGCTTCTGGAGGCTTGGGTTCTGGCCCGGGATGATTGGCAGTTTGACCTTGGGCGAAGCAGCTCGTCTCTCGGGGCTTCAGTTTCCTCTTCTATAGAATGAGGGGAAGGAGTAGACTACCTTTAAGCTCCAGTGCTAACGTTCTGCAGTTTGAAAACCTTTTCTCCGATTCCCTTCCTACGTCTTATGTGAGCCCCACTGCAGTCCTTCACTTCCTGTCGTCCGAGCAGATGAAGAGCGACGAAGCTCGCCGTCCTGGCACCGGGGTGATGAGCCCGCAGTGACGTGGAAGTGGCTTTCAAAGGTGCCACCTCGATGGCAGTTTTCCCATTTCCCTTTGGATTCTCCCTGGCACTTGTTACTCCAAACCGCAGTCACTCCCCTTCCTCCCCTGGGCTCTCCTCCTCTTACTGACCTTCCTTCCTTCCTTCCATCCACAGGGATTCTTTCAGGAGCCACAGCTAACAAAGCCTCCCAGAGCAGGACCCGGGCACTGCAAAGCCACAGCTCCCCAGAGTGCAAGGAGGAGCCTGAGCCCCTATCCCCTGAGCTGGAATACATCCCCAGAAAGAGGGGCAAGAACCCCATGAAAGCTGTGGGACTAGCCTGGTGAGTTTTAACTAACTCTTTGCCCACCAACGGGGAGTGGCACAGGGGAGGGCGGGACCCAGAAACTTCTCCAAGTTTCAGGTGGTGAGTTGAATCCGAGGTTGTGGGGATGGAACTGCTTGGAGTGAGGATTGGACTCTCGGAGGAATGAGGCAAGGGGGGTGGGAAAGTATGTGGAATTGGAGACACAGTGGGTTTTCTGTGTAGTAGTAAGCTGAGCTAATCTGATTTGAATTTGGGTCCCTGGCTTTATTCTCTCTTTTGGGAGCTTGGGGTGAAAGGCAATTGAGCTTTCGTTGAGGTCACGTGAGAGAGAGTGTATTAGTTGAATAAGGAGCATCTAGAAGGTGTTCAGTGTATCGTTACTTAGATCTGATTCTGATCTTAATACGTATCGTTGATCAATATTAAAAGGAAAGGAGGGGGAAATTAAGTTTTTTCCCCCACACCTGAGGTGTGCCTGTACTTTACAGTGTAATATGTTTAGTTTTTCTGAGATAAATGTTGCATCTCCTAAATCCAAAAGATGAAAACATGTAAGAGAAAAATTACATCTCGTTTCATAAAGGAGGGAACTAAGGTTCAGAGGTGGGATCCTCGCCAGGTCTTGTGACTCCATGCCCTCTCCCCCACACCAAAGGCCTCCCAAGTAGTGGTTACTCAGATGGAGAACAGGGGTCTGGGAAGCGACATGGGGCGGTTAAGGCAGAAGGAACCTTTGCCGACACTTGGAGAGGGAAAGAGGGTGGGCTATCTGGAGAATCTGGCATAGTTGGCACGGCGGGATTGTGGGGGCTCATGTCAAGCAGAGCGTCAAGCTGTAGGGGACAGGAATGGAAAGGTGGGCAGAAAACCAACCACACGGGGCCTTTTGTGCTGTGCCTAGGAGTTTGGATTTGGCCAGGAAGTGACGGAGAGCTGTTACAGAGTTTTAAGCAGTGCAGCAGCAGGACCTGGTTTGCTTGGGGCCTTCCAGCAGCCAGTGCGGAGGCTGCATAGACACAAGAGGTATTGCAGTTTTTGTGCGATCGATGAAGCTGGAATGAGATTCCCCCAGCAACTCTGGCTCAGGCTTGGCCCCTCCCCAAACCCCATGCACATCTCCCCACCCCTAGGGCCATCGGCTTCCCCTGTGGTATCCTCCTCTTCATCCTCACCAAGCGGGAAGTGGACAAGGACCGTTTGAAGCAGATGAAGGCTCGGCAGAACATGCGGGCATCCAACACGGGCGAGTATGAGAGCCAGAGATTCAGGGCCTCCTCCCAGCATGCCCCGTCTCCTGAAGCTGGGCCGGGAGTGCAAGCCTGAGGAACACTGCAGCCCTCCCCTAGACTGTTGACTGTGGCCTCCAGACTGTGAAACCCTTTGGGTTTGGCCGGATTCTGGTCCTTGCCTGTGAGGTCCACCAGAGGGCGCATGAAGCCCAGGCCGCTGCCGGCCCCTGCCCTGCCCTGCCCTGCCCTGCCCCTTCCCAGAAGCCAGCCAAAGGCAAATAAAGTCATCCAGTGTTTCAAGCAGAAAGGAACCAGGAGTGGGCTTGTGCGTCCCTTGGGACGGGAGGGGCAGAGGGAGGGGTTGGTTACTCACGTGTGCTCCCTCTCACAGAAGCCCTCAGTGTTCCTGGCTGGATGGTTGGGGAGACTACAGAGACTTAAGTACAACAGGCCTAGGCTTAGGCCCTGGGGACCAAGCCTTCAGAGCTGCTGGCCAGGAGGGTGGGGTCCCACTGAGCCTCTAACAAAAAATAAAGAGAACCTGAAAAAGGACATTCAGAGTGTGAGGGGGAGAAAGCTGGACTCCTCTTGGTCCGGTCCAAGTGTCTTAGCCCCTCGGGGCCTCAGTTTCCTTGGTTGTCAGGGATTGAACTAGTGATTTCTAAGACATGGGTTCTATAACTTGAACCTGTGGTCCATCTCCCCCCGCCCCCCTATGGGCGAAATTGTGTGTACACATACAGCTCTGTGGGGAGGAGAGTTCATAGCTCTCCTGGGCTTTTGTAAAGAGTCCGTGAGATGCCACTGCTCCGACCAGTCCCTGCCAGACCCGGTATTGCAAGGTTTAACCTGTACCAGAGTCTTGCACGCATTACAGGAAGCACTGGGGCAAAAACATATTCGGTTATCTTAGAAAAGGCGGAAGACGCCAAGCCAGAATGCAGAGGTGGGAAGCGGATGCTCTGGGCAGAGCCAGACCAGCACTCCCAAAGCTCACACCTTAAAGAAACCAGAGCCAAACAGCATTTTAACTTCTAAACATAAAACTTTATTACACTTCTAGATATGTCCTTTTGTGTGATATATTTAGGACCAAGTAGTTAAGAGAAGTCCTAATTACACTCTCGGGCTGATTTGGTTTCCACCCCCACAACAGTGACTCTTGTTCCCCCTTCCCCTTCTCCGCTTGAGGCACTTGGTGTCACAAAGAAAGAGGCAGGTTTAAGGCTCAAGTCTAAAATCCCCCAGCACAAACTTTCAGGGGAAATCTTTCGCTCAAGGTCCTCCCCAGGTTAATGTAAAGAAAGAACACAGAAGTTTCCATGGACATCACAGGAGGCTTTCATTTCCCTCAGACCAGGTGGAGGACCCCCAGGGCATTTTCCCTGCCCCCACCCTGGCCTCTCTTCACCCTGGTTACTCCCTGGCCACACTCAGGATCCTACAAACCACCCCACCTCCTGACCTTCGCTCCTCACCTGCTGAGCAACCTGGGCAACAAGAAGCAAGAGATCTCTGATCAGAGATCTCAGAATCACCCAGGGAGGCCCCAGGCAGCTTTGGAGAATGGGGACCAGACAGCTGCCAACGCGGCCTGTCCTCTCTACCACCAGAAGCCATGAGAAGCCCAGGGTAGATGCTGCTTTTTATTGCCCCCTGTGCTTGACTTTGCTGACTCTCCTCTTCCTCCCCCACTCCAAACAAACAGCACATACATGCCATCAAAAGAAGAGGGATTGAAGCAGGGGAGACCCATGGGCACAGATCTCGTCTATCTTTGTAAGCTGGAAGGCGCCAAGGGTTGTCAAAGGAGTACAGGACAGTGGCCTAGGAGCGCAGGAGGCTAGGGACAGAGCTCTCTGGCTTTGTTGGGGGTTGAGGGCAGAAATAGCTCTGGCTATTATGTAGAGCCCAGAAGCCTAAGGCAGAGGTGGGAGGGGACACCTCGTCACCTCAAAGTCACTTCTACCTCTCATATTCCTTTTTGGCTATAGAATAGGCTCTTCTTGTCCCTCCCTGCAACCCCAGCTGCTAAGAAGAGTTTGGTGCCAGGTAGCAGGTAGAAGAAGGCAGCCAGCCCATTTTCTGCCTCGTTCTCAGTCTGCCGAAGGCAAGAGTTAGTCCCCAGTTCCTCCAGCCTGCCCAGGACCTGCACATCCGCCGCCAGAGAGGCCACCCATCCCAAGGCAGAAAAGAAACTGGGCATGTTACTGGAGGAGAAGGAAAGGGATCTGGGATCCAGACTCGGGTCACAGGGCCCAGCCCTCTAGGGAAGGGAGAGCCTGCGGTAGGGCGGAACACGGTGCTCCTTAATTGCGATCCCCAACCAGCTGCAGCACAAAGGTGAAAATGTAGATGATGTCCGTGTAGATCTGCAGAGCGCCAGTGATGTAGTCCTCCGGGCTGATGGTGTGCTTCCGGTTCCCCAGGACCAGCTGCGTGTCATAAGCCAGGAACTGTAGGAACAGGGAAGGCACGAGTGAGGACCCAGGGCGGCTCGGTGGCCAGAGCCTCCTTCTGGTTCTCCTTTGCCTCAGCAGATCTGTCCTGGGAGGCTCTGGGCCATGCAGTGTGCTTAGAGACACATGAACAAAGAGCAGGACACACGGTCTCTACCCTCTAGCGGTTCAGAGTCTAGAAAGGGAGAGAGACACCCTCATCTGTAACACAGCCTGCTGGGTGTGTTCTATAGCCGGCGGGTGAACAAGACGTGGCAAGAATTCCCAGAAAATCTGTCACCTCTTGACAGTGGGGACAGGGAAGGGTAGCTGTGGCCCCGCTCCCTGCCTCCCAAACAGCCTAAATTTAGGCTTCATCCATCTAGTTGCTCCTCCTCCAGCCCTTCAGCTCCCCTCCCTAGAGCGAACTAGGGCCTCCCCTCCCTAGGGCCTTACTCACCAACGTGAAGCAGATGGCCCCCAGAGCAGCATACACCATGTGAAGCCAGTAAATCTGGAGAGACGGGACAGGCGTGGGGTTAGAAATCCTAGCAAAGCACGGATCCAGGCAGTCCCTCAGGACCAGCTGCCCCTGGAATTCTGGCATCTGAGTAGGGAGACCCAGGAAGCTAGCTACACCAACGGACTACTGCCTCTTAGATGCTGGAAGCAGTTAGGAGTGGTAACACATTTGGGATGCCTGGGGCACAGTTGGTGGAGAATGTGACTCTTGATCTCGGGGTTGAGTTCAAGATCCACATGGGGTATAGAGATTGGTTTAAAAAAAAAGAACAGCAAAAAATCTGGACAGAGGAAACAGAGGCCATCCTCCAGTGGTCATATGAAACCAATCTCCAAAGTCAGGGTATAGAACTGTCTACTGTCCTTCTGGAAAAAAAGCAGGTGGTTGAGTTGTAGCTCTTGCCAGGGACAGAGCCAGGCAGGTCCTGGTTAACGAGCCCTGTCACTCCCCCCAGTCACAGCACTCAGTCATGTTTCCTTCAGCCCAGCCTGGGAAGGAAGCCCCCTAACCACCCTAAGGACTGTCAGAATCATGGAGCCCCCCAGGGCAGCCTGCTCACAGAAGGACAGGGCCAGCCCTGGTCCAGTAGACAGGTGGCCCTCCCAGCACTGTGCTCCCCTCCTCATGGGTCCCCTCCATCCAAGCCCTTCTTCTCAGTCCTAGGTGCCTCTCCCAGCTCCCTTCTAGAACCTAACCTCAGCTGTGGGGCAGATCTCATCCACTACTTCGCATGGGAGTTGTGATGCCGAGCAGGGCTTCAGGTTCTACGGCTCTCAAGGCCTTCTGTCTCCAAACAGAGATTACCTGAGCCCAAGAATGGCGCTCGTGTTGGCACCTTTGCTAGCCAGTTGAGAGCTTCCAGAAGTCAGAGGCTGCCCAGAGGCCAGGGCAGGGCCTCCTATAACACTTTATATGGAAGCATTTATATATCAGCTGACCCCAGCTCTCCCCAGACACTCACATATTTGAAGGACAGCACAATGGCAGTGACAATCCCTGTCACCATCAGCACAATGCCCAGGACACAGAAGAGGCCTGTGCATGAAGTGAAGTCCACCTGCCAGGAAGGGAGACGAGGCAGCTGTCAGATAAGTGTCACAACCACTGCCCTGGCTCCCTGACCAGGGAGTCCCAGTGCTGCCTCCTAGCAGGCATGGGACTCACCATGCCACTCTGAGGACAGACACCAGAAAGAGTTTTGCAGGTGCAGACAGGAGGGGAAGGGGACTAGGGTCTCTAAGGGAAATCTCTGGTGTAGAGGGGTCTGGGCCCTCGCAAGCCTGCTGAAGTGCCAAGCCTGGAGGGCCAGGTTTATATAAGAAAGGGATATGGTGTGGCCAGGGAAGGCCCCCCACCCCATACCCTCACCTTGGTCTGGAAGCAGAAGATGGTGACCGAAATGGACACCACAGCAGTGATGATCATGGCGATGATGACAGCTTTGGTTTCATACACACTGAGGGGAAGGAGTCCAGAGAGGCCAGAGACATAAGTCATGTAGGAATGACTTCCAAACAGTTGCTTCTAGAAGGATCCTGCCCAGCATCCCCCACCCCCTGCAGATGACTGCCAGCCCAGGGACACCCCTAGTCCCCCATAACAGACATTTCACAAGAGTGTGGTAGTTTGCCCCTGAACGTACCTGGAAATGGTGCCGGTCATGAAGCCCATGGCAAGAGTCTGAGGGAAAGACAGAGACAAGAGCGGAACACATAAGAAAGGCAGCCTTGGAGGTGTGGCCGTGGGGGACTGCCAGAGGGGACTGCCAGAGCAGTGGCCAGAAGAGCCTCAGGGCTTGGGTGGGTCAGGTTAGGGTGGGGAGGAAGCCACGGGCCACTTCCACAATTGTGTCCCCAGCCCTTCCCTGGGGTCAACCCTCCCTCGCCCCTTCTAGACTTACAAAGAGGGTCAGCAGGATGATGTTCCACGGGAATCGGCGTCTGGAGGGAAAAGAGACCGTGATTAAGTGACTGGGGCCAGCTTGGTATCAGAGACTCCTTTAGCAGAACGAAGTTCTTGGCTCAGGCGCTTAGAGAATTAGGCCCTGACTGGGGGAGGGGAGGCTGGCGTGGCCTTTGGTACCTGCTCAGGTGTTCTCTGCAGGCACAGCATGGGCCACTGGAACAGACCTGGCTCCATCTGCAGCTCTTACGCTGCCTGCCTGAGCCTTGGGTTCTTCCTATTTGCTAAACAGTTAAACTCTTACATACCTTGCAGATGTACCGTAAAAGTAACAGCCACGTAGCTGAATAGATCCCACACAGGCAGGAGACCTTGAACACACCTGAATTCCAGCTGTGCCCACCACCACTCAGCTGCTAGAGGGGGACCCCCTTCTTCCCCAGACACTTGGCCCTCCCCCCTCGCCCCCCATCATCCCTTCTCATTGTCTGTCTGGGACTCACCTGGGTCCCTGGCAGCAGGCGAGGGTCAGATAGGTGGCCAGGAATACAGCACTGGGAAGAAATGGATGAGGAAGTAGTCCATGGGCCCAGCACACCCCTTGGCCCCCTCCGGGCCCCATCTGGTAGCACTCACTGGGCCAGCAGACGGCAGACCCACAGAACCGTCTGGAAGTCTGAGGGGAAGCTACCCAGGACAAGATTACCCAGCCAAGGACACTGAGAACCTCTGAGAGGTTTGGGGTTTGGCCAGGAAGGAGACTGAAGGAGACTATGGAAAACGGACTAAGAGAACCGGGGGACCATTTGGCAGTATGCGTGTTGCCACCCACACCCCACCCCTGCTCTTGGGAGTTCTGTGGTGCTGGTACCCCTCCCTCGGTCACTCCACACACCCATACTTCCCAGCACAGCTGGCAGCTTGGTGGGCCCCTCTCAAAAAGTACTTTGATCCCTGCCTGGAGAGAAGCTGGTCAATGGTCCCCCCTCATCTCCTTGCCTCCCCTAACACACACACACACACACACACACACACACACACACACACAGGGACAGGAGCAGAGACTCACTAGGACACATAGTAGACAAACAGGTTTCTCCTCACAAAATCACCGACTGGCTTCCTGTGGAACAGGGGAGGGGAGGAGTCACACACCAGCTTGGCCCCCTCCCTGCCCAGTCCATCCAACACAGGACCCACCCCCACCCACGCTCCCCACTGGGAAGACTGGCGCAGAGTCCTCAGACTCACACAAAGGTGAAGATAGCGATGATGGCCACCGTGATGAGCAGCTGGATGGAGATGATGGAGTAAACCTGGAACACGAGTCAGGGGAGGGGCAGCCTGGTCACCATCACACCCATCTCCCCAGGAAGCAGGCAGCACCCCCCCACAACCCAGGAGCCCAAAAGACCACCTTTTACTGGTGGGGAGGGGGCTCTCTTCCTTAATTCCGAAGGCTGTACTCTTACTTCATTTCCACCGGAGAGCCCTCCCCTGCTGCAGCCCGTCCCGAAGGTCACCCGCAAGCGAGGAGTCTGGCTCAGACACTGTGCACACCCTCAGGGCTGACCATCCCCCTCCAACTGCCCCCTGACATTGCCCCTGCTTGTCCCATGTCTCGCCTGGGTTCCCTCCCTACTCCCCCTGCCTCACTGCACTAGCAGCCACGAGGCCTCCAGCTCGTCCAGCACTTGCGTGGGACATTTGGCGGGTGTCTGCGTACTCAGAGCAGGGCGCTGAGAGACGGGAGATGGCGGGGAGGAAGGCTATACACAAGCAGGATCATTCTGCCTTCGGGTTGCTTCAAGTCTCACAGGAGAAAGAAGTTTGCAGAGGCCAGAACACTTTGGCAGAGCCCATCTAGATTTTCCCAGATTGAATGTGTCCCCTGCCACAAGGTCACGGCGGAGAGGAGTGAGAGGGAACGTGGGTCAGAGGAGCTGGGAGCCCCTCTGAGGGCAGGGCAGAGCTGGAGAGAATTCAGAAGGTGGCAACAGACCTCCATAGGAATGAGCACCCCAAGGCTCACGGTGCCTGGCCACCCACCCCATTCCCACAGCCAAGGGGCCTGGTTACAGTGGCCTCTGGGCCCATTATCTCACCTTTCGGATGAAGGTGTGCCGGACTTTCCTGTCATCCCATTCTCCAGGCCCGAAGCTTTCACTTACTGCTCTCTCTTCCCCATCGTAGCCCTGGCCTGGGCCTGGGGACAAATCACATATGACCAATAGGGGCCTGGGACATGTGGCCTCAATCCCAAAGCCTGCATGACATTATCTCAGAGCCTCCGGTATCTCCAGCCAAAAGACAGGTGCCATAACTCAGGAACTGCTCATCCAGCCAGGTCCTCTAGATGCCCTCTGAGTGACCCAGTGCTGGCCTGGGCACCATATGGAGCCATGTGTCCCTGTCACAAGGGGGCTTAGGTGTGCACCAGTCCATCAGTGCGTATCCTCTGAGAGCTCCTTGGGTGAGGGTGTCTAGCCCACACCTGGGTGCTCTGGGGCGTGAACACACATGGTCCCTGCCAGCTAGGAGTCACGACCTAGTGAGGAAGCCAGGCAGGAGCAAGGCTTGGAGTAGCAGCCAGAGGAGCTGGCAGGGTCAGGACAGGGGCATGATGGATGGAAGGAAGAAAAGGAAGGTAGAAACACAGTGCTTATGTGTGGAGGGTGGAGAACAGATTGAGGGCCGTGATCTCCATCCAGCACACACGAGCGCTCAGGGATGGCAGGGCTCTGCGTGCCGAGGACAAGGCGTGACTGTGAACATGACTGACGCACCAACATTCCCACTGGAACACGTATGAACATGTATGGGCAGCTGAAAGCCAGCCCTGCTCCAGCATTTCAGAGGCTGCAGGGCTCAGAACATTCCATCAGTGCCTCCTTGGGAACTGCTTTCAGAATCCACACATGAGCCATTCGAGAAAAGTCCCTGCCTCTAACCTGGAATTTCTGACCCGACAGAGCATTTACCTGCTATGACTTTTATCAAACATCCAAATGACTTCCGGATGTTTGCAAACCTCAGCCATTACCTTAACAAAGGAGGGCCTGTCAGCACTGAGAATATTTATTTATTTATTTTTAAGATTTTTGTTTTATTTATTCATGAGAGACAGAGAGAGAGAGAGAGAGGCAGAGACACAGGCAGAGGGAGAAGCAGGCTCCATGCAGGGAGCCCGATGTGAGACTCGATCCCTAGTCTCCAGGATCAGGCCCTGGACTGAAGGCGGCGCTAAATCGCTGAGCTACCAGGGCTGTCCAGCACTGAGAATATAAAAAAAAAAAAAAAAAAAAAATAGGCTTCAGGTTCCAAAGGCGGTTCCTAAGAGAGGAGTCTGGGGACAGAGGTGGCAACTGTCTAGTTAGGACATGGAAGTGGCCTCCTAAGGTAGTCTCTCTCAAGTAACTGGTCACTTCACCCTGCCACTTTGCCATGAACTGTGTTAAGTTCTGGTGTGTAATATGGACTCAGTCTCCTTCCTGAATAAGGAGGCTAGCAGGCAGCCTGGGAGGAGGGGCTAGGTGCTGAGGAGGCAGGTAGGGAGGTAGCAGGTGGCCCAATGGGGGGGCAGGTGGGGAGGTAGCAGGTGGCCAGTGGGGGGGTCCTAGGTGCTGAGGGGGACAGGTGGGGAGGTGGCAGGTGGCCTGGTGGGGGGGTCCTAGGTGCTGAGGGGGCAGGTGGGGAGGTAGCAGGTGGCCCAGTGGGGGTCCTAGGTGCTGAGGGGCAGGTGTAAGGGTAGCCGTCAGCCGGGGAGGGGTCCTAGGTGCTGAGGGGGTAGGTAGGAAGGTAGCAGGTGGCCCAGTGGGAGGTGCTAGGTGCTGAGGGGGGCAGGTAAGGAGGTAGCGGTTAGTGGTCCCAAGTGCAGAGAAGGCAGGTGGGGAGGTAACAAAGACAGGGAAACAGAAGGAGAGCTCTAAAGGAGGTGAAAAAAAGGGATGAAACAGGAAGCTGAGACGGAAGGAAAAGAAGTGGCTCATGTGGTACAAGTGCCACCACATCCCCATCCCCCCCCTCCCGCCGCTGCCGCCCTTCAGGGACTCACCATAGTGCATGGGCATCGGGTGGATGGGGGGCACAGGCTGTGGGTAGCCAGCAGGGTGGCCGTAGCCAGGCTGTGGGTAGGCAGGGTAGGCAGGGTAGCCACCGGGCAGGACGGAGGGCTGCCCATAGCCCCCCTGGGGCGGAGAGCCAGGGTACAGGGGATTGCGGTCCTCATACGGAGGGGGTGCGCTGGGGTGGGACATGGCTGCTCAAGGCCTGAGGGGAGACCCCGCTGCTGGCACCTGAAACGGAGATAAGAGTAATCAGGGGTGCCCAGACTTGGCTCAGCAGGCCCCATCCACGCTGCTCCGTGGAGAGGGGACCCTCGTATCTCCTCCCTTCATCATGAGGCCAGCATGTCATCCCGCGCCCACAGGCCCTCCCCATCCCCGCAGTGCTGCCTACCCCACCAGCTCAGCCCCTGCCCCCCTTCCCATGCAGCTTCGCGCCCGGGGAAAGCAGAAGGCCAGGGTTGTGTGGGAGCCCAGAGCCGTCACTGGGCACAGGGGAAATGGGGGTGAGAGATGGGGGACGGGACGTGGGAACCTCCCCGGGCCCATTTAAGAAAAGCTTCCAGTGACCCAGGAAGAAGCCGGGTGGCCCCAGCCAAGCCGTGGGGTGAGTCACAAGGCCAGCTGGGACCCATGGAAGGGGTCACCCAGCCCCCAGGGCAGCTGGCAGGAGCAGCAGGCCTGAAAGGCAGAGCTGGGGAGGAGCCAAGGCTCAGTGTGGAGCGGGAGGGGGTGGAGGACAACAAGCTAGCCCCAGGCCGAGTGGCAGCGGGCTCCTGGCCAGCGGCTGAGTCAGGGGACGCCTGAGAGGCCTGGGCCAGGAGGTGCCCTCGGCTGGCCACCCGGGGCTGGGAAGCTGTACAAAAGGGCAGGCCAGGGACAGGACTTTCTGGTTCCTTCGAATAATAACTAAGGCGCATCCGATGGGTGTGGAGCAGCCTCGTTGGGAAGTGGATGGTGTGTGCAGGGCCCTGAAGCTCTTTTGGAGGGACAGACACATGTTTTGACCCCTGGGGCCTCTGGTATCTCCATGTTCCCCACCAGGGGCCATGGCTCTTGGGGAGGAGAGAGCACCAAGGAGTCGTACCACCAGGTCCAGCCTGTACCTTCTGTGCATCAGGAAGGGGAGGGCTGAGGAACGGGGAGGAGGAAACCCCAAAAACAGCTCAAAGGGACCCTCAGGTGGTGTGGCTCCAAATGCTCCATTCAGATAAGGGAATCGAGGCACAGAACAGTGCAGTGCCTCATGACCCCCCAAGGTTACAGAACTAACAGGTGAAAGCACAACCAGAATTGAGGCCTTTAGGGTCCTAGGTACACTGTGTGTTATGTTGTGCTCTTTAATTTTTATTTTTATTTTGTTTTACTTAATTGACAGAGAGAGCGAGCCAGGGAGCACAGCAGGGAGCCTGATGCAGGGCTCGATCCCAGGACCCTGGGACCATGGCCCGAGCCAAAGGCAGACACTTAACCCACTGAGCCACCCAGATACCCCTATACTGCGTTCTTGATGCCTCTCAGGCCCCACAACTGTCCTCCAGGCCTGGTGTTCCCCTGAGGCGGCAAAGATGGGGGCTTGGAAAAGCTAAGGAGGCCCCAGAAAGGCCCTATGTCCTTGGTAAAGAGGGGCCTTGACAGGGCCATGACCTCGTCCTGTAGCATCTCCCAAGGGGCAGACCTTCGGGCCCCAAAGGGAGGAAGCACCCCCAGATCCAGGCAGGCAGACACCCTCCGAACATCTGCCGGAAGGGAGAACCGGCTTCTCTTTTTAGGGTACTCCACGGAGTGTAGGGAGCAGACAGGGGTCTATCTTATCTCTTCTCTCTTAAGAGAAGTGGGAGAGTTCCGAGAGGAAGGTGGGAGGGAGCGGCAGCGGGAGGCATGGAGTACCAGGCCAGGCCTCTAACTGGGTTACTTTGAGGAAAGTAGACAGACCAGCGCGGCAAGGATGTGTCAGGTCAGAAATAAGAAAGACCTTTCTAGCAGTGAAGGTGGGACACAGCGACCCGAGGCGCCCACAGCAGGCTTGTGGTGTGGCCTGCACGGTGGAGCAGAGCCCGCCGAGCGGCTGAAGACCAAACGAGAGCAGGCGAAGACCAAACACTGAGTGTTGGGAGTTTCAGAAACAGATATACTAACTGCTCTAGGAATGTTCTGGTCTCACGTAAGGGTAGAGAAATAAGCATAAATAGTTGTAATATGGAAATTTCTGTAGATGTTTTAAAAGGAAGAAATGCAAGCTGGCTCTCCTCCCCTGAGGCAATTGGCTCCTTCTCCCTCCACCCCATCTCCCGCCCCTCTCCAGGAGCACCCCCCCCCCCCCGCTCCCCCCCCCCCCACACACACACACACACACGGGGTCTAACTCCACCAAGAGAATGAATGGCCTGTTTGTTGGAAGAGGTACAAACAGGTCACTTAGGGAGCAAGGCTGCCAGTCATTTTATGGCCATCTCAGCCCGGGGCCCTGTGACACTCACCCACCTGGCTGGCGGCACACAGGTGAACTGACTACACATGACCCAGGAGACGGGCAGGGAAGGCCCTGTGGTTGGAAGCCCCAGCTGGGCCACCACACGGTGATGTCACCAGGCCCTGGCCCTATCTCCTGCTCAGGGTGTACCTCTCTAAAATGA
This sequence comes from Vulpes lagopus, assembly GCF_018345385.1. Classification (NCBI taxonomy): domain Eukaryota; kingdom Metazoa; phylum Chordata; class Mammalia; order Carnivora; family Canidae; genus Vulpes; species Vulpes lagopus. The sequence goes on from NC_054845.1 coordinate 25,072,589, forward strand.
GGTGTTATGGGCCAAATGATCTGTGAGCTCATTTCCAGCTCGAGCAGACTGAATTATCTGAGCCACCCAGCTACGTGGGGCTTGCCCTTTGCCCAGCCAGCAGCTGGCTCTCCCTCCTTCCTCTAAGCCAAGCCAGGCAAACAGGTCCCTTCCCAGACCACAAGGGCTGGGGCCCCAGTGGTGAATCACTGAGAGGAGGGTCAGCCTTGGATGGGCTACCAGGACTCCAGGGGCCCCCTCCAGCTCAGAAGGCTGTTGACTCACAAGGACTCCCTCTGACTATTCTGGTTTCAGAGGAATTCACCAGTAAACCTGCTTGCTGAGGACACAGCAGGTCACAGTCCAGTTCTCCAAGGGCTTAGCCACCAGCCCTTGCTCCCCAGAGACTGGCACTGGACCACTTCACCTCACGCTGCCTCCATTTCTCCACCTGGAAAATGGGTTTAACACTATAATAGTACCCTCCACAGAAGTGTAAAAATATGCACGAGGCCCTTAGAAGGGTACCTGACCCCCAATAAGAACCATAAATGGTGGCTATTTTTAGTGATTATTTTTATTAATCCTTACAGTATCCTTAGAGTAGTCCAACACAGTGGGTAAGTGTTATCCCTATTTACAAACGAAGAAAAGAAAAGCCACTGTCCCAAGGTTACTTAGCTAGGGTGTGATGAAGTCAACCCCCGAGCTCCAAGACTCCAGAGCCCATGCTCTCATCCCACATTTGGCCCCCGTCTATCTAAGCCTCTCGCCACTTGTCACGGCTACCCATCTAAGACTCTCTAACAACAGAAGGCTTACATAGCAAGTGGACACTGGGCCATTCAGCGCCCTCTCTGTCCCTCCCAACCCAACCCCATTTCCAGACAACTGGCAACAGGTGAAAAGGGTGGCCAGAGATAGAGATTCTTAGCTGCCAGAGCCGAAAGCAAACCCACTCATCGAAGGTGAGCCAACCCCTTCATTTTACCAACCAGACAGGGAAGTACACTGACCTATCTGCGGTCGTGGAGCTGGGCCTAGGGCTCTCTGAGGTAGAGTCCTGGGCACGGAAGAGGGAGATAGTGTTCAGGCGAGTCGGGGGAGTAGCTAAGTTCAGCCACACGCCCCTCTGAGCAGGGCCGCCAGGGCAGGGCAGGAGCCTCGTGGGGCAGGAGCCTCCAGCCCAGGGCTGCCAGCGCCAGGCCTGCCCCCTGCCTGCTGCCCAACCTATACGAGGGCCCCGGCCACTTCCATGCCATCGAGGCCTCAGCTAAGGATGAAGGGCTGGCCTCTGCCTACATAGTAGGGAAAGGGGGAAGTGGTCAGTATTTACTTTCGTAGCTATGACTAAGGGTAGGAGCTGGAGAACGGGGAGTCCAAAGGGAAGGAGGGGAAAGAGGAGAGAGACAATCCAGAGGGGGGCGGGGGGGATGACTGGTGCCCAAAGCCTAGAAACCAGGAATCAGGTCGTCTGGGTTCTGCTAGGAGCTGGTGGAGGAGCTCAGTCTCCAGGGACTAAAAGGAACCAGAATCTTCCTAAAACACAGTAGGCCTTCACTTTCTCCTGAACGCACACTACAACAGGAAGCAAGGCTGTTCCACTTGCGAGCAGCCTGAATCATTAGAACATTCCTCCTCACCACGCCTGTCATCAAGACATCTAACTCTCCCTCCTCCTTGCCATGTTACAGATCTAAGTTTGCGCCGCCCCCAACCTCATGACCCCAATCCTCCCCATCAGGAGGGTGCCAGAAGCTCTCCTTTCTCCTCCAGACCCAGCATTCGGGCAGCAGAGTGGGTGGGCTCAGACGCAGGTTTTCAGATTCAGCCCTGGGGAAGCGTCTCCCTCCGCTGGAGCCATCTCAGAGCGGCCACCATACCCCTGCCAGCTGAGGTCACGCTCCCCTGGGGGCACCTGAAGGGTTAAGGCTCTGGAATCCACAGAGAAGGGTAGTGCAGCAAGAGGGTGAGGGTGTGTGTGTGTGTGTGTGTGTGTGTGTTGGAGGGAGGGGCGGAAAGGAACAGCTGACTGGTCCAGGCAGCCTGCCCTCCTCTCTGCCAGGAACGGATGCCCAGAGCCAGAATGGAAAGAATAGCTCAGAGCACGCATCTCAGGAAACCCCACCCAGTAGGCCCAGGAGCACAGCCCCTGGGCTCTCAGGACAGTCTCCTTCCCTCCCTTTTCCTTTACCTACCCCCCTACTCCCCCACCCCCAAGAACTCCCCTCCCGTCCCCACCCCAGCTCTGAGCCACCAGGGCAGAGGAGTAAAAAGATACACCCAGGAGTGTCTGGGCAAGTCACCAGGCCTGCTGCACACTGGCACACGGACGAAGAGGCCCAGAATCAACTTATCCTTCTGTCTGCCGGGCTTCTGGGAATAACAGGATGACTCGGAGGGGATCTAAATCTAAAACCTGAAACGTAAGAGCTGGCGTGGCCTTTAGGAATCATCTGGTTGTCTGACAGACAAGAAACCCCAACGCCAGTAAAGTTCCCGCCCAGCCCATGAAAGGCCCTCTCAGTCATGGGGTTTAGAACTTCCATTCCCAGCCCTGCCCACTGTCTGAGAACCCAGTAACAGACGCAAGCACACGCACAGCTGAGGCGGAGCCAGGATAGGTCACCCTGCCCCCCCCACCCCCGTCCTGTGTGCCCTCCTGCTCAGAAATAGATAAGAAGACTGCCAACCCACGACTTCCCTCCTGGCCTCCGGTCTCAAGCCAGGGTGGCCTCTCTCCCATCCGAGGTGGAGAAGGGTTGGGGCAACACCCTGGAGAGCAGGGGAGGACCCAGGCCCCACAGCTCCATCACCCTTCAGTGGGAGGGAATGGAGTGTGTCACCAGTGCAGGCAAGCTCAGTGACCCCAGCCACGTTGCTGGTCCCAATGGCCTGGAAATGCAGATAAGGAAGGAGGCTTCAGAAACACAGTCCCTAGCCCCCCTCCTCCTCTGCCTTTCATCTCCTGCATTTCCATCAGACTTTCAGGTCAGGAGGGAGGAGAGGCAGACGTAATGAGCCACCCACAGTGGAGAAGGGAGACTGACCTTTCCCTGCGGTGGGCAGGATGGGCAGGGAAGGGAGAGAACCTTCAGCAGTGAGTACTGGGTACCTGTTACTGGCTACTAAGGCAGGTCTGAGCCTGACAGCAGCCCTCTGATGAGGTGCATATCCTTCTCCCCACTCTCCAGAGGAGAAAACTGAAATTCAGAGAAAAACAGATCTAAGGACCCACAGCGGGCAAACAGCAGAGATGTGTTTGAACCCAGATTTGATGTCTGATTTTCGAGTTCATGCCCCGTCCTTTTACACCTGCTGAGTGTAAGCCCCTGAGGCACCCCCACCAGTCCCCCTGCATGAACAGGCCAGCACCTGGGGTGGGCTGAGGCCATAAAGACCATCTCCTTGTAGACAGTCAGTCCACGCCAGAGCCCTGGGCTAGAAGGTTGGGAGTGGGGTTCTTGTCCCGGTCCTAACTCCACCGAGAGTCAGGGTGGGCCACTCCACATCCCCGGACTCACTTTTCCCCTCCATAACACAGGTACACTGAACCAAAAGGTCAAGTTCATTCCAACTCCAACAGCCTCTGATTCTGAAGGAGCAACCTAACAGAGCACAGCAGGTTTCGGGGCAGAACGACCTGCTTCCTAAAGAATCTACACTTGGGGTCACTACCGATGTAGAACATCTATAGAGGCAGAGGCACGTGGCATGTTCAGGGGATGGGAGTGACCCTAACACCCTCTCCTCCCAAACTGCCCTCATACTGCCCTCTGGAACCTACGGCCAAGCTTACCCCAGAGCCTGCAGAGAAACAGTGGAACCCTGTAGACAATAAAGAGGACCAGGCAGGAGGGAGGTCAAGAGACATGGGCTCCAGGTGGACTCCAGTTCTAACCCTGCCAACCAGGCAAATGACCTCCGTTGGCCAACTTTTCCCCCACCTCAGCCCCCATGGGGAAGAGAGGGAGGGACCCACTACCCAGAACCATGGAGCCAAGAGCTAAAATCACCCAGCCAGGCATTTCCAGGACTGCTCTAAAGAACACACCCCCAGGAGATGTTAATGGATGAGCTCTGAAACAGATAAGTCTGAAAAACAATCCATACCCCTTTTGGAAATTCCCAGGGCACAAAGGCATACTCCGCCTCTGAGCCATCCTGCAGTGAGCACAACTGTTCAACTCTGCTGTAACCCACTTTCCCTCCAAACTTCCTTATGCCTGAAACATTTTTATCAGGGCACATCTAATTACTATCCTGTGGGATCCTGACCAGTCCACCTTTGTTTTACAGATCAGATCCAGCCCTGAGAATGATTCACATCCTAACTCTTAAAGTCCCTGTGCTTAGAGCCAGCCCTCAGAGCAGTCACATGAAGGACGGGCAGGCCCCCTCACTCTGAGTCAGCTCAGTGCCACGGTCCCACGAGGGACCTTCCTGTCCTCTCCATCCACTGCCCATGCCCCCACCCCCACCCCCAAGACACCCGCTATTATAATCTCCACGGTGGGATTTACTGCCAAGCGCTGGGGCACATCTACATAGCACAACCAGGAGACTGGCACCCCCGAACCTCACCTTTATGTAATGAGAAAAAATACAGATCATTAAATACAAGGACTCATTTTTATCTTCCTCCCTGACCAGTGCACTGAGTACTCTCAGTACCTGGCGCTGCGGCCTGTGGAGTTCTGAGCAGCTTCTTCAAAACAAGACCCAGGTTTTAGTCTAGAATCCCCGACCCTTAGGGTTGGAGGATTCCGGGTCAAGGCCATCCCCTCCAGGGCATTCCCAACAGAATACTCCAGAAAGCCCACATCAGCGGTAACCGGATTGTTAGCAGAGGCCTTCTTCCCAGAGAGCTGTGTGCGCCTCCCCCGTGGGCCCTCCAAAGGCAGGAGTGTGTGTTCCTTCTCCGGGGCTCTGCTCTTTCTGAAGGAGCCAGGGTCAGAAGCTCGGGGGGTGGAAGCGCTCTGAGGTAGGCAGCTTCCAGCTGAAGGAGGCCGAGCTGAGGTGGCTATTACCCCAACTCGTGATATGAAGCGCTCCCCACACTTATGGTGTAACCCATCATTACGTCTCGGACAGGCCCATTTTTACAAGTGAGGCCCTGAGATCATAGCACCAGAAGACAGCGGAGGTCAGGGCTCTCCACACTGTGTGGTCCCATCACTTCCTTCCAAGTTACAAACCAGGTCTCTGGTTAGGTCCCAAGCCTAGAGAGACAGGGACAGCAGGCGGGTGAAGAGGAGGTATGGCTCTGCCCCAGCCAAAGCAGCCCCCAGGCAGCACCTGGCTCCCCCCGCCACCACTGGCCAGGCCAACGGCGCCAGCTTTGAAACCAAAGCTCTCACCAGTGAGATGAATATTTCAGAGCCCCAAGGAACTGGACACCCGAGGGACCTGCCGTGACATCTGGCTCTGACCCTTTAGTTCCCAGGCCCACCTCCATTTATCCCACGTCCTAAGTGCCTCGGGCAGGAGGCCACCCCCTGGATACCACCCGAGGCAGTGGGGCGAGGGGACGCACACCCCGGAGGACAAGAGCTGAGCAGGGCCCCGGTCAGCCTCGAGCCTCCCAGCAGCCGCCCTCCGCCGGCTCCCGGCTCCCGGCTCCGTCCCCGCTCCCCTTGTTTTCCCTTTCCCGAGTTCCTGTTGGGTTTTCGCGGCGACCCGGAGGCCGCGGCGCTTCCCGGTCGTCCTCTGCCCGCGGGGCGCCGGCGGCTGGAGGCAGGTGGGCTGAAGCGAGGCGCGGCGACGGGGAGACCACCCAGGCCCGCACGGTGCGCGGCCGCCCGCGTCCACCCTGCCCTGCGCCGGTCCCAGCCCCAGGCGCCCCTCCCCCCGCGGCCTCGCCCCGCGCCGGGACCGGGTGCGCCGCCCCCAGACCCTGCGCTCGCGGGGCCCGGCCCGCCGCTGCCCCCGGCCCGAAGCGGGCGCCACCGGACGACGGAAACTTGCCGGGCGCGGGCCGAGCCCTCCGCCGAAGTTCGGGCGCCGCCCCAGCCCGGGTGCGTCCCCGCCGGCCCGCGGCCCCCGCCCGCCGGCCCCGCACCCCGCTCGCCTGGCCGCTCCGACGTGCGCTCCCTCCCGGCGCGGCTCCCGGCGCGGCTCCCGGCTCCCGGCTCCCGGCTCCCGGCTCCCGGCTCCCGCCTGCCCGGCGCAGCGAGTCCCGCACCGAGCGCGCGGCCGGGCCTGGGCTGCGCTGGGCTCCGCTGGGCTGCGCTGGGCTGACCCGGGCCCCGCGCCCCGCCCCGCCCCGCCCCGCCGCGCCGGCCCTCGTGGGGCGGGGCCTCGGGGCGCCGCCAGGGGGCGCTGGCGGGGGGAGGGGTCCCGCCCGGGGTCCCGGCTCCGCGCCCTCTGGCTTAAAAGCAACACGTGAGGACTGATGGAAACTTAGGAAACCCCGAAACGCGGGAGCGGAGCCTCCTCCCCACGCCTCCCGACGCCCTGCGGCCGCGCCTGCGCCCCGCCCGCCCGCGTCTTTCCTCGCCTGGAGCCGGCGCGTGGCGCGCTGCGTCCGTGGCTCCTGTTGCACCCGCGCCGCGCCACGGCCGCTTTTCTTGCCACTAGATCATTCCTCAAAAGCGTGGTTTTAGTGCCGCAGAGCGTCCTCTCTCGCCAGCCATGCTGACTTAGTGAGTCCGCTTCCTGCTGGAACACATTAAGTCGCCTCCCATCCTCCCATCCGAGGTGAGCATCCGCGACGATCCTCTTCTCTGGCACCCAACGCACTTCCCACGCGGAGACGGGCCTGAGAATCCCTCTGCCTCTGGGAGTCACGGCATCGCCTGCTCCAAGTGACTTCAACCAGGAAAGGGGGCGTTTCAGGGTCAGCAATCCCGACTAGCATTCAGGGGCCTGTCGTCGCAGCCCCCCACGCCACTCCCACCCCGCCACCTGATGCAAGGATTTCCTCCCAGTGACATTTTACAGGCCAGGAAACGGGTTATGCCAACTTTTGAGACATTGCCTGAGTTGGTGTGATTGCAAAGTCCGTGTTTTTTTCCATTACGCCAAAGCGGCCAGTGAGGACAAACAGCTCTTTATCAGGTGCTTATCTAGTGCTAATAGCTACCAATCAACACCACCCCCGATGTCTTTCCCAGCCCGTAGGGTGCTAACCTCTTCAATGGCAGAGATGGGGCCAGGACACTTGAGGAAGCACAGCTAGCAATGAGTGCCGGAGACCACCAAGACAGCAGAACCCCTCCGGATTCCAGGCCCATCACTGAGCCCTTCTCTGGACGTGATTCCCTCGGGTGGCCAGCCAGGCATTGCCATAGAGCAACACTTAGGAAGGGAGGGCCCATGGGCTTACCTGGAAGCTCGTAAGTGAAAGCCGTGCACCTACTAGCAAGCACAGCAAGCAAAATCACCTCTTAGATTGTATACTGCAAACCAGTTAAAATACAGATGTTTTTAAAATTGCATCCCCCCCCCACACACACACACACAACACACAGTTTGTATGTTTATTTGTATAGATATGATTTAAGTAGGAGTTACTTAGGGGGACTGGTGGACATTTTGGCAGGCTAACCACCCCCCAGCCACCCCGACTCTCCATATGAATCTAGTTCTTAGGAGCCACAGACCTCATTTTAGGAAGTCCCCTCCCAAAGTGTGAGCTTACCCGCCAGAGCTCACAAGAGCAAGTTCCCTGACAGCAGAATAGAGCCCTTGGTGGGATGTAAAGCCCCGCAGAATCTGGCCAGATCTCTGGACACCCCCTTCATGTCCTCTGCACTTAGCTTCCTTCTCCAGAAAGCACCCTCCACTTTCTGGAACTGCCAGAACAGTCTCCAAGGAGATTTGCTTTCCGGCCAGCAATCACATCCGCCTCGTGGGAAAGTGGAATGTGGAGACACGCACTGACAAGCTCCACACAAGCTCTGCTGCGTGCTTTCTTCTGAGCCCATTTTCTGATCATGGAATCACGATCTTAATCCTAAAGAATCCGAAACGAAGCACCTAGCCCGGAGCACACCATGGGCATTCAGTAAATGATGTCTCCTTCTCTTGACCCCTTTTTATCCCTGGATAAAAGGAATAAGGGCCTTATTTATAAGACTCTTAGCAGATTATTAACTAAGCCCCTACTGTCTGTCAAGCAGACAGGAATTTCTGGTTCTGGAGATAACAAAACTGAAGGACACAGCAAACCCCACCCCCACCCCCATCCTCAAGAAACTCACAGTCCAGGAGAGAAGGTAAAAGACCACATAATGTTAATTTTGACAGCTTGGCAAGTGCTGGGATGAAGAAGTATTCGCTTGGGAACAGCATCTTAAGCAAAGGGTTTAGGGTCCCTAGATCCCAGTAATCTAGGATTGAGCAAGTAGAGCGGGAGTGCTAAGAAATTGGCGGGGGGGGGGGGGGTGCACCTGGGTGGCTCAGTCAGTTAAGTATCTGACCCTGATCTCAGCTTGGGTCTTGATCTCAGGTTCATGAGTTCAGGCCCCATGCTGGGCTCTACACTGGGTATAGCCTACTTAAAAAAAAAAAAAATGGGGCTGAACAAGGAGACAGGGGGTCAGAATTAAGATTTTATCTCCAGGGCAATGAGAGGCATGTGTCTGTTAACAGCCAGCTAGAGGGAAGTTTTGGGGAAGTTCACGGGAGGCTTGGTGGTACCCCTGGAGTGAGGTTGCCAGCTTCAGCAAATAAATATGCAGCATGACCAGTTATATTTGAACTTCAAACAACAAATAATTTTTTGGTAAGTATGCAGCATTGTCCCGTATAATATTTGGGAATACTTCCACTACAAAGTGTTCGTTGCTTATCTGAAATTCAAATTTAACTGGCCATCTTGCATTTTTCTGGCAACCCTGCCCTGAGAGGAAAGTCAAATGAAGTTCAGTCAAACCAGAGGCAGCAGCAGGAGCCCGGGTAGAGGGAATGAAAGGAATCAGGCTGCTGTTTGTTTTAGAGATGAAGTAGCCAAAGCCTAGTAGTTGGAGGCAAAGGGAGGTTGGAGGGACTGGGCCCCTGGAGCGGTTTCCCTGGGGCTCAGGTGAAACCAGAAAGGAGTGGGTGGGGAAAGCTTGACTTTCTCTGCAGCCAGTCCCAGGGCTCCACTAATCTATCCTACAAATTCCTCCTGCCCTGTGCCTGATTACTTAGAGTTTACCCATTACTCCACCTGAGAAAGGTCTTTTCATGTATCACTAGCTTTCTCCAAAAGGCTCCCCTTTGTTTTTCACAGGTAAATATGGGAGTAAATATGCCTCCTTCTTGTCACTGGAGGGCAAGGACAAAGTCTCATTCATCCCCAGCCTCAGACAGCCCTGCCCCATCATCTGTTGAATTAAATTAAAACTCTAATGTGCTAAATTGGTGTGGGGAGGCATTGGCACTCTTTCCCCTAAAGATTAGTCTTATTGTCCATCAACATGAGTCATAACTTTTTTTTTTTCATAAAGATAGCAGGACTAGAAAGAATAGTGGGTTTGAATGTCCCAGGAACAAGAGTTTTGTCCCAGCTTTGCCACTGAAGGGTTGTCAGGCCGGGGCCCATCTCTTTATTCATAAATGAGTCTAATCATATCATTCTTTCTTATCTCCTACACTTTTGAAGCCTCAGATGAAGTCATCTACATGAAAAGCACTGAGAAAGGCACGCACGTGGTCCTGTTGTTAATGATCTTACCAGCTAAGTAGAACTGGAAACAGGTTAGGTGAGAGGTCCTCCTTCCCTGGGTGTGTCACCTGGTGACAGAGGCTGGGCCGTGGAACCGGCCTGGCATCCACTGTGCCACAGCCAGGACACAGGGCAATGCTTTCCAGTCTTCCCTGACCATCAGAATCACCCAAAGGGCCTTTTGAAAACATGTCAGTTCCTTTGGGGATACCTCTTTCTAGAATCAGAAGTGTGAATCCGAATCTCCAGGGGAGGCTGAAAGAAACACCCCCCTGGTGAACCCAATTCTCAGCCAGCTTTGGTGCTAGACAGATCTGGACTCTGTTCATATCACGTTAGTGGCTGTGTGACATGGGGCATATTACTTCACTTCTCGGAGCCTTGGTATCCTTATCTGTAAAAAAGGGAGGTAACAATAGAGGGTGTAAGGTTTTAAAATAGCAGTTTTCAGGTGCTTGGGGCCTAGCAAAACTGTCAATTGTTACAGTCGGTGGTGAGAGAGAAGCCCAGTGACTCAGTGATGAGCACACACTGCAGTTTAGCCAGCTGTGTGACTGCATCTGGAAGACCAAACAGGACCTGAATACAGGTGAATTTGCTGTCTCGCCCTGCCCACTGCCACCGTGGACCTTGGCCTCCTCGGTCACCATCACCTGTCGAGGGATTCCCAGCCTCCGCATAAAAGCAGCCTTCCTCATATTTTACCTACGTTTGTCTAAACGACTCCGCATCCGAAAAGCCAACAAGCCATTTCCTCTTGTCTTATTCCCAGCCCGAAATTGTAGCTTCCCTAGGACCTCCCATTGCCAATAACTGCACCCCCCCCCATAATCTCAGTGTCAAGCTCCCAAGCTCTGACCACTGCCTGTCTCCCCAGCTCAACAAACCCCAACAGCAACAACTCTGAGCACACCAGGATTGACAGTTTCTGTGTCTTATCTCCTTTTCCTTGTCTACTCCCCCTCCCCACACCATGGGAATCCCTGGACTCCTTGCCCCCTGCCTGGTGGAGCTCAGCACCCTGCCCGCTGCCCACACACAGCTGAAAGGAAGAAGGAAGGCATGCAAGGTGCTGACGGATCTCACTGAGTTCATCAAGACTTAGATTTTTCTGGGCATTGATCTTGACCTTCCCGCCCTAGATAATTCCTCCACACTTCCATCAATCTCTTCAAAGCTCCAACTACCCCCAGCATCACTCTCAGCCTTGGCCTTGCTTCCTACATCACTGAGCGAGCAAAAGCAGTCAGAGAACCACCACCTGCATCTCCGTGGGACTCTCTCAAACCTCAGTGTGCAAACATGTGATGTGGGAATCTTGTCTAAATGCAGATTCTGCTTCTCGGGGTGGGACCTGGGCATCTGCATTCCTAATGAGCTCCAGGTGATGCTGCTGCCTGGTGGCCCATGGTCCTCCAGGTGAGGTCATGGGCATCTCAGGCTTAACTTGGCCAACACTTTATCCCTAATCCCCATCCCCATCCCCACCCAGCCTGATTGAGGATTCTAGCATCTTCATCTCCATCAAGGAGGCATGACACACAGAGGGGCTGCAAGGAGGGACATCGGAAGGAACTCCAGTCCAGGAGAAATATGATTTAAGCCACATGAGTAATTTAAAATTTTCCAATAGGCCCATTTAAAAAGTAAAAATAAACAGGTGCAATGAATTTTAATAACTTATTTAACACAATATTTGTCTAAAAGAATTATTTCAATGTTTAACCTAATATTAAAAATCATTGACAGGACTTTTTTCATGCTAGGAAAGCATGAAGTCTGATGCATAGTTTACACTTAGAGCACATCTCAATTTGGATGTTAAACTTTCATCAGAAATATTGACTCTTTGTCTAGATCTTATAAAAAATGTACAGTTGAAAAGGTTAGATTCACATACCCAGGTTGTTCCAAACATATTTGGGTACCTGAAATAAGTGTTGATTTTTATATTTATCTTTCAGTGCATTGAAATAAGATAAAATTAAAATTCAATTTCTCAGTTGCACCAGCCAAAGTTCAAGTAGTCACTAGCCGCTTGTGACCTGTGGCCACCATGTCGGGCGGCACAGATTATGGCAGTCATGCTGGTCATCAGCAGGGGGAAGAATCTGAGGGTCAAGGTCTATGCTGTAGTTCATCTCAGAAATCCCCCCTCCCTTTCTCTCCAGACCAAGGACCTGAACTCACCACTTTTTACTGAAATAAATTTATTCCTGGGTCAAAAACAGACCTCTAGGAAGATCCGCTTAGTTCCCAAAGATGACCACTAGGCGGCAGGATCTGGCTATCATCTCTTGGCAAGAAAAAAGAGAACCCTAACAATTGTCTCCACAGGTGGAAGATCATCCGGTGCAGTGTTTTTTATTGCTCATCGTGACCCATTAGTGAAGTCAGTTAAGTGCGTCATACCAACATTAAAAAAATAGACCAGATAAAAATGAGAATATAAGCACTATTATTGTTACATTGTAGTTTTGTTTTAGGGTTGTTTTTTTAAAAGATTTTTATTTATTTATTCGTGAGAGACACAGAGAGAGGCAGAGACACAGGCAGAGGGGGAAGCAGGCTCCATGAAGGGAGCCTGACGTGGGACTCTATCCCGGGTCTCCAGGATCAGGCCCTGGGCTGAAGTTGGCACTAAACCACTGAGCCACCCAGGCTGCCTGAGTTTTAGTTTTATTTATACATCCCTTGTGTATGAGTTTTTTTTTTTTTAGGTTTATTTATTTATTTGAGAGAGAGAGAGAGAAGGAAAGAGCAGGCACATCGTGCGAGCTAGGGGAGGGGCAAAGGGAGAGGGAGAGAATCACAAGCCAACTTCCTGCTGAGTGTGGAGCAGGCCCAGGGCTCCATCCCACAACCTCAGGATCATGACCTGAGATAAAATCAAGGGTCAGACACTTAACCAACTGAGCCACCCAAGCACCCCTGTGTGTGAGTCTTATTTTTTTAGATTATATTTAGTTACTTCAGAGTTAAGAGAGAGATACAGTGCAAGAGGGCATGTCCGGGGGCAGGGAGAGGGGGGTATGGACCTGTATGGTATATTTGTGTGTGTGTGTTTGGGGGCTGTTTATGTATGTGTATGGGTGTGAGGTGTGTGTGTGTGTGTGTGTGTGTGCAGATGCGTATGGTGTGTGCTTTGTGGTGTGGATGTGTGTAGATGATGTGTGGTATGTGTGTATGTGTATCTGTATGCGTGTCATATGTGGTGGGGGGGCAAGTGGCGGGCATGCTGTGATCATTCTCCACTGAAGGAACAAGCGGTGTGGCGGTGGCTTTCAGCTCCTCTGAAGCTGAAAGTGCCTGGGGTGCTTGGGGAACTTTGAGGTGAGGTGAGCACTGGGGCGTGTCCAAAGTGGGGGCAGGGTCCAGACCCACAGGACCTCTTGGGCCTCATTAAAGATTTTGAATGTTACCTCAAAGGGAAGCCACTGAATGGTTTTGAACAAAGGAGAGATGTGATTTGGTTTTCATTTTAAGAAAATCCCTGGGACACCTGGGTAGCTCAGTGGTTGAGTATCTGCCTTTGGCTCAGGGCACGATCCGGGACTCCTGGGGTCGAGTCCCACATCCAGCTCCTTGCATGGAGCCTACTTCTCCTCCCTCTGCCTGTGTCTCTGCCTCTCTTTCTGTGTCTCTCATGAATGAATAAAATATTTTAAAATATAAATAAATAAAATTTAAAAAAAAAAAAAGAAAGAAAGAAAATCCCCTGGCTCTGAGTGGAGAACAGGCTCGGGTATGAGAGCTCGGGCATGAGAGCCCGGCGGCCAGTTAGGAGGTGTCTCAGGCATCGGATGGAAGTGGTGGTGGGCCTACCTGTGAAGAATCAGCGCACTTCCACCCACAGCCACCCCAAACGCACATATCTTCTTTGGCCTCATTTGGCTGGCTGGCTTTCATTTGCCCCCCTCCCCCAACTATCTCTGCCCTTCACCGTGCTCAGAGCTGGCCTGGGTGACATATCTGTGGGCCCTTCGTCCTCTAACTTCAGCTGGGTTTGGCCATTGGAGGTGGGGTCGTCAAGGAGCAAGTGAAGTCAGGGTATTTGTTCTCCTTCCCAAAGGGTCACCACGAACCGGCTCATCCCTCAAAGGGCCTGTGGCCCTGTCCACACATCCCTGTCCCTCCAAGTTCTACACCTGCTTCATCCCCTCACCTGCCAGGCTGAGAGCTAGTGCTAGTGCCCCACTGTCAGAGCCTTGGGGACCTGCACAATCCCTCGTGCTTCCTGTACAAGGAGTGTCCCTTTGCCTTGTAATCCATTCACAACACTCTCCTCAGGCCCTTAATTTGAGTGTGTCCTCCATTTCCTGGCCGACTTGGACCCAACCACCTTCTCCCCCAGCTGGCAACGCAGCATCAGTGGGATGCGCCTGGACTTTGGGGTCAGATAAAACCAGGGCCGACTTCCGGCTCTGTCACCACTGGCTCTGTGATGGGGTGCCTCATCTAGCCTGCCCGAGCCTCAGTCCATTCATCTCCAACGTGAGGACACCCTTACCTGCTTACACCGTGGCTAGGACAGGGACAGAACACATGCAAGGGTGTGGCTCGTGCCTCGTGCCGGGTAGATGACCATCCACGCTGGTTCTGTTCTTCCTCCCCCGGCGACTGAGCAAGCATTTCCTACTCTGCACTGGGATGAGGGGGAGGCTGAGGAGGCCGCAGTCCTGGAAACAAGGTACAGTGGCTCCCCCAGTCAGACTCCACCACAGTTCAATGTAGAAAATCGTGAGGGGGACACCTGGGTGGCTCAGTGGTTGAGCATCTGCCTTGGGCTCAGGGTGTGATCCCTGGGGTCCTGGGATCGAGTCCCACATAGGGCTCCCTGCATGGAGCCTGCTCCTCCCTCTGCCTGTGTCTCTGCCTTTCTCTCTGTGTCTCTCATGAATAAATAAATAAAATCTTTTTTAAAAAAAGAAAGAAAGAAATCATGAGGGTTACTTTTCAACTATTCATTAAGTTGCTTTTTTGACAACTATGTGGCACGTATTTTTTCCAGAGTCTGGAGACAGAGTAGTGACCAGGCATAAGCTGTGGTGATCAGAAGGGGCTTCGGGAGGGAGATTGAATTTATGTTTAGCTTTAAAGGAGCTGTGCTCCGAGGTAGGACATACCCATCTCCCTGGGGACTGACCTCAAGTTCCTCCCTTCCTGCTCCTGGGAGACCCTGCAGAACTCCCCAGACTGAGAATTGGCCTTAATTAGTTACAGCAACTTGTGGAGTGTATTAGATCACCTTGGCCATGTGGGCACAGAAGGTAGCCGAGAAGGGTGCCTCGGGGGATTTCTCCAGGCCTGGTGGGGCAGATGTAGGGGACAGAAAATCCAAGACAGTGACCAGGGCAGGCCTACTGAAGGGGTGGGGGGCACATGGAAGGGAGCAGTAGGAGCATAAGATGCTGGAAAACTGGGTCAAGTCAAACGATGTGAATGTAATGGTGTAGACACTGGCTTTGAGCAGCGGGGGAGCAGACCTGGTTGAGAGCCGAGCTTCCAAAGGCTTTGCTGATAGCGTTTGTAAGCTGGATGGGGGCTGGAGGTGTCTGCGGTGGACCAGGCGTGAGGACTCAGCCCAAATTTGGGGGATGGCAGTGGGAAATGGAGGGGTAGGCTCACACCCCTGCACCCATTCCTGAAATGTGTCTTGGCGCACCCACAAAGACCAGACACTGATGTTGTAATGAATTGAATCCAAGATTCAATAACATCACTGAATGAGTATCTGCAAAGAACCGGGCACTGAGTGCTTTCCTGGGGGAACCAAGGTTAATCCTCAGGAGAGCTCTGTGCAGATCCTCAGTCCCTTTTGCCAAGAAAGAGCCCACAATATTAGTTTGAATGTTTTTGGCTTGCAAGTATCAAAACAAAACAAAACATGGGATGCCTGGGTGGCTCAGTGGTTGAGCGTCTGGCTTCAGCTCAGGGAGTGATCCCAGGATCTGGGATCGAGTCCTGCTTTGGGCTCCCTGCAGGAGCCTGCCTGTGTCTCTGCCTCTCTCTTTGTCTCTCATGAATAAATAAATAAAATCTTTAAAAAAGTAAATATTTGCCATTATTGTCTAGTGGCAGGAATTGTATCACATTCCTGGGTCCAACCAATTACATGGCGTGGCAAAGAATGCACCAACTGGCTTGGACAGTCAAGTTTCACCCAGCAGAGCTGGGGCAGGGCTCCCTTGGAAGCGATGGCAGTTCCCTGGAGAGCTGGCAAAATGGGTGTCAACCAACCAGCAGGATCTGCCAAAACCTGTATTGTTTTGTATGTGTGTGTATTTTGTTTTGTTTTGTTAAGTAGGCTCCATGCCCAATGTGGGGCCTGAATTCTTAGCCCTGAGATCCAGAGGGCCTATACTCTACCCACTGAACCAGCCAGGCACCCCCATAACCGTGTTGTTTAAAAAAGACTAGGGGCACCTGGATGGCTCAGTAGGTTAAGCATCCAAGTCTTTTTTTTTTTTTTTTAAGATTTTTTTTTATTTATTCACAAGAGACACAGAGAGAGAGGCAGAGACACAGGCAGAGGGAGAAGCAGGCTCAGGAGCCCGATGTGGAACTCGGCCCCAGGACCCCAGGATCACGCCCTGAGCCCAAGGCAGACGCTCAACCCCTGAGCCACTCAGTCATCCCAAGCATCCAACTCTTGATCTCAGCTCTGATCTTGATCTCAGGCTCGTGAGTTCAGGCCCTACGTCGGGCTCTGTTCTGGGCATGTAGAAAATTATACCAATTGATACCACCGCAAGCAGTGTGCAAATATCCACCTTCCCATAGTCTTTCCAATCTTCAGATTTTATTAGGTTTTTTGGTTTGGTTTTGTTTTTTTAGAGATGGGGGTGGGAGCAGAGGGAGAGAGAGGGGAGAGACTCCCAGGCTGGCTCCACACCCAGAGAGAGCCTGAGGAGGGACTCAGTCAGAAATTAAGAGTCTGACTCCCCATATTTTATTAGTTTTAATCTTCTCTATTTTGACAGATGAAAATCATATCTCATTCTTTAGCTTACATTTCTTAGATTTTTTTTTAATTTAAGGAATTTAATAACTCTTAAATGTTAAGAGTTTAACATTTTTTCATGCATACTAACCATTTATCCCCTTGTTAATTGGGCTCTTTGTATTTTCTTATTTAAGGTCTTTATATTATAAAGGTCTTTATTATTTACCAAGTAGATTAACTCTGTGACACATTTGAAGCAAATATTTTCCATGTTTTTTGGTTTTGGCTTTTTCTTTGTGTGTGTGTGTGTGCGTGGTTTTTCTTTCAATATACAAAGGTATAAATTTTTTTAAAGATTTTATTTATTCAGGGATCCCTGGGTGGCGCAGCGGTTTGGCGCCTGCCTTTGGCCCAGGGCGGGATCCTGGAGACCCGGGATCAAATCCCACGTCAGACTCCCGGTGCATGGAGCCTGCTTCTCCCTCTGCCTGTGTCTGTGCCTCTCTTTCTCTCTCTCTCTCTCTGTGTGACTATCATAAAAAAATTTTAAAAAAAGATTTTATTTATTCATGAGAGACACAGAGAGAGGGGCAGAAACATAGGCGGAGTTCAGAGAAACAAGCATCCCTACGGGGAGCCCGATGTGGGCCCTCAATCCCAGGACCCATGGATCACGACCTGAGCTGAAGGCAGATGCTCCACCACTGAATCACCCAGGAGTCCCAGGTTTAAATTCTTGAGTAGCTAAAAGGGTAATTGCTCCCTTTGTTAGGCCTTCACTTGCTTTTTGCCCAAGTTTAAGAGTCCTATATGCCTATTTAAAAAATTAGAAAAACACTTCTGTTGCTTTTAACCCTAGAAAGTCTTCCACTGTCCAGAGGTTGAATGTGTATTTAAATTTCCTCTAATTTTGTATGGTTTAATTTTATGCCCTTAACACTTTTCATTCGCTTGTAATTTATTTTGTTATACTCTACCAGACATTGATCTAAATTGCTGCTGTCCAAATAGCTAATCGGTTATCCAAGCATCAGGTTTCCAGCACCATTCATCACTAATCTTTTTGCTCCCCACTGTCTCCATCAGCTAATGTTGCAATCATGCCGCATAACAAGCAAATCCAACACTGAGTTGCATGCAGCAACAACTATTATTCTCTCATGCATCTGTGGGCAGGCTGAGTTTGCTCTAGGCTGGGCTCTGTGGGGCTGAACTGGCTTCTAGGTTGTGAGTATGGTCAAGGTGGCTCTGTGTGTTTTTCATCCCCCTTAGACCAGCAACTGCCTGAGGGATGTCCTCACAGCAAAAGGCATAGATATAGAGACCAAATTCAACCACAACTGCATATTAAAGACCTCTGCTTATATCATGTCTGCTCACATTCCACTAGCAGGAAGCGAATCACAAGACCAAGCCCAACCTCAATGGTGTGGGGCAATATATTTCACCTTTATTGAAATGTACGTGGTCACATGACAAAGAATGTGTTTACAGGGACAGATAAAGAATTAAGAACTGGAAGAAAAAAAAAATTGAGAACTGAAATGCAATCTAACAAACCCATAGAGACAAACTTTCAGGAAACTCAGTCGCGTTGAGGTCAATGGCAGAACAGAGTCTAGAAAGTGATCCAAAGTCAAAGGAAGTGTTTTTAAGGCAATGAGGTACTCAAGTTTGTTCATTGGTTGAGGAGGACAGTTGTCAGGAGGAACACCAGTTGAAGGTATGAGCAAGGCTAATACCATTTCCTCTAAAGATGGATATGGAAGCAGCAAAATTTGTAGGGGGAGGGGTGGGTGGGCACGGAAATTATTTCCTCTGAAGGATATTGGCTGGAAGCAGATGAATTGGAGGTGGGCCTGAGGCTTCCAGTAGCAACCGGGGGCCATGAGCAGGCATCTCAGCAAAGTCAAAGCATTGTCACGTGTTGGTGTTGGGGACTCCCAGTAGGGCCTGAATCGTAGAGGTCCTGATTCACATGGAATGGCCATTTTCTCCAGCCCCCTCCACGAGGCTGGATCAGAACAGTGGGTTGTCAGGTTGGTCCAGGTTGGTCCAGGTTGGTCCAGATGGCCAAGGGGGCGAGGAAGCTGACAGCCTCCTCAGCTGGTGAGTGGCTCAGGCGACTGAACCCAGGTCCTCACTGGGAGGGAAGAAACTGTGGACAGGAGGAGCTGAAGGGGCTGGGAGAAAACATACGGTTTGAGGAACTAGAGATAGAGGAGCACAGGAAGTGGGGCTGAGGAGTCAACAGGAAGCAACTGACTGGAGGATTTCAGAGGTAGAGAAGTTCCAGGGGGAGCCAGGGTGTGACCACGTGAGTGGGCTAGTAAACTGCATTGAAGGCCTTGGAAATGGGGTCAGGAACTGAGGCCAAGGCACAGTTCAGAGTTACCTATGCTAAATGCAGATTCCTGGGCCCTCGCCAGACCTACCAAGCCAGACCTCTCTTTTAGGGAGAGGCCCAGGATTCTGCATGTTAACAGGCTCCCTGAGTGGTTCTTAGGTTCCCTGCTGAGCTGAAAGTTCAAATGAGCCATGCTGGCTGGAATTCCCTGAAGGCAGGAGGCAGGCAGGAAGACCAAAAGCAGGTGTCTAAGCCCTCAGAGTCTGGGCTGGGTCGTGGCTGGAGTGAGGAGGAGGGCTGGAGAGAAGTTTTCACATGAAGCAGGTGGAGCAGCGATCCTGACCTGGAATGGCACACGACAAACATCGGAGGCTGAAGGTTTCCCCTCCAGAAGGCAGGGCAGCAGGAAGGAGGAAAGAAACAGAAGATAGGGGTCATATTCAGTCAGGACAGGGCAGGGTGTGAGGAGGCAAAGGATGTCGTGGAGGGCCTCGTTTTCACACAAACCAGGGTTCCAGAGTGTACAGCACAGCACCTTGGAGGGAAGCCCACAGTGGGAAGGTGGGCTTGGCCTGGGGGCAGCAGATATGGGGTCGGACGGATACGAATGGGGCTGGGCTGAGTGGGGCCAGGTTAGCCTCGCCACCACTGCTGCATCCGGCTGACTTTTCTACACTGAACTTGCTTCTGCATCCTGGTCCAACAAGATGTCTCTTTTCTCTAACATTCAAACAGCTCCAACCATCTCAGCTCCTTCATGACTGCTCACCGTCATCGTCGTTATCATCATCATCATCACCACCATCCTCACCATCAATACCATGATGTCCTGACTGCCAGCCAAGCGCCAGGCATCAAGACTGAGCTATGATGCAAGATGAAGGCAGGCTCTCGATCCTAATGGAAGGTCCCCGGGCCAATTGGGAAGACAGGACTCAGACGCCAGGGACAGGCAAACTGCAATGGCAAGTGGATAAGGGGCAGAGTTGAGAATCCCCACCCCGCCCCAGGAACCCATGAGGAGGGTTGCTCTTTGTGAGTTAAATTCTGAAACCACCAGAATTGCACAGCTGCCAGTCACTTGACCCAGGTGATGAATGGGTCTCTCCTTTTATTTATTTATTTTTTTAAGATTTTCTTTATTCATGGGAGAGGCAGAGACACAGGCAGAGGGAGAGAAGCAGGATCCCTGAGCAGAGAGCCTGATGTGGGTCTCAATCCCAGGACCCTGGGATCATGACCTGAGCTGAAGGCAGACACTCAACCACTGAGCCACCCAGAGGCCCCAGTGGGTCTCTCCTAAGGGAGTCGCAGAGGCAAACCTTAGCCGTGGCAGGGCACCCCAAGCTGCCCAGGGGAGGAGATCATGGACAAATAGGGTTCTTCGGACTTGGCTCTCCCGCCCTAATGTTAGGACACACGGGCAGCCACCACGCTTGTCCCAAGTCCCTGCTCACTAGCTGCCCTCCTGGGTGGGACATGGTTTTGGCACAGCAGTCCTGCAGGGACTCAACCCACCAATCAGAACTCTAGTCTTCTGACAGTCACAGGACTCGATGGCAACAACCAAGTTATTCCTTGTTTCTGTCATTCACTCATTCGTTCAACACTTAACTAGATACCCACCCTGAGCCAGGTATTGTGCACGCCACAGAGAATACGGTGGTGCAAAGGCAGACAGATCCTTCCCTGACTTCACAGGGCTTCCATGCCAGCGGGGTGGCAGGCAAGAATCACCAAATAATGTCATATTGTGAAAAGTGTGGTGAAGGCAGCGAGCAGAGCAATACAATCGACAGTGATGGAGTGGTCAGCGAAGACCTCTCAGGGTAACATTTTTTTCTTTAATGTGATGTAAAACTTACACATGGTAAGTGGACACATTTTTAGGGCACAATCTGGTGAGTTTTCACATTTGCAGGTGCAAGGGCTTCTCAACCTCTGCACTATTGACATTTGGGGCTGGATAATTCTTTGTCGTGGGGGCTGTCCCGTTCATTGTTTAGCAGCATTCCTGGCCTCTACTTGCCAGATGCCAGTAGCACTCCTCCCCCTCCCTTTTGTGACAATCGGAAATGTCTCCAGACTTTGCCAGATGTCTCCTGTGAGGCAAAATCACCCCTGCGGGCAGTTCCCCCTGGGATAAGCCATGTCATCATGTCATCACCAGTCAGCTCAAGATACAGGCTATTCCCATCACAGAGAGGTTGACATTTGAGCTCCGACTCAATGGATGAGAAGCTACTAAAGAACTGAAGGAAGGGGGTTTCCAGGGGGAGCGTGGGCAAAGGCCCTGAGGTGGGAATGAGCTTGGCACGTTTGAGGAATGGTGCGCCTGGTCCTTGGTGACAAGGGGAAGAATGACATCTGGGAAGGTAGAAGAGGTAGGCTTGGCACCATCAATCAGGGGTCTTGGCTTTGGAACATTTCAAAGAACATTTGTGAGTATCTAGTATGCATCTGGTACCACGCCAGACACTGGAGACTCAAAGATGAATCAATTAAATCATACTCCCTACTCTTCAGGAAAACAGTAAAGTCTTTAAGACTCTAGACTCTGAGATAGACATGTAAACAAACATATATATGGCATGAGGTATCGCATTGAAAGATGGAATTACGTACAAGACCTATAGCTGGCAGAAGGGGCGCCATGCGGAGTCAGCCCATGCTGGAGAGGGAGGGTTCGAGAACAGCTTTCTTAAAAGAGCACATCTGAGCTGAGTCTTTAGGGAACACGGGATGAACGACACTCCAGGCAGAAGGCACAGCCTGTGCAAAGTCACAGGGGTGTGAGGCAATATTATGGATTCAGGGAAAAATAACTAGTTAGGTAATATAAGGTACAAAGTACAAGAGGAGGTAAATAATGAGGCATCGGTCTGGCTGGGACAGAAGATTCTCATGGGAGAGGAGATGAAACTAAAGCAGATTTGGGGGCGCCTGGATGGCTCAGAGAAGCCTAAGACTCTTGATCTTGGGGTTGTAAATTCAAGCCCCCCGTTGGGTGTAAGGATTACATTAAAAAGTAAAATCTTTAAAGCAGATTCAGAGCAGATGTTGGAAATCTTCCAGAATAGTCCAGGGAAGGAGAGGAGGGCTTCCTGAGCCTACGTGAGGCCCCTAAAACACCCACCCTCACTCATCCCCAGCCCTGTCCTGGCTCCATGTCTCGTGAAATGCATTTTGGACGGATTATCTGTAATCTTGTCAATGTGTGTGTGGCTGGAGATTAAGGATTCCATCACTCTGTATTCTTCACAGGCTCATGCCTGAGCCTGCATTTCCTGTTTCAGATGACGGAGACTGTATTTTAATTTCCTAGTATAATGCTTGGCACAGCCTTACCTGCAGAAAAGTGTGTTCACAATGATTTTTTTTTAAAGATTTTATTTATTTATTCATGATAGGCATAGAGAGATAGAAAGAGAGAGGGGCAGAGAGAGAAGCAGGCTCCATGCCAGGAACCCGATGTGGGACTCGATCCCGGGACTCCAGGACCACACCCTGGGCCAAAGGCAGGCACCAAACCGCTGAGCCATCCAGGGATCCCCCACAATGATTTTTTAAAAGATTTTATTTATTTATTCATGAGAGACACACACAGAGAGAGAGAGAGAGAGAGAGAGGTGGAGACACAGGCAGAGGGAGAAGCGGGCTCCATGCAGGGAGCCTGATGTGGGACTCGATCCCAGGACTCCAGGATCACACCCTGGGCTGGAGGCTGCCCTCACAATGATTTTTGATGAGGTTTCACAATTCTTCACTTTGCATGGACGCAGACTTAGAGACATGCAGACTCCCTTGGCCTGGAAGGGCCTTCTGCCAGTAGTCCTGTGCCCTCCCCCTCAGGCTCAGTGCCCACAGGTGGGAGGCTGTCAGCCGGAGCCTAATTCCATTCTACCTGATACTTGTTTACTGAGCCCCTTGGTGTGCCAGGCCCCGGCCTGAGAAGGAGCTGGATTGTGGCCAAGGAGACAGGGAGGGAGCGGGCCATAGGCTCTGTACCCACACAAGAGGAAGTCCGTGTCCAGGGTTTCTGAATGAAAGCAGGATTAGGTGTTGTGATTACAATTCCTTTTGGGGATAAATCAGTCCATGTCTTGGCTCTTTCGGAGGGTGAGGATGAGGCCTCCAATTCATTGTGAGTAATGATCCTACACTTCTATGCTCTCCACACTGGGGACCCAGCCTTTAGACCCAGCTGGCCATCAGAGGGACAGTGTGTGATTGAGGGGGGAAGCTTATCCAGGGTCTTAGGCCTGAGCACAGGCTGCGGGGAAGAAAACAGGAGCATCTGCCTCCCCTGCTTCCCTCCCCCCTCAACCATCTCTCAGCAGGAGAGAGCTAATTTGACCATCGGCAGCATTTCCTTCCCTTCTTGTGCTGGGTCAGGGCTAGGGCTGGAGCAGAAGGTTTGCCCAAATTTGTCGATGTCACCACACCCGCCCTTGCATCTATTTTCCTCCCACCGACCTCAACAACTTCTGGAACCCGGCAGGGCAGCAGTGCAGGGGGCGGGAGCAGGGGGTGGGGGACAATGATGTGGAAATCCCACTGGGCTTGGGTGGCAGGATACCAAGGTCCTAGTCCTGTTTCTGCCACCCATTGTTGCATAATCCTGGTTGAATCACACCCTCTGAGCCTCTGTGGTCTCTTCTTATCCTTAAGGGCATGGTTTACACTTCACCTGCTTAGGGAGCGCCTCCCCTACCTAAATTGGTCCTCTGTCCTTGTCACTGCCCTCTCTGCTCGCTCCCTTTAGCACAGCCACACTTTGGTTGTTTGTTTTTGTTTTTGTTTTTAAGATTTTATTTATTCATGAGAGACAGAGAGAGAGAGAGAGGCAGAGACACAGGCAGAGGGAGAAGCAGGCTCCATGCCGGAGTCCCATATGGGACTCCAGCCCACCACGGGGGGATCACACCCTGAGCCAAAGGCAGATGCCCAGCCACTGGGCCACCCAGGCGTCCCTATCACAGCACATTTTTGTAATTACACACAAGTACCTACATATGTGTGTGTGTGTGTGTGTATAAATATAAATAAATGCATATATAATTATGTTTGCTTATTTGGTTTGTTTCACTGCCAGATTCTAGATTGTAGGCTCCAGGAATGTAGAGGCTGTGTGTCCTTTTTTTTTTTTTTTTTTAAGATTTTATTTATTCATTCATGAGAGACACAGAGAGAGGTGGGGGGTGGGCAGGGGGAAGAGACACCGGCAGGAGGAGAAGCAGGCTCCATGCAGGGAGCCCGACGCGGGGCTCGATCCCAGGTCTCCAGGATCACGCCCCGGGCTGAAGGCCGCGCTAAGCCGCTGCGCCACCCGGGCTGCCCGAGGCTGTGTGTCTTTGACCCTTGCATCCTCAGAGCCTAGCACAGTGCTTGGCACAAAGGTGGGCACAGAACAGTCATTTAGTGAGCGAATGAATGAGGAACGAACGGATGGATGGATGGATGGATGGATGGATGGATGGCGGCTGACCACATGCTCTTCCAGGTCCCTCCTGCTGCAAGAGTCCCAGTCCCGGTTTCCCGCCCAGAGGACCATTCCAGGGCCTCTCCCAGGCTGCCCTGTCGGGGGAGGGCGGGAGGACGGGAGGCGGACGGGGCACGGGGACCCGCCGAGCGCCCGTCCCCTCCCGGGCCCGGAGACCCTGGGCGGCCTCCCCCCCTCCCCGGCGGTGGCTCCGGGGCTCGCGGCCGAGGGCGACGGGGGGCGGGGCGGCGCGCGAGCGGCGGGGCGGGCACAGCGCCCCCCACGGGCCTGCGGGCAGCGGGGGCGGGGCCGCCCCGCCGACTCCCGCCGGGCGCCCGGGCGCAGCCGTCGCCTAGCAACGCCCCGCCCCGCCCGCCCCGCCCCGCCGCGCCCCGCCCCCGCCGCGGTCGGCCGCGGGCGCCTGCCCCCAGCATGGCCTGGCCGGGCGGGCCGGCGCTGTGGCTGTGGGCCGCGGGCTGCGGGCTGCTGCTGCTCGTCGGCGTCCTGCTCGCGAGCCCCCGCAGCCGCCGAGCGCGGCGCACCCTCCGCGGCCTGCTCATGGCGCGCAGCAAGCGGCTGCTCTTCCGAATCGGGTCAGTGCCCGGCCGCCGGGGCGGGATGCGGGGCTCGGGCCGCGGGCGCGCGGGGGCGGGGGCGCGGGGAGGCGCGGCTGGGTCGGGCCGAGCGGGGCTGGGCATCCAGGGCCACCGGAGCGACCCGAGAGGCGGGCAGGGGAAGCCACCGGTTTGGGGGAGCTGAGGAAGAGCGGGCACTGGGGGGCTGGAAAATTGGGATGGCCTGGAGCGGCAGGGAGGGCATCTGGGGAAGAGAGCCCGAGGAGGGGCCGGAGAGACGGAGCTGCGAAAGGAGGGCAGGTGCCGGAGAGCAGGATGCCTCTGCCCGCCAAGGTGTCACTTGAAACCGCCCGCTCCTTCCAAGGGTCCCCATCCTGCGCCCCATCGCCCGGCTCCCCACCACACGACGTCAGCGCTTCTGTCCCAAGCGGGAGTCCCAACTTTGTAGGGCTGTCTCCCCTTCCACTCCCCCAGCCTGGCCGAGTCCAGAGCCCCGGGCTGTGAAATCCGCCCCCACTCACTCAGCCAGAAGTGTGGAGCTCCGCTGACCTCCAAGGACTTTTTTCTGTCCGACCCCCTCCCCCCCCAGTCCTCACTCTCTCCTTCCCCCTACTTCTCCCCTAGCCCCGAGCCAGACAAGGAGGGTAACCAGCTCCGATCCGCCACGAAGACACTAAGAGGCAGGGAGGGAACCACGAGAAGCCTCCCTAGGGCCCCTGTTCCCTTCCCGCAGCTGCTGGGGGCAGGACCTCAAGCCTGAGGACAGCTATGATAGGGACGGGAACTGTGGGAGCCCTGGCCACTGGCCAGGTTTGGGGGAGGGCGCAAGTCTGGGAATTTCCTGAGCTTCAGAGAGGACATTGTACAATTTATCCCTCCTCCCCAGACCACCCCAGATCTTCCAAGAAGCTTCGGCCCTGGGCTTCTTCCCAAACTCCGTCCAAGGAGTAGAGATACCAAGGCTAGTGAGGGGAAAAGTGGAAAAACTTGAAGGGGAGAGAGAATCCTGGGTGGGTGCCTTTGGGGCATTCACATCTCTAATGGCTCAAACATTGGGCACACTCTTTTTTTTTTTTTCCTTCTAAGATTCTTTCTAAAGTAATCTCTATACCCAGTGTAGGGCCCGGTGCTCAAACTCACAACCCCAAGATCAGGAGTCACATGTTCTACCCACTGAGCCAGCCAGGCACCCCAACATTGGTCACATTCTTGCTAAGGCTCCAGCCAAGTCACAATTGCTCTGCAAATGGTGTTAAAATAATGAGATTTACAGGTGTTTAAATAATTTCATGTTTGGGACCTAAAAAATATGTTCCCCATAAAATTTCTGGGAATTTCACAGCTGTATTTGGGAAAGGATTTTAAAATTTACTTCTGACTTTCAAAATCAGTAATGTTGAAGTCATACAAATGACCTGAGGAAGTGGAAAATGAAGGTTTCCACAAAGAACTGGAATCAGAAGTCCTGAAATAAGAATTCCCAAGATTGCCTTCTCTGAATCCCGAGGGTCTGGGTATTCCTAGAACTTAGGACCTGGGAGTTTCCAAAACCCAAAACTTGGAATTCTCAGAGAGCTTCTTTGGAAGTCGGTGTTCCTGTTGTGCTCCCCTGTGTCTGGATCTCACTCTTGCCTTGGAATCAGCTCCCCAAATTTGTAGAGCAGAAGGGCGTGCCTAGAATCAGAATCCAGGGTCTGGGAAGCAATCAGTTCAGTCCCTCGGGGGAGAGACTGTTGGCTGCTGGGAGGGACAGGGGGTGTGAGCAGGAAATGATCTGGGGGAAATGGGCAGGTGTTGCTGCTGGGAGGTTGCCTCCAGGAAGGATGGAGAGGGCAGGGGGGTGGGGTGGGACTGGACAGGTCGAGATGGGAAGGGGGAGTGCAGGGGCACACTCCACCCCTGATATGTGGCTGAGAGGACGACAGATAGAAGGTTCCACTGGGGGCTGGAAAGCAGGTGATGGAAATACTAAGAGAAGAGCAATTGTTATCATTAATAGCAGTAATCACTGGCGTGTGACAATTTTATAAAGGGCTTTCCTCAAACATAAGCACAGTTGCCTTTGGGACGGGGATGGCTGGGTCTGATGGAGGGTACATCTGGGCTAACCTGAGATAGACACACATATTTGGGACTGTGCCGGGTACGGGAAGCACACGGAATGTGGGGTTGGGCAAATCTGCTTTTGAAGCTTAGGTTTGTTGCTTAGTAGCCATGGGACCTTGGACAGATAACTCAACCTGTCTGTGCCTCGGTGGTCTGCATCTGTAGAATGGGCATAGTGATCGTACCTCTCTCATGGGGATCTTCTGGGGATTGAATGAAATTGTGCATATAAGTGCACAGGGCCTGGCTCCTAGCAAGTGCTTGGGAAATGTTAACAATGGCTCGTTCTGTAGGATGGAGAATGGGTGGGAAGGTGGCATTGGCCAGCCTCCTTCTGGAGCTTCCTTTCTTCCTTCTCCTGTTTTCCAAGCCTATCCTATGCACCCATCCTTCAGGAGATCCCACATCCCTTTATTCATCCAGTGAACTCCTAACTCTTCTGGGTTGGGATCGTGGGACCACAGATAGGAACGGAGTCTGGTCGTTGCTTTGCTGCTCTCAAGGAATACAGGGAAAGGAGCATGAACAGAGACCCCCAATCTATGGCAGGAGGCAGGGCACGACAAGTTCCCCAAGGGGTGGCAGGGGTTGCCTGTGGAGGCTGAGATCAGGAGCATGGGACTCTCCTATGTGTGCCACCTGCTTCGTGCCTCAGTTTCCCTTTTGCCCCTTCGCCTTCTCAGTGGTAGTTGAGAAGGTGTTGCAGAATGGGGCCCTGAGCAGGGCATCTGTCTGCAGGGGCAGGGGTGAATGGGGAACAAGTCTGGGCTTGCCCAGGGCTCCGAATGTCTTACAGAACTGAGAAAGCAAATGGCAGCTGGCCTTGAGGGTAGGCAGTCCTAGCTGCCAGAGCCCTTCTTCCCTCCCTGACCAAACCTCCTCTTCATTCCTAGGCAGAGAGGGTCTTTCTTGACTCTCCTGACCCGAGGAAAGCCAACTGTCCCCAGGACAAACCTTGCTTGCTCTACTTCTGCAAGAGGAACCGCTTCTCTGGGGCCAGTGAGGCCCACTGGCTCGATTTCAGGGAGAGGCCGGAATCCTGAGCTGAGGGCCCTGGAGGAAGTGAGCCACCTGCTTGTGACCGGAACCCTGAACGAAGGCCGGGCAGAGGCAGTGGGCTGTGCCTTCCCCAGCCCAGCACAGCCTGCATGAGGGGAGCAGGGTCCTCCACCCTGGGCAGCTACAGCCCCTGCATTCACAGGGGCCCTTTGCTGTAGGGTCATTTCCAAAGCATGGCTCTGAGTGGGTGTCGCCTTGCCCAAGCCACATTGCCTTGGGGAGTCCACACCCCTTGCACAGGCCTTTGGGGAAGACCTGCTCCAGACCTGCCTCATGCTGTCTTCCCCAGGCCCGCAGCAATTTCTGTACTTCTGTCTGGGACCTGTCAGACCCTCCTTCCTCCCTGTGTCAAATTTTGTTGCATTCTCGAAGCTCACCTTCAAAATATATCCAAGTGTACCTGGCTGGCTCAGTCGGTAGAGCTTACGACTCTGCGGTCCTGAGGTCAAGCCCCATGCTGGGTGTAGAGTTGACTTTAAAAAATAAATAAATAGAGGGTATGATGCTGAGTGAAGTAAGTCAATCGGAGAAGGACAAACATTATATGGTCTCATTCATTTGGGGAATATAAATAATAGTGAAAGGGAATAGAAGGGAAGGGAGAAGAAATGGGTAGGAAATATCAGAAAGGGAGACAGAACATAAAGACTCCTAACTGGGAAACGAGCTAGGGGTGGTGGAAGGGGAGGAGGGCAGGGAGTTGGGGGTGACTGGGTACGGGCACTGAGGGGGGCACTTGACGGGATGAGCACTGGGTGTTATTCTATATGTTGGCAAATTGAACACCAATAAGAAATAAATTTATTAAATAAATAAAATAAAATGAATAAAATAAAATAAATAAAATAAAATAAAATAAAATAAAATAAAATAAAATAAAATAAAATAAAATATATCCCAAATCTGAAACACCTACTCCTACTTCCACTGTTATCACCCTGGGCCAACCATGGTCATCTCCTGCCTGACCTCCTGTGCTGCTTCCTGGCATTTGTTACTCCCGCCTCCCTCAAAGTATTCTCAGCACAGCAATTAGAACAAAACCATGAAGATTTAAGTCAGAAATGTGCCATCCTCTGCCCAGATCCCTCCAGAATGGCTTCAAGGTCCCGTGGAACCAGCCCATCCCCCTCCTCACCGTTTAATGCTCTTCACCTTGCTCATTCCGCAAAGTGCCTACTCCAGCCACTTGGCTCGTCTCCAGATGCTCCAAGACAGTCTTACCTCTGAGCCCTTCAATTGCTGGTCTTTCTCACTAGAACCTTCTTCCCCCAGATGGCCACATGCCTTGCTGCCCCACTCCCTTCAGATCTCTGCTCATATTTCACCCTACTAGGGAGTCCTGCCCCGACCACCCTTTATAACAATGGCAATGCTCACACCCCTGCACTCTATCTCGTCTCTCCTGCTTTATTGTGGTCCATGGTCCATGTCACCACAGGGCATCCTATATATTGATTTGTCTATTTGTTTATTGGTCTCCTCCCCCAACTGGAATATGAGTCACAAGAGGGAAGAGATTTCTCTCACTAATGTATCCCAGGGCCAGGACAGTGCCAGGCAGAGTTGGCCCTTGTTAAAAGTTTTTTGAATGGATGAAAAGCTTGGCACAGGTGCCATCTCCTCCATGAAGCCCGTCCAGGCTCACCAGTCAAAACTCATCTCTTGCCTCTAGTGTGACCTTTGGCACTGGCTTCCCCCTTAGAGCTTTCTTTCTTTCTTTTTTTTTTTTTTTTTAATTTTATGTATTTATTCATGAGAGACACACAGAGAGGCAGAGACGCAGGCAGAGGGAGAAGCAGGCTCCCTGCAAGGAGCCTGATGCGGGACTCGATCCCAGGACCTCAGGATCTCGCCCTGAGCTGAAGGCAGACCCTCAACCGCTGTGCCACCCAGGTGTCCCCTACCCCTTAGAGCTTTCATTGCACATTTGCTTGTTCTTGTTTAGGTGTCCACAGGTCGGAGTCCCCCCCACTGGACTCCTAGCCCAGGGAACAGGCCTGAGTGAAGAGGAACTGGCACCGGGGTGAGGGAGAGCAGGGGAAAGCCAAAAGAACAGACCAAAACCCAAATCAAACAAAACCCAGGGGCCTTGGCTGGGCAGGTGGCCAAGAACTGCAGGCAGGGAGGCAGAGCTAGTCCAGGCCAGGGGGTCTCAGCAGTGGCTGCGCCTTGGTCCTCCCCGAGGGCCCTCAGCAGTGACTCCTCCTCCCTCTGGAGAAGCTGGTCGCAGTCCAGGGAGGGCTGTGAGGGCTGCGGATAGGCCCCGTGGTCCCCCGGGCAGGCCTGTCCCCCCCACCCCCATGCAGGCACTGGCCCTCTCCGGGGCATGGGGACGTGCCCCCCCACTCCAGGCCTGCGGGCAGCTTCAGGAAACTCCCTCTCCAGGGCCTTTTTTGCTGTCTCGTTATCTTCCTTGGTTTCCTCAATTTTGAGAAAGCGTAAGACCTTGAGCCTCTTTCTGTTCCTCAGGGTCCTGGGAGCAGGCCCGGCGGCCGAGCTGTGACCCGGTGGCCCTCGCAGACACTTCTGGGTTTGGTTTCATAGACAGTGTGTCCTGTCAGGTGCAGAGCCCGGGACAGGCTGTGTCCTGGCGCCCGAGAGCAGGTGCCCGGGAGGTGCCGGCCAGAGGCCTCGCAGCGGGCCTGAGCCGCCAGGGAGGAGGGGAAGAAGAGCTCCATTGTGTGCCTCCGGCGGGAGGGGCCACGCCTCAGTCCCCAGCTGTCCCCAGGCCCCCGCTCCTCCAGGGAGGCTGGGGGTGGAAGGGGCGCCAGCGACCCTCACTGGGGTGGCTGGTGCTGTGCCGCGGGGGGATCCCCCGGGCAGTCTGCCCCCACCGCCACCCAAACCTGCGCAGTGGCTTTTCTGAGTCCCAGGGGACCAATTAGGAAACTTCCTTTACTTTTTGGTGAAGCACAGTGGGTAGTGAGCCCCTGAACTGCTCAGTCAGAATCCAGGTGAGGGGCGGGGCGTGGGGAGGGGAGGGGGTGGGCAAGCTGAAGAGGAGGAAAAGGTACAGATCGTCCTGTTTAACCAGCACCCCCAGATCATTCCGATGCAGTGACCTAAGGCCGAGATCCGAGCTTTCTGACGATGCCCGGGAACCCCAGGCAGAGAGTTCGAATCCCGCATCAGGTCCTGAGATTTCAGTGGCATTTTGTAAATCCTGTGACCTTTCCAGGCTAAGCTGCTTGCCTTCAGGGAGGGGGAGCACCTGGTTGCACAGAGAGGGAAACTGAGGCAGGGAGTGAGCTCTGCTTCTCACCTCCAGCAACAGAAGAAAGGGAGCTGTAGGGGCCCTTACATGGGGCAGTGCCTCTCAGCTAGGTGGGGTCCAGGAGATGGGACAGGTTCTTCCCCGTGACTCCTTCCCCTTCACTTTTGCCTGGCCACAGGGTCTGTTCTTTTCTCCTACCCCATGCACGGGCTCGCGATGCCACCCATGGAACCATCAACCCAGTCATAAATCCAGGATGAGGAATCAGAGCCTAGATTGGAAAGGGACCTTCAGGATTCTCCAGTTCAGGGTGTCTTACCCGGGGGCCCACGGGGTCTCTGGCCCTCTGCGTTCATCGGCAAAATACAGCACATGTAATTAGTTTGGCCCGAGTCTGGGTCTCAGAAAGGCCAAAAGCAGTGATCCAAGAGGTCCAAGAGGTCCCAGCGGCCAGATCCGCAGCTGCGTGTCTGGGTCACTGAAGCCACCCTGACATATCATTTTTCTCAACAGAGGCCCTCAGAGGAGGTGGGTCTCCCCCAGAATACTTCAGGCCCCCTCATGTCATCCTCCCCCCGCGTTTGGGGTTTGGGGAGGATGTTAGCAGTTAAGAGTGTGTGCTCCAGCAGCAGGCTGCCGGGGATGAATCTCTGCCCTGCCACTCGCTCAGGTGTGACCCTGAGCCGACCCCTTCCCAGCGTTCAGGGCCTCAGTGTCCTTGTCAGAGGAACTAATAGTGGCTGCCTCCAGGTTGTTTGGAGGCCGACAGGATTGCTGGGAGACACTTAGCTCAGGGCTGCCCTGAGGTGAGGCTGGGGAAAGAAGAGCCCGGGAGCTCCAGACACATGCTCTAACCTGTGTGTGCAGACCCCCCGTCCAGCCCTCCCTCCATCTCCTCCCTTCAGGGGTCCTGGGCCCAGACCTCAGGGCCTGGGAAGTTGGGATTTTGTGCCTGTGATAGCCGCACCCATGCCCTTGGGTCTAGGTGACCTGGTTATCAGAGCACCCTGCTTGGCCAGGTGTGTGGGTGCAGCAGGGAGAGGGAGGGACTGGGGAAGCAGATGAGTGAGCAGGGGAGGGCAGAGCAGGGGCAGAGGCCTCACGAGCCCCCACTGGGCTTCGCAAGGCCCAGAGCCGGGCACATGGGGCCCCCTGAGCTGACGGAGCAGGTGGCTGTAACACCCGCATGCTGCCCCCACTCCCTCCACCTCTCCTGGGCACTAAGCCAGCATTTTCTGAAGGCCCTTCCTGGGCGTGCTGGTGCTGGGGGCACCCCCGGGGGGCGCAGAGGAGCCTCTAGGAGCAGGCCGGGTCACAGGCTGGGTCACTAGCCAAGTCTGCCTAGACCGTGTGTGGCACTGATTAGACACCGGGTAGAAGTTGATAAGGCCCTGCCACTGAGGGGCGCAGCTTCTGCCACCCCCAGGGGCAGGGAGAGGCCGAATGCTCTAGATGGAGCAGAGGAAGGCGGAGGTCTACTGGGGTCACCAGGAGGTGGGTTTGAACTGAGGTCTGAAGGATACTTAGGATTCTAGCAAATAGAGAAGGCCTGGTGGGTATTCGGGGTAGAGCCATGGGGGAGCTGAGGCAGGAGGGTAGCCTGAGATTTAAAGGCGTTATTGGGGACATTAAAGGATCTAGCTTAAGGATCAGAATATTACTGACACCGTGAAGGCCCTGGGCCCACCTCCCCAGCCTGCCTCCTTCCTGCCTCTAAGGGCACCCTGCTGACCTGCCCACTGACCGTACCCCCAGCTGCCCATATTTTTTCACCACAGCCACCTGTACCCCCAAACAATATAGATAATGGCTTTGCATGCTCTGGCATATATATTTGGTTTTATTGTTTTTTTTTTTAAGATTTTATTTTTTTACTTGAGAGAGAGAGAGACTGAGCAGGAAGGAGGGGCAGAGGGAGAGAGACAAGCAGAGCAGTGAGCAGGGAGCCCGATGTGGGGCTCGATCCCAGGCCCCTGAGATTATGAACTGAGCCGAAGGCAGACACTGAACCGACTGAGCCACCCAGGCGCCCCTGCATTGGCATTTTTAAAAGCTGTTGTCAGATTGTCTATTTTCCTTGAATGTGTCTGCTAGCTTAAGGTTGCATGTTTGAGTTTTGTGCATGCTGAGACCTGGTGCTCTGGATCATTCTGGTTGTCAGGCACTCTTCTGTCACCAGTGGAGAGCCACTGCAGCCTCTTGAGCAGGAGCAGGGCTCATTTAGGTGGCACTTTAAGACCTTAAATTTTTCCAGTGGTTTGCGGTTTGGGCGGAGAGCTAAGGGGAGGAGGCCTCCTGCAGAGCTCCTGGGACCTGTTCCCTGGGGGCAGGGGGAGGGGGAGCCGAAACTGAGAGGATTTGGTTTGGGAGCTCAAGCTGTGTCACTGGGAGGGTGACAGGGCCTGTTCCAGACAGAGAGGCCACAAGGGGAGGAGCTGACAAGCATGGGTTTTGGAACCTGGTGATTGTGACACCCACCTAGCCAGCGCCACGGGCAGATGGAGAAGGTGCCCCAGCTCTGGGACTGGAGAGCGTCACACAGAAGTCACTGTTAGCCAAAGAGCAGGCCTGGGGACAGGGTCCCAGGGTCACCAGGTCCTCACCCCGGCCTCCTGCCACAGGCCAGCCTTCCCCTGCTCTGTACAGTGACCCGGACTTCAGGCCCCCAAGGCCACCTCCCCCTGCAGCCAAGCAGGGCACACCAACCCATCTGAGATCTCAGGTCTGGCATCCATCCCCATGGACCTCCAGCTCCCCCTCCAGTCCAGCTCAGGCCCTTGTCATCTCCCCAACCCCTGGCGACTCAGTTCCTCCTGCCACCTGCAACGGTGCTTCCTCCAACACTGACACTCCAGGCCAGCAAGCTCTCAGAAAGGGAAGTCAAAGCATGTGCCTCCCCCGCTTTCAAACTCCCAGCAGTTTCCCTCCCCCGGGGTGACCCTCCCTGAGCCCCCGTCTGCAGCAAGACTGCCTCCCCTCTCCCCTCCGCTGCTCTCTTGCCTCGCCAGCTGCACTTCACTGCCCACCTGCGATCGATTCGTTTCCTGGTTTGGTGTCTGCTGGCAGGGCCTGCCTTGTGCTCTGCTTGTGCCCCGGGTCTGGCACATGCAGCAAATGCTCGCCGAAGAGAGTGAATGAAAGAAAGAGGCTTTGTTTCCTGCAGCCTCTCAGTGCACAGCCCCTGCCCTGGTGGATCTTGACCTTTGCTGGTGGAGAAAGCACGTATAATAAGCACCAGTAAGGGAAGCCAGGGAATGTTTACCAGTGCCTCCCAAGTGTGGACAACGGCGTTCTAACAGCTGTGAGGGGTGCCCCGTTGAATTCGGGAAGGAAGCCACAGTTGCCAAACCTTCCACCCACCAGGCCCCCGACTATTAGCGTTTGTCATCTTGTTGTATGGCCACTTAATTTCACATGGGCCTGCAGGAGTAAGTCATGGTATCGCCACTTAATAGACAAGGAACCTGATCGAAGAGTCTGGTAGTTTGCCCAAGGACACCAGGCTGGGTCCGAGCCATGACTGGAACCCAGAGCTTTCTCTTGCCAGGGCCTCTGTACGTTCCTTAAGCCTCAGTAGGAGGGAGTGAGGTCAGGAACAGGACTCCGAGAACGGATGCGAGGTGCTATCCGGGGCACAGAGCAAAGAGTGAGTTTCTGTACTTATTATTGTGTCAGTTTTCATTCTGCAATAATTTCAGACTGGCAAAAACAGCACACAGGGTTCCCACATTCCTCTCATCTGGCTCCCCTGAATGTTACATCTTCCACGACCACAGACAGCACAACCAGGATGCTAACGTCCATATAAACTCTGAACTACTCTCCTTACTGAAGTTTTTCCAATTGTCCCACTAACATTCCTCTTCTGGCCTAGAACCCAATCCGGGATATTCATGTTGTCTCACCCAGTCCCCTCCCCTTGGGCAGATCCGTTGTGCCAACTCTGTTATTACAACAGCACAGCGCAGAGAACCAGCAACCCCCCCCCCCCCGTGGCTCCCTCCCTCCCTCCGGGGACTTGTGCACTTCCCGCCTGTCCATTTCTTGGTAAGCCCTCCCCACATTCTGGCACAGCGCGCTGCCTTCGCTTCTTGGAAATGTCACCTCCACAGTGGCCTTCCTTGATGTCACCATTCTCTGTTCTGTTGCCCAGTTTTATTATTTTTTTCTTCAGTTTTATTATGTCATCTGGACTTGACAATATTATTTGTTATCCTGTCTGCCCCACGAGCACGGGAGGCAGCGACTGCCTGACTCCCTGTACTCTGTGCCCAAAGCGGTGCCAGACCTCGCTAAATCCTGGTGAACGGGTCAAAGTGAGAAGACCTGGAACCGATCTGAAAAGGGAACAGAAAGAGGGGGCCTAAGGAAACTGGGCACAAAGACACAGAAAGCCTGGCACAACCTTGCCATCGGGTGTCCGGATGCCCCATGCATACAGCACACGGGCACCCAGGCAGGGACCGCAATGCTTAGATGAAATCATGGAAACCTGCTCATTTTTGGCTGACTTGTTTGTAGACAAATCAGCCAGCTCTTGCCAAGAGGCCTGAAGAGCGGCTGCCCCTGCCTCCTGCCCCCCCAACAACACAACAAACCTCCATAGGGATTTAGGGCACACCGTCTACCCCAACCCTGCACCTCGACTTCTCTGTCTCAGTCCAGTCACCTAGAATTCCTGCCCCTTTTCTGACTGACTTGCTGCACAGCCCTAAACATCGACACACGAGGTGTTTGTAAGGGTCCCCCCAACCCCCAGCCTAGTCTCATCTTCCCTTCTGAGAGGCCGGGGCGTGAGACAGCTCGAGGAGGCTCATGCTGAGCTGCTCACATTATTGGCAAAGGCCGGTGTAAAATGGAATTTGGAGCCTCTTGTTCAGAGGAAAAGAAAGCTTTTCCTTTCTTCTATGATTTCTCTTTTGACTTGTCCTGATGTTTCTTTTTTTCTTTTTTTTTCTTTTTTAGAGATTTTATTTATTCATGAGAGACAGAAAAAGAGGTGGAGACATGGGCAGAGGGAGAAGCAGGCCCCTGCGGGGAGCACGATGCAGGACTGGATCCCGATCTCAGGATCACGCCCTGGGCTGAAGGCAGACCCTCACCTGCTGAGCCACCCAAGTGCCCCTCAAGTAGCAAATTAAAAACATCAGGCCTGGGGCACCTGGGTGGCTCAGTCTTTGAGCATCCCACATCGGGCTCCCTGCAGGGAGCCTGCCTCTCCTTCTGCCTCTGTCTCTGCCTCTCTCTCTCTGTGTGTCTCTCATGAATAAATAAATAAATCTTTTGAAAAAATAATTTGCTACTTGACATCCCCCTAAGTAAAGAAAAATTAAAAATCTAAACCATTAGCACATATTTTGCCTTTTGCTTTTTTACTGTACAATCCCAGTTTTTGTTTTTGTGGGTGAGAAGGAGGGAGAGAGAGAGAGAGAGAATCCCCAAGCAGGCTCCACATGCAGCTCGGAGCCCACACGGGACTCGATCCCACCACCCTGAGATCATGACCTGAGCTGAAACCAAGAGTCTGAGGCCCCTGACTGAGCCACCCGGGAGCCCCTGTACAATCCCAGTTTCAAATGCAAATATAACATGTGACATTTAAGTCACACGTGAAATCACCAGAACTATAATTCACATTTCCCAGCTCGTACACGGATAGTATTTTGATCTCACCCGAGCAGTGGAAATGCCGCACGCTACGGAATTACCTGTTTCTATTTCCCTTCTGGTTCGCGCACATTCCGCCAACCCTGTCTGCCTTCAGCTTACTGATGAACCAGGGGGGACCAAAGGGACGGGACAGATGGCTTTCCCTCCCTTGCCTCCTGTGGCATCGTCTGCTGCAAAGACGGATCACACGGGGACGTGACACAAGGAAGAAGGACGGGGCAGGGTTTCTCGGTCGCTTGTGTTTCTTAGAACACCAGCATCTTCTCTCTGCATTTGAAGCAAGTTCTGGTCGGCCAGGCTGGGCAGCGAGCCCCCTTGCTCAGTCGTGGACGTATTCTCACCTTGCGACCACTTTGAGTCCCGCATCCCCAGCGTGGTGGGGCCACCAGCATCCTGTGCACGGGGGCAGCTTGAATGTGGCAGGCGTGGGGCCACCCGGGACAGAGTGTGCAGGTGTGGGGGTCTCCTCCGCCCAGCGCATGTTCCGTTGTCCTATCACACTTCACTTACAGGACGCAAACTCAAAGGTAAAAGCATTAGGAATTCCACAAAGGTGACAGTGGAGCATTGAGCCAAGCGTGGGCCCCCCGTGACTGTGCCGGTCGCATGGCTGGGAGGCTCGCCCTGCAGGCCAGCATCCCGTGTTTGGAGGACTCTGTTGGTCACAAGTTCCCTCTGTGTCTTGTGCCACCTTTCCGCTTTTTCTGTAGGTAGCCTGGGATGGCCTGACATGGTGGCGGGAAGACAGAGGGAGTGTGCTCAGGCCATCCATCCCGCCTCACCTCTCCCTGCTTCCTCCACCAACCGGCCAGAGAGAACTTTCTAGAGTTTCCCCAAACAAGCCCTTCCGTCTGCTGCCTCTGGGCCTGTTGTTTCCTCTGCCCCCAGAGGCTCTCCAACTTTGGTCCCTGGACCAGCTGCAGCCAGCATCCCGCGGAGCTTGTTAGAAATGCACGTTCCCGGGCCCCACCCCAGACCTGCCGAATGGGGGAGGCTGGGGATGGGACAAAGAATCAGGTCCAGCGGCTGCCTGGCACCATGTGATGCCCACTGCTCTTTGGAAATACGTTTTCCACCTCATGTCAGCTTCTTAACTGCTACACCCTCGTTGTGGAATAAAGGCCTCTGCCTCCGAGTCCCTTCGGCGAATCCCTCAGTTCACCTGTCCCCGGATGGGCCTGGGGCTTAGGGTGCATCTGTCCCATTTGTCCATCTTGGCCTGGGGACCGAGCAGGGCAAACCGTAGGCACATAATAAGTGACTGTAGAGATGCGCTGCCTCAGGGGTGGCCACGGGAGTGGAGATGTGGGGCCCGGGCATCGCGAGGGCCACCTCACGGAGGGGCCCGGGCCCGGGGTGGGGCTGAGCGCCGGTGTCCCGCCCCACAGGTACAGCCTGTACACCCGCACCTGGCTCGGGTACCTCTTCTACCGCCAGCAGCTACGCAGGGCTCGGAATCGCTACCCCAAAGGCCACTCCAGAACCCAGGCCCGCCTCTTCAACGGTGAGCTCCGGCCGCCCCGGGCCCGCACCGCCCCCCGCCTGCGCCCCATCACGCCCCATCACCCACCCCCCATATGCCCCCCACTGCCGCTGGGCTCCCTGCCCATCAGCCCGCCCACAGCCCATCTCTGTCCCCCAGGAGTGAAGGTGCTTCCCATCCCCGTCCTCTCAGACAACTACAGCTACCTCATCATCGACACCCAGGCCCGGCTGGCTGTGGCTGTGGACCCCTCCGACCCTCAGGCCGTGCAGGTGAGGGGAGGGGGGGGCAGGGCTACCTGGGGCCACCTGGGGCCACCTGGGCGGCTGGCAGCTTTCCCTCCCTGATCCCTCTGCCAGTGGGACGTGCCTGCACACACAGGCCCCACCGTGCAAGTACACACAGGGACCCCCACAACCACCCAGGGCAGGGCTGGGCGGGGGAGGACAGCCATGGGGGAACCCTAGGGAGAGGGATGCTCACTCAGGACCCTGGTCTGGGGTTTCTTCTGTCTCTCACTCTCTATGGCCCCTTTCTGACCCTCTTCTCTCATCTGTGTCGGTCAGTCTGGGTCTCTCCATCTCTCCTTCCCACTTCTTATTTCCCTGTGTGTGTGTGTACCTGGGTGTTCCCTGCCCCTCGGTCTCCCTCCCCGCACCTCCCCATCCTCTCCCCTGTGCGCTGGCTCAGCCTCAGCTGCCTGCATCCCCCCAGCCCTCTCGTCCCTACCCCCTCATCCTCTAGCTGTGTCACCTTCCTGGCCCTCCTCCTCCCCGCTCTCCCCCTCTTCACCCAGCACCTGTGCCCCTGCCCCTCGCTGCCCACTACCCAGTCTCAGCACCTCCTCTCTCCCCCAGGCTTCCATCGAAAAGGAGGGCGTTAATTTGGTTGCCATCCTCTGCACCCACAAGCACTGGTAAGGGGCTGGGATGGAGGGCTGGGGGACAGATGAGCTTCTCTGGCCGTCCCTGGCCCCAGTGGGCTTGGCAGGATGAGGCCCGGTGAGGACAGGCCGGGCTGCGGGGCGGGGAGTCAGGATGCCAGGGCACCCGCCTTCTTCATAAAGTCACAGGGGCACCAGCAGAGGAGGGAAGGGGTGGGGCTCCCCCCATGGCACTTATCAGGCCCCTGAAGCCCTGGAGGAGGGCAGGGCGGGCATTTATCTTTCATTCCTTGGGCACGTATCAGATGCCCACTGTGCTCAGGACAAGAGCAAACCCTGTGAGTTCTTTCCCCAAGGAGAGTGTAATCCAATAGGGGAGACAGCCCTGCACTCCAGTGTATGAGGACCAAAGTTTAGGTAGCAGTTGGCACAAGAGATGGGAGGTGGGGGGCACTTGGTGAAGTGTGACCAGATCCTCTTGGGAGAATTAGAGGTCAGTGACCCTGGGGCTGAGAGAGTCCGGGGCAGGGGGGCAAGTCGTGGGGATGAGCAGGGCAGCAGCTTGAACAGAGGCCTAGAGGTGTGGACAGCTTGGCTCAGTTCAGAAGCCCGGAGCTCAGGACTTGAAGGTCTGGAGACCCGGAGAGAGGAAGGCAAGGGGGCCTCCCAAGTCCCTTTGTCCCTCAAAGTCCCTGCCTGTCTCTGCCATCCTCCAGGGACCACAGTGGAGGGAACCGTGACCTCAGCCGGCGGCACCAGGACTGTCGGGTGTACGGGAGCCCTCAGGACGGCATCCCCTACCTCACCCAGTAAGGCCCTGACCCGGGGTGGGTGGCTCCTCTGTGAGCCCTTTGCCACACCCCATCCTTCAGCTGAGTCTTGCAGGACCACCAGCAGCTGGATCTGTGCTGGTGCCCTTCCTGCCCCTTCCTTAGAGGGCAGATCACAGCCCATCTGAAGACCGGCACTGTCCGCCCCCAACTCATCCAGCCATGGTCCCCAAAGTGGGGAGAGGCCAGGTTTTGGATCTGAAGCCCTGGGGACTGTGAGTGCCTCCCCTCTCTAGTCTGGAAGCCCTGCCTCCTTCAAATCACCCAGCCCCTTGAGGCCTAGGGTAGGGCAAGGATTAGCACAGCCCAAGCTCTAGCACATTCTCTCCTCTACTGCCTTGCTTCTCAGTCCCCTGTGTCATCAAGATGTGGTTAGCGTGGGACGGCTTCAGATCCGGGCTCTGGCCACTCCTGGCCACACGCAAGGCCATCTGGTCTACCTGCTGGATGGGGAGCCCTACAAGGGTCCCTCCTGCCTCTTCTCAGGGGACCTGCTCTTCCTCTCTGGCTGTGGTGAGTCCTGCCCCCCCCCCCACAAAAGGGAAGCAGGAGGAGGGGGGCAGGAAGGAGGGGGAGAGGTCACAGCAGAGATCCAAGGATGGCCACAGCCCCATGCAGCACATGAAAACTTTGCTGTCGGCACAAACACTGCCTCGCTGTTACTCTCATCTGTGTCAGCCCATTGTTTTAATACCCTCGCGACTTCGCACGGGGGATGCACAGAATGAGACAGTGCTTGGAACTGGGTATAGACCTTGCAGGGTGTTGGTTTCCACTGGGTGGAGCCTAGTTCTCTGGCACAGTAACTGGAGAGACCAGGTCACAAAAGGTGGAGAACCCTCGAATGAGAGGGTGACCCATGGGCAGGGGAGGATCACAATCCCGGGCCGTATGAGTCTCAGAGGGCAGTGCAGGCAAAGAAGTGCGCCTTGGAAAAGAGCAACCACCCACCAACTATGCGTGGGGCCCCTGGCACTCAGCCTCAAGCTCCTGTCCCCTCTCCGTCCACGTGT
The DNA here is from genome assembly GCF_018345385.1 of Vulpes lagopus. NCBI lineage: Eukaryota > Metazoa > Chordata > Mammalia > Carnivora > Canidae > Vulpes > Vulpes lagopus. The sequence continues at coordinate 25,113,831 of NC_054845.1, forward strand.
CAGTATGTGCGATGGAGACCTTGGCTGGGGGGTGAATACGTGGCTCAGCTGCCATGGGAAGGAGGGCGGAGAACCTGGGGGTGGGTATGGCGGGGGCACGGTTGAGGGCCGGTGGCCGGCCCCAGCTGTCCTCACCCCCTCCGCTACCAAGCTGTGTTCTCCTTGTACCTGTGACATGCCCGCTGACCCTCCCCAGGACGGACCTTTGAGGGTACCGCAGAGACCATGCTGAGCTCCCTGGACACGGTGCTGGGGCTGGAGGATGACACTCTGCTGTGGCCCGGTGAGGTGCCCCTCCCACTCCCCCCTCACTCCCCTGGAGTCCCGGCCGCCCCAGGCTCTGGCCCAGAGGCGACACAACCCCACCTCTGGTGGCTCCTGAGAGCCAACTCTAGCAGTGAGCGCAGAGCCCCCTTCATTCCAGAGTGCTGGCTCCGAATGCCTCTGCTTCTCACGCCAACTGCCCCTGACAGCCAGCCCTCAGCCTCTTGGGAGCTTTGTTGATCCCGGTGCATCCCAGACAGATGGCTGAGATTTTAGAGCCAAAGCTGACAACAGAAAATAGCCTTTGCTTATCAGAGAAGTCAGTATCTCTCCATGTATCACCCACATGCACCCGTACCACACATTACGTGGGCGCCCCTCCCCATGCATGTACGTGGCATGTCCATGCATCCGTCCTTCCAGACTCTGCATGTCCCTATGTACATACACAAGCATTGGGATATCCATGGTTCCTAAAACACAACACTAAGATATTAGGTAATCCTCAAAACATATATTATATTTTTTTTAAGATTTATTTATTTATTCATGAGAGACACAGAGAGAGAGGCAGAGACATAGGCAGAGGGAGAAGTAGGCTCCCTGTGGGGAACCTGATGCAGGACTCGATCCCAGGACCCTGGGATCATGCCCTGAGCCAAAGGCAGATGCTCAACCACTGAGCCACCCAGGTGCCCCCTCAAAACATATATTTATCCATCCATTCATTTGATCATACTTGATTGAACACCTGTTGCTTACCGGGCTCTGTTCTAGGCACCAGGGACACGTCTGTGTTCTAGTAGCATTATTTTCTCCAGATGACAAAACTGCGGCCCAGAGAGGTTCCACGACTCGGCCAAGGCTGCACAGCCGGGCAGGGGCAGAGTCAGGACTAAGACTGCAGGGCTGTCTGGCTCCAGGTCCGGTGGTTTTACCCCTGAACTGCTTCTGCCCCTCCACTCGGGGCTGACCTATGCCCACATTTAGAGAAGCAGCTCTGTGGGGTTGGGCCTTTCCTGGAAGTGCCCCCCCTCCCCCTGGCTGTCGGGTACCCAGAGCCTAGGGCAGGGAGGACTTTTCCTGATGGCACCTCCCCTCTCTCTGTGTCCTGCATCTTGCCCGCCACCCCCCACCCCTGGTGGCCCTTAGGTCATGAGTACGCGGAAGAGAACCTGGGCTTTGCGGGTGTGGTGGAGCCCGAGAACCTGGCCCGGGAGAGGAAGATGCAGTGGGTCCAGAGGCAGCGAATGGAGCGCAAGAGCACGGTGCGGAGCCAGGGCCGGGGTCCAGGCGGGCCCCCAGGGTGCTTCCCCAGTAGGGACCCCTCCCGGCTGAGCTGCGGCCTGCAGGCCCCTCCCCAGAGCCCCCACATGTTTGGTCACAGGCCTTGGAGTGAGGCCCTCTGGGCCCTGAGACAAGGGAGGGGGTGCGGTGGGGGGCTTCCCCGATGGGGTCTGTTTTCCAGATTGTCTCCATCAAACCCGCTAATCCCGGTACCTCTCGTCCCCCAGTGCCCGTCCACCCTGGGAGAGGAGCGCTCCTACAACCCATTCCTGAGGACCCACTGCCTGGTGCTGCAGGAGGCTCTGGGGCCAGGCCCGGGCCCCACTGGGGATGACGGCTACTCCCGGGCCCAGCTCCTGGAGAAGCTCCGGCAGCTGAAAGACCTGCACAAGAGCAAGTGACGGCCCCTCCCCGGCACAGCCCACCCCGCACGGCGGAGGCCACCTGTCTCGTCGCCCGCACCACACCATCCCTCTCATCACTACCACCACCACCTCCATCGGCGCCCACAGGGGGCATCAGTCCCCAACACTGTCAGAGGGAGGAGGGACAAGGTGACTAGGCCATGAGAGCCAGAGGCTGGAGGCTGGTCAAAGGCATGGAGACCCCACGGGGTGAGGCTGAGGGAAGGGGGAGCCTTGGGACACCTCCAGACCCAGCTGGGAGGGTGCCTCCTCCCCTGTCCTGCTCCTGCCAGCGAGGACATGGAGAGTGCCGGTCACTCCTCCCTCAGGACGTCTCACTCTCCCTGTAGACAGCCGGAGCCTCCAACAGGTTGAGTCTCCTTCCCCCTTCTCCCACACAGGGTTGGGAAGCACAGGCCCCCTGAGTGGCCTGAGGTGTGGCGCCTTGGAAAAGTGGTCACTCGGGGAGGTGGCTGGGCTCGGGTGTCCTGAGGCACCGGCCCTCCTCCCCACACCTCCCCGCCTCCCAAAGGCGTTTTTTGAACAGAGCCATTTCTGGGAAAGACGAAAGGGCTGGAAGTCTGCATGTCTGGACAGTCTGGGCCTCAGTGCCTCCCCTACGGCCTGGAAGACGGAGGCTCCTGGTTGCCACAGACGGGACCGAGGTGACAGGCTGAGGAGACGCCAGGAGCTGGGACTGCAGCCCCATGCCCCATAGGCTCGCTGCATAGCTGGCCTCTGCCCTTGCCTGGCGCCCAGAGGACCTCCCTTGCCAGGAGAGAGAGAGAGAGAGAGAGAGCGCGCGAGCCGTCCTCCTCGGCCAGAGCGGTCTTCTCCTCATGGCCCTCGTCCTTAGGAACGTCTGCCTTGTTCTAACTCCTGCTTTATCCTCGGTCCCTCTCCTCTTTTAGTTTATAAAGACATTCATCTGGCCCTCAGCAGTTTGCCAAGAACACCCCATGTCATTTCTTGTTGATCCCGGGCCCCATCCTGGCTGGGGACGGGAGCAGCGAGCTGTCAGCCCTCGAGGGAGCAGGGGCCCCCAGGACCCCAGGCCTGAGCCCTACCCCCAGCTCAGCCTCTCCTCTGGGCTCTGGTCCGGGTCTCCTTGGGGCCACAGAGAGGAAGCCCAAGGTCCGGAGCGGGCCTACCTGGGGTCAGCCGGGAGCCTTCTCTTCCTGTGTTCAAGCCTCTGGGCCTGTGCCCACCTCTCGTGAGCCTCCGAGATGCCCCCTGCCCTCAGTTTCCCTCCTCGTCCTGCCTCTGCCTCCCTCTCCAGCCACAGCCTCTGGTACCAGCTCTAGCAATACCGCCAGAATAGAGCTCCCCGCCCCCCAGACCTGCAGTTTCATGCCGCTGTGCCTTTGCTCATGCTGTCTCTCCAGACTGGAATGCCTTTCCCCTGCTCCTCCGGCCTTGTCTGCCTGGCAAACACCCATTCATTCACCTCTCACAATCCCCCTCAAAGGCCCCCTCCTCCAGGAAGACAACCCCGTGCCCCCCCACCCTCCAGGCTACCTCTGCTCTTTGTAAATGCTTCTCTCGTGGCACTTCTCACACTGTATTTTACTTGTTTACATGTTTGTCTCCCCTTCTAGACTGTGAACCCTTCAGGGCATGGACTGTATCTTATGCATCTCTGTAACTCTGCGCCTAGCACGGTGCCTGGCACGCAGTAGGCGCTCAATAAATCTTGAATGAAGAATTTAACTGGGGCTCGGTCACTCAGTGAGATCAGCTTTCCTGCCCGTTCCATCCTCCCGTCTGAGTTACAAGCCTGCTAACTTGGAGTTACTGCCCTGCCGCAGCCTTGGCCAGAGACCGTGCTAGAAATACATCCCCCCGTGGCCTGTGTGCACTCGTTCGGGGTTACGACGAGCTTACCTCAGTGTTTCCCGGAGCTCGAGAGGCACGGGCGCAGCACCGGCCGCAGAGCAGAGGAATAGCACCGGGAAGCCAGGCCTTGGCACCAGCTTCCCTTCAGTGCGTCTCTAACAGAGCCAGACTGTGGGTCCGTACCTTAGTCAACTATTTTGAGGTTTTTCGCTTTTTTGTTTTTTAAGGTGTTATTTATTTATTCATGAGAGACACAGAGAGAGAGAGAGGCAGAGACACAGGCAATGGGAGAAGCAGGCTCCCTGTGGGGAGCCTGATGCAGGACTGGATCCCAGGACGCTGAGGTCACGACCTGAGCCGAAAGCAGCCGCTCAACCCCTGAGCCACCCAGGCGCCCCCAACTATCTTGAGTTAAACGTTAACACTGTGGCTTTGTTTTCATTGTATTTACCTTTGGGGTCAATATTTTTTAAAATGTATTATTTATTTTAGATAGCACAGGTGCATGCAGAGGGGCAGAGAGGGAGGGAGAGGGACTAGCAGACTCCCTGCTGAGCGCAGAGCCCGATGACAACGTGGGGCTTGATCCCACCACCCTGAGATCATGACCTGAACCGAAATCCAATAGTCAGATACTCAACTGAGTCACCCAGGTGCCCCTGGAGTCCATGTTTTTGACAAGTGACAGCAGTTTTCTTTTTTTCTTTTTTCAAAGTGATAGCAGTCTTCAATTCATGGAAGTAATTAAAGATTTGTATTGAAATAGGAGTGAAGTAAAGGTGGTACTTGACCCTAGCAGAACTCATATTTTTTAAAGATTTATCTATTTATTAAATATTTATTTATTTAGAAACGGGGGGCACAGAGGGAGAGGGAGAGAGGGGGATCTCAAGCAGTCCCCAAGCTGAGCGCAGAGCCCAAGCTGGGGCTGGATCCCACGACCCTGAGATCACTACATGAGCCAAACTCAAGAGCCAGCCGCTCAACAGACCGAGCCACCCAGGCGCCCCCGTAGCAGAACTTTTAAAGGTGGCCCTGATATGGCTGAGGGCCGGGCAGCACTGGCATCACTCCACATTTCCTTGGGGCCAGGCCAAGGCGCAGTTTTCCCACCCCTTGGTACAATGGGCGCCCTCACCCCAAGCAAGGGACCTTGGCACTGGTCCCCCGCTATCCCGGATCAGGGCTGTGCTTAGGGTGGGCATGGAGGAAGGGGCTGTGGTCCTCACCTTCCTGAAGAAGAGCAGCTCCCTGTGTCTGTGGTTGTCTCTGGGTCCCTCCTGCCGTGAATGGGCAAGCCCCAGGGCCAGGTCTCCTGGGGTCTACCCAGCTTCAAGAGGCACTTGGTGACAGTTCTCTAGGGCTGGTGGGGCATGTTCCTAGGGCCTTTGTGATCCCCCCACTGGGGCATCATCCCAAAGGATAGCACGTGCTTTTTGTGGTGCTGGCACTGACCAGCAGCAACCAGGCTCCCAGCCCGTTGTTTACGGGACCGCTGGTGTCACTGGCCTTAGAGACTTCAGTTCCATCCCCAGCTCTGTCATTCAACATCCAAGTGTCCTTGGGCAGATGTCACTTCCTCGACCTGTTTCTTCACCTTCCCTGGAGGTGACAACCTTGAATGAGTCCGAACACTTTTCAGGGGCCAGTGACATACTCAACACTAAGCTTAGACCAAGAGGAAAATTTATCAGTTTATGAAATTAAGAAGTGGGGGATTAGGTCATGGTGGCTTCAGGCATTGCAGGATCCATGGATTCAAAGGGCAATTTTATCATTCAGCTTAACTTTCTTCTGCATTGGGATCAGTCTGCCTCAGGCTTTCTCCTTGAGGTGGAAAGATCATGTCTGGAAGTGCTAGGCTTGCAGGCTGCTAGTTAGTTCAGCAAACCCTAGCACAACCTCCCTGGGTCTATCCAGCTTCGTCAGTTCAGCTTGAGCCGCGTGCCCAACCCTGAGCCAATCAGGAGTTAGGGGCATGGGCCCCTCTCACCTGCCAGGTTAGGTCCTATGACCACTCTTGGAAAGGGCAGTGTCAGACCAAGCAACCAAAAGGTGTGCTGAGAGTGTAGAAAATGTTCCCCAGAGTAACAGAAATGACGCAAGGCAGCAAAATCATAGAGGTTCACCAACAATTCTGCTTGCGAGAGGCTATTATGAGCAAAGGCATGTGAAGTCACTTTGGAAAATGCTACATCAGATTCCTGGTGCTATAATTCATTAGACAGAGGACATGGAGGTAGATGTGTGGCCGCAAAGGTATTTGAATAATACGTAGTTTTAAAAATAACCAGTAAGCAATTCGTTTCTTCCTGAGTCACAGGCTGGCTGTCTCTAGGGCAGGAAAGGAGAAAAGGAGGGGACACAATGTGGGCAGCCCCGGGTGTTCCAGGGAGGAATGGAGATGGGGAGGGGGGAGGCGAGGAGCCCTGGGCCTACCCGTGTGTGTTGGGGATGGTCTCAGCCCTCCAAGGCCTTAGCCACACATGGAGCCTTGGAAAGCGGGTGGGAACCTAACTCTGGGGTCAGTAAACCCCAGGCAGTTACATTTACTGAGTTCCTAAGTATAGGCAAAGCCCCACAAGAGATGCAGAGAAAGGGCTCTTAGGGTTCTTCAGAGGGACAGAAGCACTAGAAAATGAGATCATAGATGATAGATAGATGATAGATAGATAATAGAGATGACAAATAGATAATAAGGTGGGACAGGGTGGCAGAGAGAGGACTTGGAGAGGGACCAGGCTGGATAGGAATATAGGTTCTGCCTCTGGTTGACCGTGAGTGACGCCACATGGGCATCTCATGTCACCCAGCTCCATTCTGGAGTGACTGCGGGGACAGAGGAATGAGCACAGTCACCAGTCGGGGGGGGGGGGGGGGAGAGGGAGAGGGAGGAGCAAGCTCCCCCCTGAGCAGGGAGCCCAATGTGGGGGCTTCATCCCAGGACCCCGAGATCGTGACCTGAATTAAAGACAGTTAACTGACTGAGCCCCCCAGATACCCCCACGGTTTCCATTGATTAACCAGATGACCTTGGGTAAGTTACTTAACCTTCTGTGCCTCCATTTCTCCTGAGCCCACTGAGGACATGGGTAGCACCACCGTGGGAGCTGATTGTGACAACTGAGTGAGTTCACACCCGCAGAGCTCATGATGCCATAGAAGCTGGGAGGATACAGGCTGTCCCTGTCACAGGTTCAGAGAGGCCAACCTGCCCAGGAGGGCTGCACAGCTTGCAGATCTACCTGCTACAGAGGGTCTCTCCACTGGCCTAGGAGGCCCTAAGGGGACCAGTAACAAGGGTCTGCAGCGACTCTCTTTCGGAGGTTTAAAAATTAGATTTAAAAAATTGGATGTTGGGGATCCCTGGGTGGCTCAGTGGTTTGGCGCCTGCCTTTGGCCCAGGGCGCAATCCTGGAATCCCGGGATCGAGTCCCGCGTCGGGCTCCCGGCATGGAGCCTGCTTCTCCCTCTGCCTGTGTCTCTGCCTCTCTCTCTCTCTCTCTCTCTCTCTCTCTCATTCTCTCATAAATAAATAAATAAATCTTTAAAAAAAAATTGGATGTTGATCCTTCTAGGAACCACTCTGTCAAACTTCTTTCTCTTCTAGCAGGAAACAGCCAGCATGAATGGGGGGGGGGGGGTCTTGGGAGGGGCGGGGAGAAAGAACCTGGGCTCCCAGGGCTGGGAGCCTGTGTGCGCAGGGAGGTGGCAGTCCTGTGCAGCTCCAAGGGCCTGACCAAGGAAAGGGGAGGGAGGAGGGGGGCAACTCTAAAGGGCAGAGGGCTCTGGGAGCAAATCTGCCCTCAGGCCAGGAGGAGGGTGTACAGTAGGGACGGAACTACGTGGGCACCCCTTAAAGAGCATCTAGACCATAATGTGCTTCTTTTTTTTCCCGACTTTGTCCTAATAATCAAAAAATGTTTCCAATTTTATATAATTTACATAGGAAAGTGATAGAGTTTGCTTTTTGTAGACCTTATTTAAATCTTCTATCTTGGGGCGCCCGGGTATCTCAGTGGTTGAGCGTCTGCCTTCAGCTCAGGTCATGATCCTGGGGTCCTGGAATCGAGTCCTGCATCAGGCTCTCCCCGGGGAGCCCACTTCTCCCTCTGCCTGTGTCTCTGCCTCTCTCTCTGTGTCTCTAGTGAATAAATAAATAAAATCTTTAAAAAAAAAATCTTCTTTTATTAACTTTATCAAGCTATCATTTCCATAACACAAAATTCATCCTTTTAAAGTGTACAATTGAGTAGTTTTTAGTATATGCACTGTTTTGTGACCATCACAATCTAATTTTGTTTTAAGATATATTTATTTGAGAGAGAGAGACAGAGAGAGCATGCGTGGGGAGGGAGGAGCAGAGGGAGAGAGAGAAACCTAAGCAGATTCCGCGCTGAGCGCAGAGCCCACAGTGGAGCTTGATCCCACAATCCTGTGATCACAAGCACAACCTGAGCCAAAACCAAGAGTCAGACGCTGAACTGACTGGGCCACCCAGGGACCCCACAATCTAATTTTAGGACATTTTCATTCACCCCCAGATGAAAGCCTGTGCACACTTGATGTGACTCCACGCCTCTGCGTACCCACACCAGGCGACCACTGATCTCTCTGTCTCCACAGATTTACCTGCTCTGAACGTTTCACATTCGTGGCATCAGACAATATGTGGTCTTTTGTGACCAGCTCCTCTCCCTCGGCATATCCTCAAGGTTCACGTCGGAGCACATGGCAGTAGTTCACATCTACTCTCCTTATGGTTGAATAATACTGCATTGTGGGGATATGCACCACATTTTGTTTATCCATTTGTCAGTTGACAGTTGGGTTGTTTCCATTTTTCGGCTACCATGCACCAGGTGCTGTGAACATCTGTGTACAGCTTGTTGTGCAGAGAGATGCTTTCAGTTCTCTCGGGTATAGACCTAGGAGTGGAATTGCCGAGTCATATAGTAACTCCACATTTAACTTTTTGAGGAAGTAACAAACCACCTCCTAAAGTAGTTGTGAGTTTTCTTAATGCCACTGACAGTATCTCACGTGCAGAGAAAGGCTTCTTCAGAATTCACTTTCGCTTTTAAAAATGAATACTCAAAATAAAATTTAAATGGCAAATAAAATTAGGAGCACCTGGATGGCTCAATTTCCTAAATTGCAAATTTTAAAACATAAACATTTTTTGAACTTTTAAGTTCAACTTCTTTTTTTTTTTTTAATTTTTTATTTATTTATGATAGTCACAGAGAGAGAGAGAGAGGCAGAGACACAGGCGGAGGGAGAAGCAGGCTCCATGCACCGGGAGCCTGACGTGGGATTCGATCCCGGGTCTCCAGGATCGCGCCCTGGGCCAAACGCAGGCGTTAAACCGCTGCGCCACCCAGGGATCCCTTAAGTTCAACTTCTGAGTCATTTTTTTTGTTGTTGTTAAATATAGTGCTTCTATCCAACACTGTTATTTCTTTTTTTTTTTTTAAGATTTTATTTATTTATTCATGAGAGACACAGAGGGAGGGGGAGAGAGAGAGAAAGGCAGAGACACAGGCAGAGGGAGAAGCAGGCTTCATGCAGGAAACCCGATGTGGGACTTGATCCTGAGACTCTGGGATCACCCTGAGCCAAAGGCAGACACTCAACCGCTGAGCCACCCAGGCATTCCCTGAGTCATTTTTTTTTTAATTTTTATTTATTTATGATAGGAACACAGTGAGAGAGAGAGGCAGAGACACAGGCAGAGGGAGAAGCAGGCTCCATGCACCGGGAGCCTGGCGTGGGATTCGATCCCGGGTCTCCAGGATCGCGCCCTGGGCCAAAGGCAGGCGCCAAACCGCTGCGCCACCCAGGGATCCCCCTGAGTCATTTTTTAATCAGAAATCTAGCACATGTTAATCATGATTAATGATTAATAATTGGTCCTCTTTTCAAAACTGCAAATGGTTTAAGCAGCTTATGTTGTATTTATTCATCCTCGATATTCTACTTCCTTTTTAAAAGCAAATAATTGTTATATGTCAATTATATCTCATAAAGCTGGAAAAAGTAAAATAAGAATTCAATTACTTAAAAAAAAAAAGGGGAGAGAGAAACCAGCCTCCCAAGTACTTTAATTGCAATCTAATAAAAAGTAAACATATAAATATAACAAATTTGAGGGCACTTGGGTGGCTCAGTTGGTTCAGTGTCCAAATCTTGGTATCAGCTCAAGTCTTGATCTCAGGGTAGTGAGTTCAGGCCCCAGGTTGGGCTGCACACGGGGTGTGGAGCTTACTTAAAAATTAGCTAATTAATTAAGTAATTAAGCAAATTTAAATGTTTTTATATTATTTTAAATTTTTATTTAAATTGAATTAATTAACATATTATATATTATTGGCTTCAGAGGTGGAGTTCGGTGATTCATCAGTCTTATATAACACCCAGTGCTCATCACATCACGTGCCCTCCTTAATGCCCGTCCCCCAGTTACCCCATGCCCTCCACTCTCACCTCCTGTCCAGCGACCTTCAGTTTGTTTCCTGTGATTAAGAGTCTCTTATGGTTTGTCTCCCTCTCTGATTTCGTCTTGCTTTATTTTTTCCTCTCTTTCTCTATGATCCTGTTTTGATTCTTAAATTCCTCATGAGATCATATGAGAACTCTTTCTCTGATTGACTTATTTCACTTAGCATAATAACCCTCTGGTTTCATCCATGTCATTGCAAATGGCAAGATTTCATTTTTGATGGCTGAGTAGTATTCCATTGCATGTATTTACCACATCTTCTTTATCCATTCATCTGTCAACGGACATTGGGGCTCTTTCCACAATTTGGCTACTGTGGACAGCTCTGCTATAGACATGGGGGTGAGGGTGCCCCTTTGGATCACTACATTTTTATCTTTGGGGTAAATACCTAGTATGCAATTGCTGGGTCGTAGGGTAGCTCTGTTTTCAACTTTTTGAGGAAACTCCATTCTGCTTTCCAGAGGGACTGCATCAGCTTGCGTTCACACCAATGGTGTAAGAGGGTTCCCCTTTCTCTGCATCGTCGCCAACATCTATCCTTTCCTGACTTGTTAATTTTAGCCATTCTGACTGGGGTGAGGTGGTATATTATTGTAGTTTTTATTTGATTTCCCTGATGCCAAGTGATGAACATTTTTTCATGTGTCTGTTGGCCATTTGTATGTCTTCTTTGGAGAAATGTCTGTTCAGATTTTCTGCCCATTTCTTGATTGGATTATTTGTTCTTTGGGTGTTGGGTTTGATTAAGTTCTTTTTTTAAAAAAAAATTATTTATTTATTTAACAGAGAGAGTGAGGGAACACAAGCAGGGGGAGTGGCAGAGGGAGACGGAGAAGCAGGCTTCCTGTCTAGCAGGGAGCCCGTTGCGGGGCTCTATCCCAGGACCCTGGGATCATGACCTGAGCAGAAGGCAGCCACTTAACCGACTGAGCCACCCAGGCGCCCCTGATAAGTTCTTTGTAGACTTTGGATATTAGCCCTTTATCTGATAATGCCTTTGCAAACATCTCCCATTCTGTAGGTTGCCTTTTGGTTTTGTCCACTAGGCATTTTATCTTAATGAAGTCCCAATAGTTCATTTTTGCCTTTGTCTCCCTTGTCTTTGGAGAAGTGTCTGGCAAGAAGCTGCTATGGCCAAGATCACAGAGGCTGCTGCCTGTGTTCTCTAGGATTTTGACGGATTCCTGTCTCACATTTAGGTCTTTCATCCATTTTGAGTCTATTTTTGTGTATGATGCCAGGAAATGGTCCAGTTTCATTTTCCTGCCTGTGGCTGTCCAGTTTTCCCAGCACCATTTGTTGAAGAGACTGTCTTTTTTCCATTGAATATTTTTCCTGCTTTGTCAAAAATTAGTTGACCATAGAATTGAGGGTCCATGGCTGGGTTCTTTATTCTGTTCCATTGATCTACGGGTCTGTTTTTGTGCCAGGACCATACTGTATTGATGATCACAGCTTTGTAATAGAGCTTGAAATCCAGAATTGTTATGCCACCAGTTTTGGTTTTCTTTTTCAGCATTCCTTTGGCTCTATGGGGTCTTTTCTGGTTCCATACAAATTTTAGGATTATTTGTTCCAACTCGGTGAAATAAGTTGATGGTATTTTGATAGGGATTGCATTGAATGTATAGATTGCTCTGGGTAGCATAGACATTTTAACAATATTTGTTCTTCCAATCCATGAGCATGGAACGTTTTTCCATTTCTTTGTCTCTTCCTCCTTTTCTTTCATGAGTGTTCTGTAGCTTTCTGAGTACAGATCTTTTGCCTCTTTGGTTAGGTTTATTCCTGGGTATCTTATGGTTTGGGGTACAATTATAAATGGGATGGATTCCTTAATTTCTCTTTTTTTAATCTCATTGTTAGTGTATAGAAATACAATTGATTTCTGTGCAATGATTTTATATCCTGACACTTTACTGAATTCCTGTATGAGTTCTAGTAATTTTGGGGTCAAGTTTTTTGGGTTTTCCATATAGGGTATCATGTCATCGGCAAAGAGTGAGACTTTGACTTCTTTGCCAGTTTGGATGCCTTTTATTTCTTTTTGTTGTCTGATTGCTGAGGCTAGGACTTCTAGTACTATGTTGAACAGCAATGGTGAGTGACAGTGGACATCCCTGCTATGTTCCTGACCTTAAGGGGAAGCTCTCCGTTTTTCCCCATTGAGGATGATATTTGCTGTGGCACTTTTCATATATAACTTTTATGATATTGAGGTATGTTCCCTCTATCCCTACACTGTGAAGAGTTTTAATCAAGAAAGGATGCTGTAGTTTGTCAAATGCTTTTTCTGCATCTGTTGAGAAGGTCATATGGTTCTTGTCCTTTCTTTTATTAATGTGATGTATCACATTGACTGATTTCTGGATGTTGAACCAACCTTGCAGTCCAGGAATAAATTCCACTTGGTTGTGGTAAAAATCCTTTTAATGTACTGTTGGATCCTATTGGCTAGTATTTTGTGAGAATTTGGCATTGGTGTTCATCAGGGATATTGGTCTGTAATTCCCCTTTTTTGGTGGGGTCTTTGGTTTTAGGATCAAGGTAATGCTGGCTTCATAGAAAGAGTTTGGAAGTTTTCCTCCCATTTCTATTTTTGAAACAGCTTCAGAAGAATAGGTTTAATTCTTCTTTAAATATTTGGTAGAGGGATCCCTGGGTGGCGCAGCGGTTTGGCGCCTGCCTTTGGCCCAGGGCGCGATCCTGGAGACCCGGGTTCGAATCCCACGTCAGGCTCCCGGTGCATGGAGCCTACTTCTCCCTCTGCCTGTGTCTCTGCCTCTCTCTCTCTCTCTCTCTCTGTGTGACTATCATAAATAATAAAATAAAATAATAAAAAAAATAAATAAATAACAGGAATTTTAAAAAATAAATAAATAAATATTTGGTAGAATTCCCCTGGGAGGCCATCTGGCCCTAGACTCTTGTTTGTTGGGAGGCGTTTGGTGACTGCTGCAATTTTCTTGCTCTCTATTCAGCAAGGGTCTGTTCAGATTTTCTACTTCTTCCTGTTTCAGTTTTGGTAGTTTATTCATCTCTAGGAATGCATCCATTTCTCCCAGATTGCCTAATTTGTTGCTATATAGTTGAACATAATCTTGGTATCAGTTCAGGTTTTGATCTCAGGGTCATCAGTTCAGGCTCCAGGTTGGGCTCCATACTGGGTGTGGATCTTACTTAAAAATAAATGAATGAAACTAAATGAAATAAATGAATGAATGAATGAATGAATGAAGCAAATTTTAAGGTTTTTAAAAAAATATTTTGGTTCTACTTTCAATTCCAGTAAGAATTTAACTTCAGAATTCAATTTAAATCAATTACTCAGGGCAGCCCGGGTGGCTCAGCGGTTTAGCGCCGCCTTCAGCCCAGGGTATGGTCCTGGAGACCCGGGATTGAGTCCCACGTCAAGCTCCCTGCATGGAATGGAGCCTGCTTCTCCCTCTGCCTGTGTCTCTGCCTCTCTCTGTGTGTCTCTCATGAATAAATAAATAAAATCTTTTTTAAAATAATTAAATTATTCAACTAATTTATTTATTTTTTAAATATTTTATTTTATTTATTTTATTCCTTTTTAAAAGATGTTTATTTATTCATAACACACACACAGAGGCAGGGACACAGGCAGAGGGAGAAGCAGGCCTCCCCCAAGGAGCCCGATATGGGACTCAAACCTGGATCCCGGAATCACACCCTGAGCCAAAGGCAGACGCTCAACCCCTGAGCCACCCAGGCATCCCTATTTATTTGATTCTTTAAGTATTCTCTTACACCTAACATGGGGCTCAAACTCACAACCACCAAGATCAAGAGTTCCACCGTCTACATTTGAGCCAGCCAAGTGCCATTCAACTGCTTGATATAAATTAGAATCTCAAAACTTTTCTTTTCTTTTCTTTTTAAAAAGATTTTATTTATTTTTATTTATTTATTTAAGAGAGAAAGAGAGAGAGAGAGAGATCAAGCAGGGGGAAGGGCAGAGAGAGAGGGACAGGTAGACTCCCTGTTGAGCAGGGAGCCTGACACAGGGCTTGATCACAGGACTCTGAGATCATGACCTAAGCCAAAGTCAGATGCTTCACCGCTGAGCCACCCAGGTGCCCCTCATGTCTTATCTTTTAAGCCCCCTCCCATGCCAAATTATTTTAAAGAATTTGAAATACCAAATATGCACAGTGTGACATACATACAAATTAATATTGCTACTTTTATTGTCTCAAACAATTCTGCATGTGATTCTAAATCTTCCTGAAGTTGATAGATAACTACCTTCCAATGAGAAGACATTGGAAAATTATCTTCCTGAGTACTAGGGTCGGGGATGGAGGGCAATTCCTTAGGTGACTGAGGCTTTTGGACACTATTTTTCTTTTTTTGTAACTCTGTCAGGCTGAGCCCCTTTTTAGAGCCACTATGATGTAGACTCAAACACTTACAAGGTGTGGACCAGATAGCCCACGGCCTGGGGCTTGAGTCCCAACTATCATAATTCAATTTTCATCTTTGTCACTAATCACTATCTACTCTATGGCACCGCTTGTTTGGATTCAGTGTATTGTCTATTTGCTGTTTCATTTTTCTTTGAATTCTCTCTAGGAGCCACACTGCCTTGGGTTGAGTCATGGCTCTGTCAATTACGGTTGACCCTTGAACAACACGGGGGTGAGGTGTGCTGACAATCCCCTCTTTCCTGCACAGTTGAAGATTCCAGCATAGGGGTACCTCGTTGGTTCACTGGGAGGAGCATGCGACTCTTGATCTCAAGTTCATGAGTTAGGGCCCCACAATGGGTGTAGACATTAGTTAAATAAGTAAATAAACAAAAAAATGAAACTGAGCACTGTGTTTAAAAAAATAAAATTTAAGTATAACTTTTGACTCCTCCAAGATTTAACTACTCGTAGCCTACTATTGACCCAAAGTCTTACAAATAACAGAAACAGTTAACACATGTTTTATATGATCTATATATTATATACTGTGTTCTTCCAATAAAGTAAGCTAGAGAAAATGTTGTTAAGAAGTCATAAGGAAGGGTGGCTCAGCGGTTTGGCGCCTGCTTTGGCCCAGGGCATGATCCTGGAGTCCTGGGATCGAGTCCCACATCGGGCTCCCAGCATGAAGCCTGCTTCTCCCTCCTCCTGTGTCTCTGCCTCTCTCTCTCTGTCTATCATAAATAAATAAATAAATAAATCTTAAAAAAAAAAAAAGAAGTCATAAGGAAGAGAGGCGCCTAGGTGGCTCAGTCGTTAAGTGTTAGACTCTTGATTTCGGCTCAGGGCATGATCTCGGGGTCATGAGATGGAGCCCCACATTGGGCTCCATGCTTGGCAGAGAGTCTGCTTGAGATTCTCTCTTTCCCTCTCCCTTTGTCCCCCCACAAAAAATAAAGTAATTAATTAATTAATTAATTTTTAAAAAGAAATCATAAGGAGAATACAGTTAGAGCACTGTAGCATATTTACTGAAAAACATCCACATATTAGTGGACCAGGCAGCTCAAACCCATGCTGCTCAAGGGTCAACTGTCTCAGCTGTGTGACATTAGGAAAGACCCCAACGATTTCTCAGCCATAAAGTGCAGGGAAAAAAGATCCTACTCACAGGGTTAGTCTGAATACTGAATGATTGCACACACGCGTGCAGCCCTCCAGAACAGTGCCAGGCCTCCGGTGAGCGAGGCTGAAAGGTTTGCTGTGATTGTCATTGTTACCACCATTGCTCTCATATGACATCCAAGTGGGTTCTACGCGTGTGAGGCCATATCTGACTCAAGGCCACAACTTCCAAGGTCAATCTGGCTTTTTAAAGCTTATCATTATTGCTGTTGTTGTTGTTGTCGTCTTCGTTGTTGTCTTAGTAATCTCTATACTCATCATGGTGCTCAAACTCACCACCCTGAGATCAAGAGTCACATACTCCTCTGACTGAGCCAGCCAGGTGCTCCCTAAAGTCATCCTAATGACCCATGTCACCTCCCTGCCATGTCATATGCTCCCTCTGCAAGATAATACTCCAGGCATGGTCTGAGCTCCAGTCCCCACAGCTCCTACCATTGCCTCCAAGGTCTGGGTGTTTTGTGAGGTGTGTTGATGGCCCTTTAAGAGGCGGTCACTGGCATCCGGTTGCCAGGGAGACAACTAGACACTGACCGGGTAGCTGAAGGCAGCATGTCCTCTAAACTTCAATCCACAGGTGGGAAGAGGGCTGCTGGGATGGATATTGGAGCGGCATCTCCTCCTCTTCTCCCTCACGATCCTCCCTGGGGTGGCCTTGGAGAATTCTGCTTTGGGGACCCTTGTCCCTCTCCCCAAGGTTGCCATCTCAGCCTCTCCTCCCTTCCTAGGCCACAGAGCCAAGGACCACCAGCCTCCAGCCCAAGGGAGCCTGGCAGCCCCAGAGGCCAATGCTGAAGCCATCCACTTCCTCAGCAACCTCCGTGAGCCTGGACAGTGGGGCGGTGGGAGCGCGGGGGGCAGGGGTGCAGGGTGCAGGCCCGGCCGGTCTCGCTGAGCCTTGCTGGCCCTGGCAAGCAAGGGTGCGAGGCCGATTTGTTGATCATTTTTTTAAAGACTTACTGTTTAATTATTTATTTATTTGAGAGAGAGTGAGCCAGTGAGCGAGTGAGCAAGAGGGAGAGGGAGAAGCAGGCTCCCCACTGAGCAGGGAGCCCCAGGCAGGGCTCCATCCCAGGACCCTGAGATCATGATCTGAGCCAAAGGCAGATGCTTAACCAACTGAGCCACCCAGGCACCCCCTATTTGTTTATATATATAATTTTTTTGAAGTTCGATTTGCCAACATATAGTATAACACCCAGTTGATAACTGTGGAGGGAAGACCCCAAGGCCACAGGGACTGGCGGGGGGCGGGGCGGGAAGGTCTTCACCAGCTGGGGCCAACAGAGGGTAGGCAGGAGCTGCCTGGGACATGGGGGATGAGGAAGGGGTGGGTGCAGACTGTGGGGCCCTGCTGGGGGGACAGTCAGGGAGTCGAGGCCCAGGACCTAGGGCTTCATCTGTGCCCACGGGACCCCCCCACAGAACAGGAGGAGCTGCAGATGTTGATGTTCTCCGAGACGCTGGCCATGGTCTCGGACACGGGGGAGCCCGAGGGAGAGCTGACCATTGAGGTGCAGAGAGGAAAATACAAAGACGAGCTGGGCGTGATGTCCTCGTGCATCCTGGTGCACGCCTTCAGCCGCGGCTTCATGGACAGAATGCTCTGCGGGAACTCCCTCCTGGGCAAGCTCCCCTGCCCCCACCCCTAGGACCCTCACTCAGGACCCACCCTGGGCTTCACTTGGGACCAGAAGGCAGCAAAGCGGGTGTGTTGGGGGGGGGGTGATGAGGAAGTTGATCACAGACTTAGGGCAAGGAAGCCACTTAGTTTTCCCTGCAGTCACACTCCGCCTGACTTGTCCAGCCTCCCGCCACCCTCCCGCCTGGCCTGTCCCCGGTGATGGGGTGACAGGGTGACGGTGACAGCAGCCTTCTCCTCCCGGCCCCAGGTTACCTCTCGTGGAAACTGCATATCATGGAGCAACATAGTCAGGAGTTCATCAAGGTACCTCCTGGGGCCCCGGCCTGGACCCTAAACTGGGGTGAGAGAATGGAGACCCTGGGAGGGAGGGAGGAAAGAACATGGGCAGGGGTCGGGGGCTCAGTGGAGGTCACCCCAACTGTCTTCTGGTTCCTCTGCAATCCTCACCACGCATAACATGGAAACCAACCCATCCGGGGCAGCAGGTTGCTTCTCATGACCTTCTCCTAACACAGGAACCCTGGGTCCAGTCCACCCGGGGCCTCCTCCAGGCCCAAAGCCCAGCATCTCTCTGGGGGCCCCATGGTCTGGCCTTTCCCAGAACCTGGCATTTCCCAAGGGCCTGTCACCACCTCGCCTCCAAGGCCTCCTGCTCCCCGCCTCCCGTGCCCATCCCCAGCCACCTCATTAACTTCTGGAACACAACCGGTTTTACACACTGGAAACCACTGATGCCCAAAAACTTTCCCGCAGAAACCATCCCCGTCTTTGAAAACCTGTATTCTGAAGCGCATTTGCCTTTTCACTTTGTATGACATGATCACATGCCTTCTGTTCTTGAACCTCACTACATAGGGAAGATCTTTCTACAAATTTCCCTCTGTTTTCTCATTCATAAAGGAGAACAGGCACAGTGACCTGGTGTGGGGGGTGGGGGCGCTGTTCGGGTGCAGCGGGGTGAGCTCCTGATTCTCCCCTTGGCCCTTAGTTTCACATCCTCCCCATGGAGCACAAGATGAGTTTGGTGAAGCAGGATGACCAGCTGACCATGACCAGGAGCGTCAAGGAGGGTGAGGTGAGGCTGAGAGGCAGGTAGGAGCCGTACCCTGCGTCCTCTTCGAAGTCAGGGGGAGAGGGGTGTGGACTGGGTCAGGCCAGAAGCCTGGCAGGGAGACTCAGCAGGGACCCTAGACGTGCCCACCCTTGGCTTTCCCATCCTCCCCACCCCTCCCCAGATCCGTGTCCCCAACCCAGATCTCTCCTGAACAGGAAATGAAGACCGAAGTGACTTTTTTCCCGGGGAGCTCAACCGTAGGCTTCATCTCCCAGGCTGCCAACCTGGTGTTGCTGAGGGTGATGGCCTGGCGGCAGACGGTGCCCAACAACGCCCGCTTCCTAGCCTTGGACACGGAGGGCAAACTGTGCTACTCCACTTACGTGAGGGGTCTCCCCGGGTGGGGGAGTTGGCCTGGGGAAAATCCCAAGGGGCGGCGAGGTGGGCTGGGGTAGGAGGGGGGTGGGCTGGGCCCGTGCAAGTGGGACTTGCACGGTTGTCAGCCGATCACGGTCACGAGTGGCGCAGGAGGCCTGGAGAGGAGGGACCCAAGCTGGGAGCAGTTGAGAGAAGCAAAGTTTGTCACACGGAAGTCAGTCCAGAGACAGAAACACAGCAGAGGGCTGCTCTGAAAGATATATTTTTTTTAACGCACCATTTCCAACTGCACTTAAATGTTCTTTGATTATGTCTCAGACCTGAAGGGTATCCCCTCCCTTTTTTTTTCCTTTTCTTGTGGTTAAAACTTCATAATCAACATACTTAGGACTTCCTGCAATATGGGAGGGTTTTTTTGATTAATTAATTAATTTATTTATTCATGAGACACAGAGAGAGAGAGGCAGAGACATGGGCAGAGGGAGAAGCAGGCTGTCTGCAGGGAGCCCAATGGGGGACTCGATCCCAGGACCCCAGGATCACACCCTGAGCCGAAGGCAGATGCTCAACCACTGAGTCACCGGGGTGCCCTGCAATGTGGGATTTTTTTTTTTTTTAATGTGGGATCTTTAAAGCTGTGCCTCTAAACACACATTCTGGGGGCTAATTTGTAAATGACATTCTAGTCTTTTCTATCATGACAAACGTGACAAACAGCAATGTGTTTGACACTAACAAGCCATGTCACTCCCCCCTCCACCCCGCCTTCTTTGAAACACATGTTTTACATCAGCACTTTCTGCCCATGGCCGCAGCTGCTCCAAGGGTTTAAGTTTTCACAACAGAGCAGCCTGCCTGCAGCCACAGATCTCAATCAGCCCCCCCCAAAGCATCAGGTGCCCTTCCCTCAAATAGCCCAACTCCCCACTCTCCCTGCCCCCCTTCTTCACCCCTCATCCCTGTAACTGAATCTGCCAACTAGAAGCAGTTGGTCATCCAGATGATGCGGGGAGGGCTGGGGTGCAGCAATGTGGGGGGGCCTCCACCCACTTAAGTGCAACTGAAATCCTGTGGTGCCTGAGGGTCTGGACAGCCAAGAGTTGCTTATCACTGATAAACAAGGAAGGAAGTGGCAAGATGTGGAAAAGGGCCAGGGTGAGATTTGGGGGAGATCCTGGTGGGCATCCCCCTCACCTCCTTCCCTCCTTTTTGGCTGCTGCCAGCAAGCCCTGGGCTTCCAGACCATTGAGGTGGACCGCCAGCAGGTGCGAGTGTTCATCGTGGAGCAGACCGTCCACTCGGTGAAAGGTGTCCCCAGCTCCTGCCAGTTTTACCTGCTTTCGGACGGGTGAGCTCCTGACAGTGGCGGCCAGGGGGCAGTGTGGAGCGGGAGCATGGGTGCTGGACCGCGGGGCGGCCCAGGCTGAAGGGGGACTACTGTCTGTGGGGCGCCCCCAGGAAGCGTGCCCCCTTGCTTGATCCACACCACTCACTCTTTCTTCACGTATTTCCTCCTGCACCATGCGCAATGCCCACGCATTCACCTGATGCTCACCAAGGAGCCCTGAATGGCTGAGCAGGTCAATGCTGACCGGCCGAGGCCTAGGGCCTAGCCGCCCAAGCAGCTGCCGGGGCAGGGGGGCGGGGGCGTAATGCTGAAAAGCATTAAGTTTTGAACAACTTGACATTAGATAGAATCCATGTGCTGGGGGAAAACATCCTGGCACGCTGCCAAGCCGTCAGCAGCCCGGCACAGGCACCAAATTATGAGATAATTTGGGGTGGGGGGTGGGGGGTAAGAATTTACGTCTTGAAATTTCCAAAGAGGTATTGATATAATAATAATCATTACACTGGGGGGGAAAGTAATTGGATTGTTGGCTTTCTTTATTTGATAACTTAGCATGTTGTTTCTTTTTTTTTTTTTTTTAAGATTTTATTTATTTATTCATGAGAGACACACAGAGAGAGGCAGAGACACAGGCAGAGGGAGAAGCAGGCTCCATGCAGGGAGCCCCAAATGGGACTCGACCTCAGGATCCCAGAATTCCAGGACCCTGGGATCGCAACCTGAGCCGAAGGCAGATGCTCAACCACTGAGTCCCCAGGCGCCCCTGGCATGTTGTTTCTATCTTGAGTGTCCCCTAGCTGGAGGCTCATGGTATTTTTGGTGCTAAAGTTCTCATGCCAGCCCTGGCACAGCAGCACACACGTCCAAGGGCATGAGCAAGACCCAGTTTGAAAAGCAGGGGCCGTTATCTGGGTGCCTAGACATGAACACAACCCTGGAACTGAAAGATAAATAGGGGGTGTTGGGGAAGCAGCAGTAAAGGGAGGCCCCCAGGTCGCCCCTCAGGGGAGCGGGCTGGTCTGGGAAGACTCCCACTCTCACACCCGCCTGTTGTATTCCAGGCACCTGGCCAAGAGAATCCAGGTGGGTTGCCCCGGCTACTGCGTGATCCCCAAGATGCCTGTCTTGAGGGAGAAGGGTGAGTGAAGCCTCTGGCTGGAGGAGAGTGAGGGAGAGGTGGGAAATCCTGGGGCCCCCCAGGGTGCAGAGGCTGGGCTGAGTGTGGGATCAGAACCTGAAACGGTGGGGGAAGCTCTGCCCCCCAGGCCCTGACCCCAAGGCCACTAGGGGAGGCTCTTTGAGCAGGGAAGGCCTTCCAGGCATCTGAGCAGAACCCTGGGGCTTTACCGAGCCTGCGGTGTGGCGGGTGTGGCCGTTCTGGGGCAGCCCCTGTGTATCCGGGAAGGTTCTGGGGCCAGCTGTGCAGCCTTCCTCTCTGCCCACCCAGAGGAGATTGAGCCCCGCCCCGTATTTGGGAAGAAGCCCCTGGTGTGGGAGGAGGATCTGGAGCTCTCCTCGAGGTTCCTGGACCGGAAGGTGAGGGGGGCTGCAGCCAACCTGGGGTCCCCCTCTCCCCGCCGCAGGAGCCTCCTTGAAATGAATCCCGTGACCGGGGGGGGGGGGGGGGGGGGGGGGGGGGGGGGGGGGGGGGGGGCCTGCGGCGAGGGGTGCGGGGCGGGGATCCGGGGGGGGGGGGGCACGGGGTGCCGAGGGGCGAGGAGTGCCGAGGTGGGGGCACGGGGTGCCGGGGGGGGGGTGCGGGGTGCCGGGGTGTGGCGGGGTGTCTGGGGGCGTGCGGTGCCGGGAGGCGCGGGGTGCGGAGGTGGGGGCGCGGGGTGCCTGGGGGGCGCAGGGTGCCAAGGGGGGACAGAGTGCCGGGGTGGCGCGGGGTGCGGGGTGCGGGGGTGCCTGGGGGCGCGGAGGTGCCGGGGTGCGGGGCTGCGGGGGCTGCGGGGTGCCTGGGGGCGCGGGGGTTGCGGGGTGCCGGGGGGTGCGGGGGGCGCGGGGTGCGGGGGGGGCGCAGGGTGCCTGGGCCACGGGGGCGCGGGGTGCCGGGTCGCGGGGTGCTTGGGGGCGCGGGGGGCACGTGGGTGCAGGGGTGCGGAGGGTGCGAGGTGCCTGGGGTGTGGGGTGCCTGGGGGCGCGGGGGTGCTTGGGGCGCGGGGTGCGGGGTATCTGGGGGCGCGGGGTGCTTGGGGGCGCGGGGGGGCACGGGGGCTGGGGGTGCGGGGTGCCTGGGGGCGCGGGGTGCCGGGGTGCGGGGTCGCGGGGTGCCTGGGGGCGCGGGGTGCCGGGGGTGGGGGGGTGCGGGGTTCCAGGTGGTGCGGGGTGCGCGGGGTGCGGGGTCGCGGGGGGCGCGGGGGGGGCACGGGGGGCCGGGGGTGCGGGGTGCCTGGGGGCGCGGAGTGCTGGGGTGGGGGGGCGCGGGGGGCGCGGGGGGTGCGGGGTGCCTGGGGGCGCGGGGTGCCGGGGGCGCGCGGGGGCACGGGGGGCCGGGGGGCGGGGTCGCGGGGAGCCTGGGGGCGCGGGGTGCGGGGTCGCGGGGTGCTTGGGGTCGCGGAGTGCGGGGGGTGGCACGGGGTGCCGGGGTGCGGGGTCGCGGGGTGCCGG